>NC_080420.1:97909629-98265709 GCF_029873635.1 Malania oleifera
ACAATATTGACTTGGACCTCGCGACTATATCAGTTCTAGCAACAATCTCCTCTGCTTGGGATTATGGCTGCTCTATAAAACAGTGCTTCCTATACGTGTGTTATCTTATTCTCAGTTATAGAAAATGTTTCGACTTATTTATTTTAGTTCTAATTAATTTTCTTTCTTTTGTATTTTTTAGTGTAATCTTAGATGGTTGAAAATTGATTTCTATGAATTTGACATGGTATGGGCATCATAATTTTGTATATTAGCTGCATCTGCTCTTTATGGGACTTCATATGGTGTTCTATTTGATAAAACATTTCAGTACTTCTTATTTATTTTGCAGGATTTGCAGGGACTAACTGGGTTGATGAGCGCAAATCACCTAGAACAACAAGCAGCAATATATTCTTTATCAACATTGATGTCCATAACCCCAAGAGATACCTATATGGAATTTGAAAAGGTTAATTGTGGAATTTTTTTTCAGTTTACATGATTTTATGGAAACTGGTGCTAATGGAATCAAATTTGGGTAATGCTGCTGACACTTCTTTTCCTTGCCAGCACTTGTCAAATCTTCCAGAGCGGTATTCCCATGATACACTTTCAGAAAATGACATTCAGGTGAAATTGGCTTATTTTAACTGCTAGATTGCTCTTGAATCTTATAGTTAATGGAAAATTAAAATTATTCGTGCCTTCATGTTCATTGTGAGTGCTTGCATAAATCATTTTTATATGTAATAATAGGTTTTGTTAATTTGTGATGTAAAATGAGTTTTTTTATTAAGGGATATTTTGCTTTTCATTGTACAGGAAGACATATTCTACCATGGGGCTTTCATTTCAATTATTTTGAGTATTTTTTTTTTGATAAAAAAGAAAATATAATAAGATAGAGAGAATATACAAGCCAAAGGAGGATACGAAATCCTCAAAATGCAAAAGGAAAAAAAACCAAATTAAATATGAAAACCCTTCTTTAAGCCCTTCCCATTGTAATTCCAAACACTTCAAATTTGCTAGTTCCCTCTGACCCTTCACCTTAGACTTACCACCATCAAGCCAAACTTCATTTTACCTCACAATCAGACTATCGAGCACCTGTTTTATCCAACAAAATATGAAGTTCCTTCCAAGTCTCTCCAACTGAATTGGTTGATATTACACCACTACCCTCTGCTATTTAACCTACCATCATATTAAAAAAAAAAGAAACGAAAACAAATCCCTCTCATCCTTCCATTGGGGATGGAGGCACATAATTTAAATCCCCAAGTGAAGAAGAGTGAGAAATATAGCCATGCCGATCCCAAATCTTGTCCAAAAATAATCCCCCATCACATTCAAGATCACTAATGCCTCCACCATCATTGCCCATAGCATCCCCTGACTTCTTTTATTCCCTTGCAGATGCTGACTGTCTCACTAGTGATACCCTTCTGACAAATTGGCTCTTCCACTACAGTTAAACTATCTTCTTTTATTCATGTTGTTTCCTCATTTCAAAGTCCACCTGCACTTCCTTTCAGTGGCCATATACCTTTTGACTCCTACAATTAACTGATTATTTCCCTCCAAACTGACAATAATACCCTGAAACTCATCCTCGCATGAATTTTGATTCTTAAGGAACCTTCCCCCTTTTTATCCCCACCTGACAGCCCACTGAAGATTCTCTCCTCTACAGGAGATAACTCTCCAGAAACGTGTTGATTTTTGTGAAACTAACATTTCTAAATCTGCCTCTTTCGCTCTATTATTTCTGATGCTGTTGTTTCTATGCTCTTGGCCACTCTGAAACTTCTTTGAAGATGAGGATGCATCGTTGGATTAGCATATATTCTACTCAGAAGATTGATCAAATTCCAGCCGCCTCTTGGAATTGTAAAGAATGAATTTTGGGCTTCATTAAAAAGGGGAAACTGAGATTTATGGTCCTCCTTCAACATAAAATGCTTTTGGGCTTTAAGAATAGGGTTTTGGGCCTACCCATTAAGGTGGGACAGATGAGGTATAACTGGAGGTTTCTTCTTCTCATTAAACAGTCCCAAATTGTTATCTTCAATCTGATCATGGGCCTGCTCAATAGACTGGTCCAAAAGTGATTTACTGAGGCCCCAATTTATATCTTAAATTTGGCCCAAGAGATCATGCCGAACCCTCCCAGCCTTAAATGCCTGTCTTCCACAAAGGAAACCCTAGCTGTCTCTGGAACCTTCGACTCCCCATCTGAAACCCTAGCCATCTTCGACTTCAATGATCCTTGTTCAGTCCCTGTGACAAAAAGCCCAAGGACTTCCCCTTGCATCTTTCCCCCACAACAGCCACAAACTTGCTTAAAATCTGCAGACACGATATCCTCCAACACGCACTGTTTGAATTGAAATTTCCATCTCCTGCAACTTCATTTCTCCCTGGTACCACTTGAGATTGATAATGCCTATCACTAGCCTTGTGTCTACCTTTACCATCAGCGGCAGGAAGAAGAGAGAACACCATTGTGCTAAATTCTTCCCAAATTGAAGCCAACCCATCACCTTTAAAACGTCCAGGAACTGAGACAGTGAACCTCCTACCTCTCCAGCCATGCCTGAAATCCATGAACTTCCCTACCCTAGTTGTATGAATTGCCATCCAATAAGTCACACAGGCCACCCAAAAGCTTTGAAAACCCTTACGCAAGCTTCCAACAAGTGATGAAAAGCCATTGGAGAACCAGTTTGATGAAACTGACTATAACTTGACCCACCTATTGAGCCCCTGATTTTTCTCAACAACAAAAATGCAAGAACCTCCCCCACTATAATCTCAAATCGATGGTCTTCCCTTCGATTTGGATTGAACGAGTGGCTTGAATCATGATCAAAATCCAACATATGAATGGCAAGAGGGAAAATTTAGGGTAGGCTTTGTGAGAGACAGAAAGAATGTTCATTGTGAGAGATATTAGCTTTCCGCTCAGGCTATTCCCTCCTAGCTTTGGGTATGTTATTTTGAGTTTCTTATCATGCTTCTGCTTTGATGTTTCCTTAGCCTTAGGAAGGAAATAACCAAAAAAAAGTCTCTTCAGTTTTTGTAGTTTTTATCTGTAAGCTAGTAAGGAGTTTGCTTTCTGTTAGGTGTTCAAGTTTCCTTTGGGAATGCAATTGCTGGACAGAGACAGCCAAGTCATCATATTAGGGAGGTTTTCCCTGTCACTTGCATACAATTATGTTTGCTAGGTCAAGTTTTTAGCTCAGTGCTTTTTTCCTCTCTCTCTCTCTCTCTCTCTCTCTTTTGGCGGGGGGGGGGGGTTCATAGCTAGAAGAGCATTAACCAAGGTGTAAAACAGTCATCATGAAGCTCAATTATTATTTCTGCGCACTTGGAAACATTTTATATTTGTGCATCTGCCCATGGTTTGAGATAGAAGTAGCAGGATGTGTAGCACACTTGTAATTGGTGTACCAAGTGGAGGCAGCGGCTGTTATCCGGCACGTAGTGGATACAACACTTGTGAGTTTTTTTCTAGCATGCACAGCCTTGTTTATATTGGTAGGGTTGCATATTTAAACCCCAGGCCTTTCCTAATAAAACATTGTTGAGTATGGGTAATGAATTTATGGAAGATTTGTACTTTTTTTTTGACTCTTTATTACTGTACGATATAAATATAATGGATCATTGATTGATCATATATAACAACAACAACAACCAACCAACTAACCCTTAACTCTCACTAGGTGAGGTTTTCTATGTGAATCCATTTCTGCCAATTTGCACGATCTTGGGAAATATCTTGTGGCAAATAGAGGGCTGCAAAACCTTTTTTGCCAATTTATTAATAATTGGTGATAAATATATCGAGGAAAAAACTAGATTGAGCATATACTATAATATATAGTAGCAATCTACTAGGCACATAAAACATACAATAAATTTGAAAATTTTTATTATTCAGTTATTTAAAATTTTAAATAATAAATATATCGAAAAATTGAGACCAACAATCTACATTATATATAGCTTAAGTGTTACAGTCCTGCATCAGATGTGTACTCAAGAAATCTTGGGTTTATAATGATGGTTTGGGCTCCAACTATGTAAGGTGTCTTTTAGTGGACAAATTTGTGAGGCTAGTGAGTCAAAGCGTACAATTCCTCAGTGGAGTTGGACACGAAACCATGATATTTGGTATTAGAGCCACCCTTTTGGTACTTATCATGTAGGAGTAAGCAGAGAAGTACTCTGATGTAGGGGTTAGAGATTGGACAAGAGAGAATGTTAGTCCCACATTGGATGTGTACTAGGGAAATCTTGGGCTAATAAGGATGGTTTGAGCTTCCAATTATATAAGGCAAGGCATACCAAAAACACCTTGAGGCTTAATCTAAAATACCAAATTCCAAAAAGGCTAACACATTACATGTTGAGGCTTATGCATTTTTACAAAAAGCACGCCTTTTGTGCCTGTTTAGTTTAGGCTGACGCATTTTGGGTGTGTGATTCTCAAGTTAGAATTGGTTAGAAAATTTTAATTACATGTTTGTATGAAAAGGAATGTCATGATGTGAGTTTATTTCTAAAACTCTTGAACCTAAACCTTGTCAAAATAACTGAGAGTTGTATCTTACATCATGAAAATAGTTTGAACTTTGTAATAGTATAGCTATCTCTTGTCATTATTATGTCATGTATTCAAGTTAGCAATTTTTGAATGGCCAACCAGTCTTTTGCAAAGTACATCTAGTTTTTTTTTTTTACATTATATTTGTGATTTTCTTAATTTTTGCTTTATTTTAAATATATATAATTTATTTAACATATTTTATCTTAAAAAAATAATTCTCAAAAGGCTTACATCCCAACGCCTTAAGGCTTACGCCTCGCCTCTTAAGGGTTAAAACGCCCCGGCTTATGCCTTTGCCTTTTAAAACATTGATATAAAGTGCCCTTTATAGGATAAAACTGTGACGTAGTGGGCCAAAGTGGGCAATACCTCACTGGAGTTGAACTCAAGACTGTGAAACTAAGCTAGAGTTACGATATTGCAATCATAAAACTCACCATCAAAAAATATGTTATTAACAACTTGAACAAGAAAAAAGAAATAGAGAAGAAAAGGAGACTCAGGTTGAACAGCTAAAAAATAAGTTAGTTAAAATTGTTTATATGAAGCTGTTAAATTATGCATTTTTTGTGAGTGTTACAAAAAGATTTCTTCACTGCTGTCATCCTCATTATACCATTCTTTTGTCTTTAGACAGCTAATTGGGATTGATTTATTGAAGGAAGAAATGAGAGAAATGAGGAGAAAACATAGAAAATATAAAAATAATTGTGTTGTAACAGTCAAGTAGTTGCTGTAGCTGTTCTCGAATGGCCTGTAGCGGATGTTGTCTGATGCCATAGTGGCGCAGACAGCCCTGAGAAAGTCTCTTTGTAAAGTTTGTTTGACCTTCAATGGGAGTTCTTTGCATGCAAGACTGTCATAGCTTATTCTCTACAGGGAAAACTTCAGCTTAGGA
This sequence comes from Malania oleifera, assembly GCF_029873635.1. Classification (NCBI taxonomy): domain Eukaryota; kingdom Viridiplantae; phylum Streptophyta; class Magnoliopsida; order Santalales; family Ximeniaceae; genus Malania; species Malania oleifera. Next base: position 97,915,128 of record NC_080420.1, read on the forward strand.
ATTTGTTTCTCCCTTATCTTGTTTTTGTTTATGCACAGATACTTTCTTCTTCTACTCTCTTGCTACTGAAAATTTGTTGGTTGCAGAAGGACATCTTCATATTTCTAAACCATTTATTTAATTGGGATGCTTTTCTTGTATGCTCTTATATGCGTGCGTGTGCCCGTGTGTGTATTTATATTCCAGTTTATGAATGTACTTACATTCTCGTGAAAAGTGTGCCTGATGGTAAAAAAATCCTAGGTGCAGTGAAGCCCAACAGCTGGGCTTCGCCTAGGTTGAGGCAAGGTGCCTTCTATTTTGTGCAAGCCTAGGTTCAAGGTGCAGATGATGCAAGGCCCTTTTGAGATGTGCATCTTAATTGGTGGACAGTTTGTGTATTAATTTGTTTGCTGCAGGGTATATTGTTGTTGAGCAGTTGAATTTTTATCATTTGCATGTTTGGATCTGCTTATTTCTGTAGAACTGAATCTATGGGTTGAAGATCGCCAAGGGAAGCGACATGAATGACAAGACAAAATTATAGATTGACGTACCTTCTATTCTCCAGTCAGCTGTCTCTCCTCACAATGTTGTAGTATCTAACGCTTGCTGCTTTGCATGGCTGCTAGCATGATGTTTGACTTTTGTTCCTCTACTCCAGATATATTTTTTGTATTTTGACTATGTACTACCTAAAACAACAACAACAACAAAACCAAGTCTTAATTCCCACTAGGTGGGGTTAGCTATATGAATTCTTTTCCTCCAATTTATGCGATCATGGACCATTTCTTTTGACACATTCAAGGATATTAAATCCTTACTCACTATCTCCTCTCAACTTATTTTAGGTCTACCCCTACCCCTTCTATTGCCCCCCCATAGTAACTAACTCACTCTTCCTCACCGGTGCACTATGCGGCCTACGTTGCAAGTGTTCATACCATCTAAGTCGTCCCTTTCTTATTTTATCTTCTATAGGAGCTACACCTAACTTACCACAAATATGTTCATTCTTTAATATCTTTCAATGGTATGCCACTCATCCATCTAAGCATTCTCATCTCGACAACTTTTACTTTTTGGATATTATGTTTCTTCGTCGCCCAACATTCTGATCCATATAGCATAGCTGGTCTTATAGCTGTTATATAAAACTTCCCTTTTAATTTTAAGTGTATTCTACGATCACAAAGCACACTTGAAGCACTTCTCCCTTTTACCCAACTTGCTTTAACTCTATGCATTACATCATCTTCAATTTGTCCTTCAGCTTGCATAATAGATCCAAGGTATCAAAATCTACAAGTACTATTTATTTCTTCATCATCAAGTTTAACTTTCTCTCCAATATTCCTCCTATCATTACTAAAATTACATTTCATATATTCTGTCTTATTTTTACTTATCCTAAAGCCTCTTTGGAATAAAGCCTCTAGATTTCAAAGCTTCTCTCCATAATTCTAACTCAGCCTCTACTCTGTCCCTAGTTTCATCAATTAATACAATATCATCTGCAAACAACATACACCATGGAACCTCCTTTTGAATACTCTTAGTCAGTTGGTCCATCACTAAAGCAAAAAGATAAGGAATCCAAGCAGATCCTTGATGTACACCTATGGTGATTGAAAATTCTTTAGTTTCTCTATCTATTGTCCTTACATTACTCATTACTCCATCGTACATATCCTTAATGACATCAGCATACCTTCTACATACGCCCTTTTTTTTTTTTTTTTTTAAAACCCATTATAGAACTTCCCTAGGTATCCTATCATATGCTTTCTCAAGGTCAACAAATATCATATGCAAGTCCCTCTTCTTTTCCCTTAACTTTTCCATTAATCTTCTTAAAAGATAAATAGTTTCTGTGGTTGATCTCTTAGGCATAAAACCAAATTGATTTTCTAAGATCTTCGTTTTTAATCTTAATCTTTGCTGAGCTACCCTTTCCCATATTTTCATCGTATGAATCATAAGTTTAATTCCACGATAGTAATTACAATTTCGAATATCTCCTTCATTTTTGTATATAGGTATTAAAGTGCTTTTCCTCCATTCATTTGACATTTTCTTAGTTTTTATAATTGTATTAAATAAATTAGCTAACCATATAATTCCGTTATCACCTAAGAATTTTCAAACTTCAATTGGAATGTTATCTGGTCCCATAGCTTTCCCAATTTTCATCTTTTTTAGTGCAAATTTAACTTCGTTAACTCTAATTTTTGCGAATAAATCTCATATTTTTAGTCTTCTACTCATTTGACAATTCCAAGTTTAGGCCTTCTATTTGGTTTTCATTAAACAACTTAGAATTCCAAGTTTAAGCCTTCTATTTGGTTTTCTATAATATTTAGAACTTGAATATATTTTCTTGTCATTAATTCCTCATAAAATTAATAAAATTCTAGTTATTTGTGCTTATGGTACACATATTATAATATATATTGCTTTGCCTAGGCTGAGGCCAGGTACCTTCTATCTTGTGCAAGCCTAGGTCCGAGGCACAGATGATGCATGGTCCTTATGAGATGTGCCTCTTAATTGGTGGAAAGTTTGGGCATTTATTTGCTTGCTGCAGGGTTTATGGTTGTTGAGCAGTTGAGTTTTTATCATTTGCACATTTGGATATGCTGATTTGAGTAAAACTCAACCCATGGGTCGAAGATCCCTAAAGGAAGAAGGCATGAATGATAAAACAAAATTATAGATGGACGAAAGTTCTATTTTCCAGTCAGCTGTCTTGCCTCACAATGTTGTAGTATCTAATGCTTGTTGCTCTGCATGGCTGCTAGTATGATGTTTGACTTTTGGTTCCTGTACTTAGGATATATTTATTGTATTTTGACTATATTCTGCCTATATTTATATAAAATTAGGCCTTGAATATATTTTCTTCTCATTAATTCCTTGTAAAATTTTTAGAATTCTAGATATTGGTGCTTATGGTACATATATTATATTCTATAACACATGTTACTTAAAGCATTTGCATATTCCCATTTTCCACTTTATTTAATTTATTTGAATGTTTTATACAATTTACCTACAATATGCATATTAAAATACATAGAACACATATCTTACTTCACGTAGGTCTATGTTCGCCTTGCACCTTGGGTCTATGAACCAAGAAACCCTTGCACCTTAGTGTGCTTTGAGCATTTAAAAACTATGCTTACTTTTTAATTTTCCATTCTTTCATGTCAATTCAGATTTTTCATACTCCTGACGGAATGCTCTCCAGTGAGCAAGGTGTTTATGTTGCGGAGTCCGTTGCTCCTAAAAACACAAAACAAGCCAAGGGTCGTTTCCGGGTGTATGAGGAGCAGGATGAGCTGGTGATTCTGAATGCTTCTTTTCTCTTTGGTTATTTTTTAATAAACTATAGTGCTTTTTCATTATATGTTTTTGTCTGTTCACAGAACCATGTCAGCTCTAATCATTCTGTCAAGAGAGAACTGGGTAATAGAGAAGCCACTGTCTCTGGGAAAAAAGATGTTGGGAAATCGACAAAGAAAAATGGCATGTTTGGGCATCTGTTTTCTGTTCTTAGCTTCATTTGCTCATTCAGATAAGATTATTCTGATATGCATGTTTATTTGTTTGGATTGAGCTAGATAAGGGAAAGAGTGCAAAAGAGGAGGCACGTGAGTTGCTGCTTAGGGAAGAGGCATCTATACGTTCAAAGGTTAGGGGTATAAAGAGGAATCTTTCTTTGATGCTGGGAGCTCTTGGGGAGATGGCCATTGCCAATCCTATCTTTGCACACAGTCAACTACCTTCCCTGGTTTGTGTTCTATGGACTGCTTTAAGTTAGTTGTCTATTTATTATTAAGTTCTTGCTGTCACCAGATATATTTCTCATCCAATTATTATATTGTGTTCTCATTTTTCATAATTTGTTTTTTTGGGGAAGCATGATTTTAAAACCTAGAACATTGACCAACCCTGTGGCATTGGCCAGACCAGTCAATTAGAGCCAAAGATAGCAACACTGAGGATTACTTTTTTGTTACTTTCCCTTTCTCGCTGTAATAGTCCTGAAAATTATTATTCTTATTTTTTTAAACAACGATTTTACCTAAAGTTTAAGCTGTTAGGTCGAGGATCAACAATGTACATAAAGCCTTAACACTATTATTATCATCATCATCAATCTTACAAATATTAAATGATTATGGGAGAAAATATTTGATTCAATTTGAAATTTATTTTAGGATTAGTGAGTTTGTAGTTTAATTTATCCGTTTATATTTTACATACACACACACAAACATGTGTGTATATATAATTTGTTCGGTAAAAGCTTCAAACTCTTGAATGACTGTACTGGTAACACCTCTCCTCTATCTATTGGCAGATTAGGGGTTGGATTCCCCTTGGTAGCATTCAGTAGCTTTTGTTGAAGAACTTGGTCTACTCAGCTGAGTTAGGCTTAGTTGTGCCCTTCAGCTGGTTTTTGTGGTGTGCCAGATATGCACATTGTAGACGGGTCTCTTAAAATTCCGTGTGTTTAAAATAATTAATAAGGAAAAGAAACAAATTACCAAACAAAACATTTTGTAATCAGCTCTAACATATATTCTTATATTTATATGTACATCAGGCACACAGTTGCTAGGTCCTAGCCAATAATTTCTTATGCTACAGCCTACGGTGTTTGCTGACTGGTCTTTTCCCTCTAATCCTTTCTTCTCTTCTCCCTCTATAACCCTAAATGCTGTACTTTATTTTTGAAAACTTCAGTTTATTTCAGATTTGCAATATTGTATCAGAGCACTAAATTTCTCCAAACCTGATTTAATCTGACCTAGTTGCAGCCAGCTTGTCTACTTTATTCCTTTCTCTGTTGTCAATTCTTAAAATGGAGATCTCTTCTCTGGTTTCAGAGTCTTTTAGGGTTTTGTCTTCTCTTCGTGGTAGTTTGCTAATGTAATGACAGTCACATACTGTTTCTTGTTGACTGCTGTTGTGGTTTTGATGCTTTATGTGATTGGTTGTCGATTGATGATACTTTTACAAATTTGTGAATGTACATTATCTCGTGGTCATTCTTGCATATGCTTCAAGCTGCTTCCAGGTTGTATATTGAGTGTTTGCTCTGCTGATTATGTGCCTGTAGTTTTTAGTTGTGGTCTACTCTTTGTGGTCAAACTGTCAAAGCCAAATTTGGCAGTGAGGGGCTATTTATGTCTATGGTGTATTGTGGTTGGTTTTGATGGCCAATACAGAGAAAGCATATGCTGATACTGTTGCAAATCACAACCATAAAAACTGGTTGTAGTCCTCTAACTATTCTTTGTGGTCTCCGGTTGTGCAAATATAACACAAATGGGAAGTCTATGTATCTGCTGCATTCATGTGAAAGAGAATGAAATACTGCATGTGTGGTTGTGGAATAGCATGGAGCCACAAATTGTTGTGAATGTGATGTTTAATAGAACTGCCAAAGTCATATTTAATGATCTTAGTGAAAGGTTCTTACGAGATAAAAAATCAAACCTATGTTTTTTATTCGAGAAGTTTTTCAAATATGACCAAGAAAAGGGGTCCAGTGATGAGTATTATAGGTATATGGGGACCTCAATATCTACCAACCAAGTAGTTCCGACGTTGAGATGATCACGAAGCAATGAGCAAAGTTCTTGGGTGTGAAGTTTTTGTTTAGGTTGAGTCCTAAGCTTCAAACCTGTCTAGTGATTAGATTCTTGCCATGAAATCTCAACATCCATGAATGAAGCATTTTCTAGGATATGGAAGATAGTCAGTGATAGTTTAGCCATCGATGGCACCACCTCTAATTGTGGTAGGTGAAGTCTTGGACAAGAATGAGGTTTGGATGTGGTCATGGAAGAGATAGTATATAAGGATGGAGAGTTTGTTGTGGCTATTCATGTATTTGCACACATTGTGGCAAGGAAAACCATATTGGTGATTGCTTTTTAAGATCTCTGTGGGAAACCAATTTGGGCCCATAGTTCTCTTTTTGAGGTTGAGCCTATTGTTGACACTTAGAATGTACGTGGCAACTTCACTATAGAGTTGAGTATATCATATGCCATGTTTGAAGCAGAGTGTTCAACAACCCTAGACTCAATCTTCCACATCTAGTTCTACTGCAGTTGAATTTCCTTCCTTTTCATCATCATCAGTTTAGGTTATTGATTCTCTAGTGCCTAGGTGGTGCTAATTTATTTCAATCCTTAAAATCCACTACTTCACACTATGGGTACTCTTGTTCCTTGTTTGATACCTTGGTTACACTATGTTTTGGTCTTGGAAATATTCTTTTGTTTCCTTTTATTCCTTTTTCAATTATATTGTATGTTCCTAAATTTCCTTCTTAGTCAATTAACTAAATATCATTATTGCTCCATCATACCCTTTCCTTCTCATTGCGTTTTTTATTGTCCTAAGGCTAAGAAGAGGATTGGGGGAGGATTTGAGAATGGCGGCGTGTACTATCTCAATTATGGTGATGATATATCGAGTTTCTTTCCATACAACTTCTTCAATTGCAACTTAATAGTGTTCTTTTGTATCACTCATTTGAGTCATCCAGCCCTTCAAAAACTGCGGCTAGTTTTTTTCCCATCTTCAAATCTTTTTCTTGTTTTGAGTGTTAAGCATGCCAAGAAGCACATTAGGTCTTCTTTTTTGTCTGAAGTGAGTCTAGTACTAAATTATGGTTTCTCTTATTCATTCAAATAATTTGGGTCCGTGGGGCACCGGAAAATCGGTTTTGGGATGCATGAGAAATGGAGGAGAAACAGGCGAAACCCTATGGGTCTCTCGCGAAACCCTCTTCTCTCTCTCTCTCTCTCTCTCTCTCTCTCTCTCTCTCTCTCATGCATTAAGTTATGGCTTCAATAAAAGTAGATGATGAAAAATTGTTCGATTAAGATTGAAGGGAAGACATCCGATATAAGAATCGATGAGGTGGGGGAAATCCCTTACTTGTTCGAACAATATTTCTCAAAATAGATGGGTAAGATTCTCCGAAGAGGCTTTAAGTTGGTTTACCAATAATATATCATTTTTTGGTTAGATTGAAAGGGGTTTTCAAAGGGTTTGTCTTGGAAACATACTATATTGGTTGTCGATTCAATGGACTAAGGTGGGAAAATTTCTGGAGTTAGGTCTTCCTAGTGGTGTTAAATAGGAAGGATGGCGAAGTTTTGTAAAAGGTTATTGCGAGATAGCTGAGGAATTTTTTCATGAATCTGAAGGTAAAGGTGAAGTAAGCCCTTTAGCTCCCAAATCGTGGAGTCAAGTGGTGTTGGAAGGGAAGAGAGGAGAAGGCGAAGGAAAAGGCCATGGTTGTGGAAGTTGTATCCAAACATGGAAGAAAGAGTGTGGAGTATGGGAAAGGCACATTTTGTTTTGATGTGGGGGTGAGTTGCAATTGAAGGAATTTGTGGTTTCGTTGCTAGAAATAGCAGCTAATCGATTGGAGAATGTCTATAAAGTTGGGGCATTTAGGGTTTCGGAATAAGATGCAAAGATAGCATAGGCAGCTAGGGTTGTGCTTGGAGAAGATGAGGTGAAGAATTTTGGACCGGGATGCTTGGCTTTTGTTTTGGAACTGGGCCAGGTAATTGAAAAATTAGGAGCTTCTTTTTTAACCCAGCTGGCCCAATTAATTGAACAAGTCCATGGTCTTGGCAGAAAGGATTCAGGCCATTTTCTAGAAACAAAAGAGGTTTGTCCTCAGATGTGTTATTCTCAGTTTGGCCATTCGTTTAAACTTGCCCATCCTTTGAATATTGCTGACAGAGCCCAAATGGCCGATACAAATATTCTAGATGTTCAATTTTCAAATAAGGCCCATGATGACTCTTCTGCTGGTATTTTTTAAAGACAGACTGTTCGTATGGGAGTTAGGGATTGAAAAGAGCATATTTGTGGGAAGATGTAATGGAAGGAAATCCTCAGCCGGAGCAGTTTGCCCAAATTGAGGGAGTTCAAGAGTAGCCTGCATTTCAAACTCAGTTTTCTCTTATCAATGGGTGTAGACAGTCAAGGGATTTAACAGATAAGTTGTCTTCCAAACAGAATCCAGGTACAAACCATATCTTGCAATGCTCATTTCTTAAGTAGAATCATGATGATTAAGATGGCTCTCAATCTTCATTAGAAAGAAGCAAAGAACCGAAAGGATTAGAGGGAAAGTGGCTGTAAAGGAAAGCCTTATTCCAAGCCATTCTAGAATTTTTGTTGATGATTCTATTCTCTTAGTGGAACAAAGGATTCAAGTAGTAGAAAAGACATCCAGTGGGTCTTCTAGTGTGGCTAACAAAGGAAGGGGTTTCATGAAAAATCATGGTTCTTGTGAGGTCAACAGTCAGCTGAACAATGTTGGTTGGGGGGAGGGGGTGGGAAATCAAATAGTAAGAAAGAAAATTTGGATATGTTTAGGGTTTACACTTGTTGGATAGCAGAGCTAATGGGTGTTGAAATGGGGAAAAAGTATGAAGAAAAGTGAGCTACTTCTGCTAAGATAACAAGAAAAGTTTTGAGGAGATATGCAGGAGATAATTTCAGCATGCTAATAGAATCACTTGGCTAGAAGGATGGGACCAGTGAGAGCTTGAGTAGCTGCAAGGAAAAAAATTGGGGAGATTTTTCAGATAATGGCAATGTGGACATCAGTAATTTTGATTGCGATGAGGGTTTGCTTTTAGATGAAATGTGGGAATAGTATGATTATGTTTCTAATTCATTTGATAAACATAGGGATTTAACATATGTGGCACCTCCTCCATCGGAAGGGTTGGAGGGAATTAGTATTTTTGAAAATGATGGTACAAAAGAAAAGCAATTGGGAAAAGATGAAATTTTGCCCTTCTCTATATAGGAGGTTTCTAAGGAAAATCTTCAAACTCAGCATTTGTTGGATGAATTGGGTCTACGCATGTCAGATTGCAGAGGATATGGAATTCGGATGGATGTTGGTAAATCTAAGGTTAAGAAGGGTTAGAGAGAATTAGCGAATTTGAAGTGTTTAGTGAATTATGATTGGAAGGGTTTAAAGAGGGGTTTTCTTGGGTAATGTCTGTGTAGTTTGGTTTTTGTTTTTTGTTTTTTATTTTTTATTTTTCCTTTATTGAGGAATTCTTATCCTCACCTAGATGTAATTTCTCTCTCTCTCTCTCTCTCTCTCTCTCTCTCTCTCTGTTAATACATCTTCTTCTTTTATCAATATATATATATATATTGGGTCTGTGTGGAGTCCAGAATTTGACTGGCCATTAGTATTTTATGTTCTTTATGGTTGCTTTTTGTATATGACTTGGATTTATTTTTCTAAGACATGTGAATTTCTTAACGTATTCAATCCATTCTACCACGAACTAAAAGTTCAGTTTGGGTTAGGGATTTGAATTTTTTAGTTTGATACTGCACCTGAATTTGTGCAAAATGATCTTCAATCTTTTGCTTGGACAAAGGGATTATTCATTAAAAACATCATGTGTACATATCTCTTCGCAGAATGGAGTAGCTGAACGAAAAAAACAGACATTGACTTCACATGGCATGGTCTCTACTCATTCATATGGGTGTTCCTAAAACTTTTTTTGGATTGATGCTCTCCTTAGAACGAATTTTTCTGATTAACATGATGCCTTCCAATGTTCTAGTAGGGGAAATGCACCCCAAAACATCCACATTCTTTATTGTACCTCATGTCTTTGGGTGCATGTGTTTTGTCCATGGTTCACATACTAGTTCGGATAAGGTCTCTTGTTCTGCTCATAAATGTGTCTTTGTTGGGTGCTTGAGAAAGAAGGATATAGATGTCATGATCCTCACACTTGGAAGAACCATGTTAGAGCATATGTCCCCCCCACCCCCCCCTCTTTTTTTTCTTTTTTTTAGGGACACCTTATTTCTCTAGTACCGAGTCCTCCTTAGATAAAAGTAGTTTTGAGTACATCAACGATTTCTAGTCCCCACTTGTGCATTGATTCTCCCATTCCTACCCTTGTTCCTATAGAGAAAACTGTTGCTCCTATACCTAACCTTTCATTAACTAATCTAAAGAAACAATTTGAGGGCTTACAAATGACCAAATGGGTTTGCTAATCTGAATTAAGCACAAACGTCACTACCACCATTCTCTCTTTCACCCTTCACTATCTCAACTTCTTGCTCTAGAGATCCACCAAACTTGACTTGGATTTGCCTATTGCTCACTATAAATGTACCAGAAGTTGTACTTGGCAAATCTTAGGTTCTTATCCTATTGTACATTATGTTACAGTCTTTCGCCTTCTTAATAATTTGCATTCTATCCCTTCCTCACATGTTGTAGCACTTACAACCCTTGTTGGAAGCATGCGATGGATGTAGAAATGGATGCCTTTACTGATTCAAGGGATATGGGACTTGATGGATCTTCCTCTCGGTTAGGAGTTGGATAGGTGTTATTGGGTCTATACTGTCAAATATCTCACTAACGACTACACCTGAGCATATGGTATTGATTGTCTTTAGACGCTCTCTTGTTGGTTGACTAAATTCTGTTCATGATGTCTTTGCCAGTTAGTTTAGTTTGGGCCTTATATTGCTGGATGTGAAGAATGCCTTCTTGTATCAGGATTTGTAGGAAATGATGTACGTGGAGCAACTTCCTGGGTATGTCACTAATGGGGAGAGTGGTATGGTATGTGGGTTGCAGAAGGCCATTTAGTTGTTTATCTTGATGATATCATCATCACTTGCAGTAAGTGGAGAGAGGTCGCAGATGCCAAGTAGTGGCTTTCTTGGCATTGTGATTGTAGTGTAAAAAGGGGATGAACCTTTCTTAGCTAAAATATACGACTTGTTAAGTGAGACTGTTATGTTGGGAGCTTAATAAGTTGATACTCTGACGAATCCTATTGTGAAGTTGTCTAGGGATGTTGGACCAGATTTTGGGAAAACAAATATTGATATAGGCAATTGTTTGGTTGGCATTGATCTACCTGACTATCACTATGCTTCACACATCATTTGCTTGATATGCTGTTGGGTGGTTAGTTAATTTTTATTAAACACCAAACAGCTACAATGGGTTGCTGTTTTTAGGATTCTTGTGTATCTCAAGAGCTTTCTTGATAGGGGTTTGAATGATAAAAATAAAAGCAATATATTGTGAGATCACGGGATACTCTGATGCAGAATGGACTGGCTCTCTTGAAGATTGAAGGTGTACCATGCATTTTTCAGTGGTAATTTTGTTACTTGGTGTAATCTTGATTGTAGTCAGTTTTTTTATGTTTTCTTTTCTTTTCTTTAACAGTAGGATGTCTTATTCACCTTTTTTGTAGGTTCTTTCCATTTTATTGAGCTTTTCTTTCCTATCAAAAAGTCATGCGACTTTGTTGTAGCAAGAAACAAACTATAGTAACAGATTATGGAGCTATGGCTCATATTGTTAGTGAAGTTGTGTGTTTGAAGTCCAGAATCCTGGTAACCAAGCCCCTAAATATGTGTTATTATAAACAAGCCGCCATTTATGTTGCTAGCAACCCAGCTTTTCATAAGAGGACAAAGCACATTTGGGTTGACCCTCATTTTGTGAAGGATGTTGTGTTGTAGAATGTTGTGAGGACTCCATTTATGAAATCTATGTATCCTTTAGAAGATGTTTTCACAAAGGCTTTATTCAAACCCGCCTTGTCTTTTTGTTGTAGCAAGCTGAGGTTAGTTGATATCAATAAGGGGAATGTTTGAAGATAATATGTTGTTTTAGTAATTTGGTGGTATGAGTGGGGCGTATTTTTATCTATATCCTACTATCATCTATATATAAAGAGGGCAGACCTGGAGCTGTTTGCAAGCTCCAGGGACTGCTGACTAGTCCTCTAGTCTCTTCTTGTCGTATCCCTCTTCTAGTCGTAAGTGCTGTATATTCTTCATTGAAACTTCAATTTATTTCAGATTTGCTGCACTTAGAATATCTTCCATGATTTGGTTGACCGAAAATTGGTTTGTGCAGAAAAAATGTTTTCCTCCATATGTAGGAAAGGATGAGATGCATGAGTTTTTAGTCTGAATACGAGATATTGAGATGTGGTATAATGACATAGAATTTATAAATTGTTATGGTATGATATGTGAATTCACATGAGATATTAGGGATATGAGATATTGGAATTTGGAGATATGAAAATGAAACATGAAGTATAGGTGATAATGATTAATAGGAATTTTAATAGGTTTAAAACAGGGAAATTGACAAAAGTACTAAGTTTAAAGCACAGAATATACTGTGAAAGACTTCAATCCTCAGGAATTTAACTTTTTACGAACTTCAGTTCAAACAAAAATCATTATGCTCACACTTAATATAGTAATAGACATAATTGGGTTGATCTCAGTTCTTTCATTGCTTTTGACATCTTGTGTAAACTGATGCATATTCTCCTTTCATCGAAAGGCTTATAAACTTTGAACAATATCAAATCCCAAATGATATTCTATATATGCTTTTTTTTTTTAATTTTGCCTTCCACTATTCATTTTTCTGAATTTTGATTCTGCTTACTGTTCTAGCTTCGCTCCTCAATAAAATGTTTGTGCCAATTTAATTTTTCGATGTTCTAGCAATTGGCAATTAGGCAATCGCAATTGAATTTTGTTGATTTATCTCATGTTAGTTCTATGATGTTTGTAGTGCCACTGTCTTTGGCCTTCCCTTCTTCCTTTCATTGGGTAGTTAAATATGTTTCAGTGACAAATTTTGTATGTCTTTGTTATTCTCATGTGCCTACCCACTCATGTGAGAAAATCCTTGTAGCAGAAAAAAAAGTTTGTGTATTGATTGATCTTTCAAAGCTATTGCTTTTTTTTTTTTTCTGTTCTTTTATTGAAAAGTTGTTTACTTTTTTCTTTTTGGTTCATAATAATTTTCTGTTTCTGTCAAATATCAGGTTAAGTTTGTGGAACCTTTGCTGCAATCACCTGTTGTAAGTGATGTGGCCTATGAAACTTTGGTGAAGCTTTCTAGATGTACAGCTCCTCCTCTCTGTAACTGGGCCCTTGATATTGCAACTGCTTTACGCCTAATTGCCACAGAGGAAGTTCGTGCTTTGTGGGATTTGATTCCTCCTGTTGGTGATGGTGAGGCCAATGAACAGCCGTCTCTGGGTCTTTTTGAGCGAATAATAAATGGATTATCAATGTCTTGTAAATCTGGACCTCTTCCAGTGGATTCTTTTACTTTCATTTTCCCGGTAAATGTGACCTACTATTTAGTCATGACTGAATGACATAGCATTCAGAATGCTGATTTTTGTTCTACTATACTCATTTTTCTGTAGTAATCTGTATCTGTTGTCAGATAATGGAGCGGATCTTGTTGTCCCCCAAGAAGACAGGACTTCATGATGATGTGCTTCGAATTCTTTATTTGCACATGGATCCAGTATTACCCCTTCCAAGGCTTCGAATGTTATCAGTTGCGAATCCAAACATCCATTTTAATGACCCTCTCTTTCATAATTGCCTTTTTTTTTTCTCTGTTTTTTTTTCCATAGTGTCACTTGTTGCTTTCTTCTGCTTTGCAGGTTCTTTATCATGTACTTGGTGTTGTTCCAGCTTATCAAGCATCTATAGGACCAGCACTGAATGAGTTGTGTCTGGGTCTGCGATCTGATGAAGTGGCAGCTGTATGTGTTTCCTTTTTCTTTTTTTTTTTTTTGTTCCCTATGGATTTTGTGTGATTCTTAGTTAATGACTTGTAGTTTTTCATTTGTCTTCTTATGATATCCACAGGCTTTATATGGAGTATATGCCAAAGATGTTCATGTCAGAATGGCCTGCTTAAATGCCATAAAATGTGTTTCAGCTGTTGCGAACCGTTCTCTTCCTCAGAATGTTGAAGTTGCAACAAGCATTTGGATTGCATTACATGATCCAGAAAAGGTATAGCTTGCTAAATAAATTATTGAGAGTATACTCTTTCAAAGCTTATTTTTTTCCTTAATTTTTTGCTGAACATTAGCCAAATAGGTTTGTCTGTTTTAGTCTTTTATGGTGATGTAGGTGTCTTTTGGTAGAATAAAGTGTTAAGTCCTGATGTCTGAATTGGGGCTTAAAACTATTGATTACTAAATAGGTTGAAGTTTTTTGGTGTTGAGCATCTTAATATATAAGAAAATTATCCCAATCATGCACCAAATCAAATCTGCTCACCGATCACCCGAAAAATCCAATACAAAAAAAAAAGATATTTAAAAAAAATTATTAAATAGTTTCTAAAATGAAAGTTGCATCAAAGAGCGCCCACTGAATTGCAGATGGTACAAACCCATTGTTGTTGAGCAACAAAACAGCAATGCTTGATGAGTACCAAGCCGTGATGAGGCGGGTTGTGAAGAGCCAAATGCCAAAGTTGGACTGCATCGACACTAATGCAGATGAAGCAAACCATCTAGGCTTTGTGGAAACCCCACTAAGCTCAAATTCCTGCAAAATCAATGGTGGTTTTGATCTGTTTAGTATAGTTGATTCAAATATCCAAGTGAAGGAGGATGAATGGATAGAGGCAAGCTTTTCCACATCTAAAAGAGACAAACCGAAAGGATGCTGTCGAGCTTGTTGATGATGGCAGCAAGGATGAGACTTCTAGATGATGGTGAAGGAGACAAGGCTTTTATACGACACTGTTGGAGCCTGGAAAGAAGAGAGGAATATGAAGCAAAATGATCAATGTAGATGAGGCTGAGGGTAAGCCAACTCGCGTTCAAGGTCTGAATAAATTAAGATAGGAAAAGATATCTGATGATTCTGACTGAATAAGAGACATTCAGATGTCATTTAGATGTATTTCCAAATAATATGAAATCTGACATGTTCAACGGTTCATTAATTCAGATTTAACTTACATTTAGAGGTAGATAAGTACCAATGAACACACTTGTAAGCTCAGATTTTTAATTAAATTCTCCAACTGTTCTTTTCTGTCATCATATCGTGGCTGGAAGCTTTATATTGTCCACAACTCAAAGTTGATCATTTTCCTCATGCACATGTTGATCCGCAATCTTTTTTGTTTCTCCATGAAGTCTTCTTTATCAATTACATTTAGTTTGTGCTTCCGAATACTAATTATCTGGTGGTTCATTACCCTTTGCACTGTGCTTGCATTGCTATGCGTGCATGCCAAACAAGTGAGCTTACCAAGTTTTTTTTGCAATCAGTTCCTAGGAACCCATTCTTGTTAGCATCGCTTCAAGCCTTCAACAAGTATGTGAAGATGCCTCGCAAAAGGATTCTCCCTTTTTTGTTGCAGCCATGATCTTGGTGTTTTTCTCAGTCTGCAAGAAATATTGTTGGTTGATGTGCTTTATTGCATTAGTCATGGCTTTGTGTAATTGCCACTTAAACCTGGCATTTTTGTACTCATAGCTACCAGAAAATGCTAACACCCTAGTGAGCGAAGTATTGTTACGAACATTGTGAAGTATGGTGCATTTTTCGTTGCTAAATGCTAAGTCATATGATTCAAAGTTTTAATTCAATATTTTTTTCACATGAAATATTTTTTTTTATTAGTTTAAAGTTGGGAATCATCATATTTAGTTCTATTTTCTATCAGTATTAATTTCACAACAAAAAATCTCTTCTAGATTTAGGAACACCTCAACTTCCTCTCCAAAATAGACAAGTTCCCTTAATTTTTTTTTAATATCAATATATCTATTTAATTATACCCCTAACTTTCCTCATTTTATAGCATGTGCTGTAGTGCGATCCCATTCCCGTTCTATGAACCAGAACGTTCCACGTTCTAGTTAATATTGGGTGTACTTTACTCTTAAGTTCCTCCATTAGAAAGGTTGTAGCTGCATATCACAGCTGCATTATGCATCATGGCTTTACATGTTCCTATGTGTGCTATTCTTTCAGGATATTATTTATGTAATTATCTGCAACTTATTTACCTATTTTTCAGAAATATAAAATCAGTTTCTTGCTAGATTTCCGCTTGTTTAAGTCATTTGGTTTTTTCGGCTGCATGGAAAACTGCCCTTGGAGTTTGAGGTGAAAACATTAAATGATTTTACCCTCAGGAATTCAACTCTATAAGTTGTGCAAAGGGAGTCTTTAAAGTTATAATGTAAAGGCTGTCTTTTTCCCTAGTTTTATAACAGTCGAGATGCTGGTGATTTTATTTGCTGATGCTTTAAGTTGGAAGAAAATGGAATTTCCCCTATATTTATTTGATGGATCTATCTGGCATGTTCTATATAACAGCTTCTTCATGGGCTTTTAGTTTTTCCAACATATTTTTGATTTTCTAGACGCTAATTATCTGCTAGAATGTAAATGTTAATGGTCACCGACTCCACCATTGTATCATTTGTTTTGCCGCAAGTTTCCTCTTTTATAAGTTAGTTGCATTTTATTATTGTCACGTTTCTTTCAAATCAGTTGGTCGCAGAAGCTGCGGAAGATATATGGGATCGCTATGGATATGACTTTGGGACTGATTATTCGGGGCTTTTCAAAGCACTTTCCTATGTCAACTATAATGTTCGCTTGGCTGCTGGGGAGGCATTGGCTGCTGCTTTGGATGAAAGTCCAGATACCATACAGGTATATTTGATTGTAACATATCACCCTGCATCATTTTTTTGGTTTGGTTTCTTATGGTTTGATGGAATGTTCAGGGATCCCTTTCTACTCTTTTCTCTTTGTATATTCACGATATTGGTGTTGGTGAGGGCAATCTTGATGCTGGTTGGCTAGGTAGACAAGGGATAGCATTGGCGTTACACTCGGTGGCTGATGTGTTGAGAACCAAGGACCTTCCTGTTGTAATGACATTCCTTATTTCACGGGCACTGGTAAAATTTGCTTTGTTGCTTAGTCTAAAATGTTCTCAATCAGTTTGTAATCTTATAATATTCACTAGGTTTGTGCGGTCCTGAATCCTTGGAAGCAATTTTGATATTATTTTAGCAAAGGTGAAAAAAAGACAATTTTGTATGTTTTTTTCCCGTATAAGTGTTTCAGGAATAGCAGATATGTACACTAACTCGAATTTTTTTTGTAATGATGACATTATTATTTACATAATGGTGTAGTGCCCCTTTAAAAGAATTTTTCATGAAATCTGCTATGTTTTTCATTTAACTATTATCACCATGCCTAAGAGCATATTTGACTTCAGTATCCCTTGATTACTTGATATGAAAGTCGAACAGGTGAACCTTCTCTATGAGGGCACCTGGAATGTTTCGTGAGCTTGACAGAGGTATCTGGATAGCTATATTAATTGTTGAACTATACATCTAGGTGGGTCTCTCCCAAGCACTTGAGAAGAATGCCCTTGGTTTTTTTAACATGAATTATGAAATGCAGATTCTTAAAGGTTTGTATACAACCTAACAAACTAAGCTTTTAGGCATGGTCTTAAATTTCCACGAAATTGTAGAAATTTCCGGTTTCCGTCACCCTCGAAATTGAAATGGCAGTCGATTTCCATCTTGCATAATTTCTGTCAAAATCTCAATGAACTATCCGATATTTATCGAAATCTCAAAATTTTAGCAAAACTTATCAAAATTTGAACTGTGCAATGAAATTTCCTCGGAATGCAAATGAGAGATTTTGGAGTGAAGTGAAAATTTTCCCTTAATTTATTTTATTTATTTTTATCGAAACAAAAGATTATTACAAGTGCTTTTGAAATTATATGAAAAAGTAAACTTACAACAACATTTTATTTAACCATTCATGTCTAAATTATCATTATTTGTATAATAAATATTATTTAAATGTGACGAGTTAATATTGTCACAAATTTTTGTATGCATTTAATTTGCAGGCTGATCCTAATGGGGATGTTCGGGCAAGGATGATTAATGCTGGTATTATGATCATTGATAAGCATGGCAAGGAGAATGTTTCTTTGTTATTTCCAATTTTTGAGAACTACTTGAACAAGAGGGTTAGTTTTCCTATTTTAAGTCACAATATTTGCTAAATCACAATACTGTGTTTTTTCCATAAAACATTTAGATACTTGCGTGCAAAGAATTTCAGTTATTTTTTGTGGTAAGGCTCAACCAGTTGGATATTGTTCGTTATTGTTCAGGCATCAGATGAAGAAAAATATGATTTGGTTCGTGAGGGTGTAGTTATTTTCACTGGGGCTTTGGCAAAGCACTTAGCTAAGGTTTGAAATTTGTAATCCATCCTTCATAGAAATAATTGACTTTCTAGATAGCTTTCTTCTGTTAACCTTCTTATCGTGTACCAGGATGATCCTAAAGTTTATGCTGTCGTAGAGAAGTTGTTGGATGTGTTAAACACTCCATCAGAAGCTGTTCAGCGGGCAGTCTCAACCTGTCTATCTCCATTAATGCAATCAAAACAAGTATGTGGCTAGTGTTGCTAATGTTGGGATTTCAATTAACTTGTTTATTACCTTATTTCTTCCTGCTTGAAGGCATGATATATAGGAATTAGGAATTAGTTTTAGCTTTGCACTGGTCACTTTGTGGTGTTATTAGTTTGTTGCTATTTGAGCTTCACTGATTGAATTGTTGATTAGTGGACAATCTAACAAGGTAAAGAAATGGTCATGCATTGCTGGGCAGTATAAGTTTCTTTCCTACAATTGAACAAAGGATTTCTGTAGCAATAAATTGGAGAAGGAACAAAAATAATCTGAGGAATTCAAGAGGGAAAATTGTTATTTTAGGTTTTATACTTGAATAGAGAGCTCAAATCAGAATTTTATTGAAAAAACTAAGAAAACTGAAGCAACGGCCTCCAAGAGGGGGGTTTTATACTATGTTTCATAAAACCATAAAATCTGATTCTTTAATTTTCCTTCAACTGATTTTTTCTCAGTCCAATTATTTTTAAAAGATCAGGAAAAATAACCTAGATAAAATGACTCAAAAGGACAACCCTAATAAGTAAGAATTTTATTCTCATTACATTCTTTTCATTCCTAGTAGCTGAACATGTCTAATAGAGTAAAATAATTCTCTCAGATAAAAGACTCCAATGGCATAAATGCCTTTGAAAGAATTAAATTAGTAGCATGAGCAGTACTCTGCTACAGTGATGGGAACAGTGCTTGGACAGTCAATTGGTACAGTATCATAAACGGTGAACATGCCCTACTTAGCCTCCCTCTTAGACTTGGATGCTTCTGCTTCATTTGTACATTAGCATTCAATGTGGAGATTTTTTGTTCTTTAGAGGAGCTGGAACATGTGTTTGGCACCAAAAAAGGGTACTTGGTATTCTTGGTTTATTGTAGAGTTACAAAAATTATATAATCATAGTGTCCTTGTGACATTGTCAATTTCATGTTTCTAACAGGCTGTTTGGTACCATTTCCATTTTCTATTTTATATTTTCATTGCAATAAAGTGAGAAAGTAGGTGAATGACAATGATTTTCTATTTTATTGTCAGTTCTTTTATTGTGGCAGAAACAAAAAACAAGAATTTATGGTTCTGGTTTTCAGTGTTGTCACAATCCTTTAATATCCAAAATTTACTATTGTAGATTATATCATTCTACACAGAATTTTTGTTGAAGATAAAAGTAAAGTAAAGATGTGGATTTAAATATATTTGAAATAAAATTTTTTATTAAATTTCTGAAAACATTGAAAAATAATAATAAATCATTCAAAAAATATTTTTATCAATATTCAGTTGTCATATACAACAGAATTGTTCCTGTAGCAATAAAAGTGAGTTTGAAATAATAATAAGGTAAAATAATTATAATTAAAATTTTTTATTATATTATTTTCTTATTTTTATTATTTTGCCTTTCATTATTTTAAGCATAATTTTTTATTGTTGTTTGATTCAATGACAAAAATGAACATGCGTTTTATTAGGTTTTTAATATGTTTTAGTTTTATATCTTCTTTTTCTATCAAAAAATATGTGTGCTCTAGTTATGAACATATTAACCAAACATGTTGCTGGTTTTATTTATTTATTTATTTATTTTTATTTTTTAGTTTTCATTTTGAGTTTTTTCCCCTAATTATTGACATTGATACCGACCCTAAGTTACCATGTTCTTTCTATTGCACTCAAGAACTCTTTTTCTTGATATACAAGCATACATTATGCAGGCACCTTTGGCTAGGTCAATTTTCTGTCTTATTTATTTGTTTATTTACCCAATTTTGTTCTCTTAATTTTGGTTTTCTCCATTGACGCCGTTTGTAGAATCTAGTTATAGTTTAGGTAATGTTTGGCTCCCCTTCCTTGTGTGAACTTCCCCTTTTAGAAGTAGTCAAGTTTAAAGCAAAATAAATGTCTTCTTAGATTTTAAAATAGTCGAGCCTATAAAAGTTGGAATACTTATAGAAGTTGCGTGAACTTGTGGTTTTTGAAGTAAAAAGTAGCTTTTTAGCCAAATGTTTTCTATTTCATCTGTGTATATGAATAATGTATCATTCTTGGTGATTTCAAATGTTTCAGGATTATTACTTTTTTTTACCAAACATGTAGGAGTAGCTTTTTCTTTTCAACAACTCATTTTTTGGAGCTGGGTTTCACATCAACTTGAATCAGCTCCTTTCAATAAGTTTTCCTCTCCCCCCAAAATAGGAACCAGGAAAGATTTTTGTTTTCCTTATTATCTTTTTAACATAATATATCCTGTATTTTTTTTCTCATCTTTAGTCTCTAATCATGTTTATTCTTGGTTTTAAGTGGATGCAACAGCTATCTACTTTGGGCTTGTTACATTAAATTCTATCTTTCTTTCAATTTAGCCTTCGTGCAATCTGAAAACTGAGCTTTTTCATTAGTTCAATTTTTTTTTTTATTGTTCACCTTGTTTAACATTTTCTTGGTCTAGGATGATGCACCAGCCCTTGTTTCTAAGCTTCTGGATCAACTGATGAAAAGTGAAAAATATGGGGAACGGCGTGGAGCAGCATTTGGACTTTCTGGGGTAGTTAAGGGATTTGGTATTTCTTGTCTGAAGAAGTATGGAATTGTGGCCATATTGCAAGAAGGTCTTGTTGATAGGTTTGCTCTCCATCACTTGCATTTTCTGTTTCATGTATACAAGGGCAAACTTTTATGATTTCCTTTATTTTGAAATTGCTGTTTTGTGCTTAACAGGGAATATACAATATTTTGGTTAGATGTTTTAAGGATTTAGTGATAGAATGAAAGAGGGATTATTTATTTTGAGCTAGTTCTTCTTTAATTATTTTCAACCTCAATAAATGTGTTCAGAAGTAGTCTACAGTGTTATTTTTAGGGGAAAATAATTAACTTGTTTTAGAGCGAAACTGGATATGCTTGCCTTTCGCCTCACCCTAATTCTTATTGTAATTTTTATGAATGGATTCACAGTTATTTATCCATTTCTCTCTCAACTTTTTCCATAGGTGACTGGAAAATGCAGTGTATATGCCTTGTTGCATACTGTCTGCTGGGGGCCAGCTGGCAGTTAAAAAAAAAATTCTTCACAATGATATGGCTTCTGTAGTTTTTTCTTTGTGATTCATGTAGACCATACAGCGTTTTGTGCTTTGGTAGTTCAGTTCTGAGTAAATTCTGGAGGGTGAGGTCCTTGTGCGTTAATGTTTTATTTATTCATGATATAATCCTTGGAAACAAATATTTTTCTTGTTCCTGCAGTCAAAAATAACTTGTTTCTTCATCACAATTAATGCAAAAAAAAAAAATCAAAATTATTGCAAAATAATGTACCAAAGTTCACCCAAATATTTATGGGTATAATGTTCTAAGTCAGTGAGGTCAGGTTGGGATTTAGAATTTTGCAAAGAATGGGATGTGGGATTATTGATCAGATTTATTTTTGGGAGGTTATGTTAGTGTGTCATGAATAATATTTAGTTGCTCTTTAAAAAATATTTGTTGGAATTTTGAGGGTTGGGCTTCAAAAGAAGGAAACAATCGTTTACATACTTGTCAGAACAGCTAATTCAGATGTTATGTTGCATTCTGAGACAAGTTTGGAGGTAGTTGATTTAAAATTTTTAGAGGGAATTCCGGAAGCATAAATAAGGATCATAATTACGTGTGTGATTTTGTGGTCCCATTTGGTGCTAATTGGCTTTTTGCATGATTAAGTTGTTGGATCAGACAACCTTTGAGAATTTAAGGGACATTGGGTATAATTTGTTACCTGACGAGTATGTATTGATATAGTAAATTATTATGTGACATGCTTTTGTAATTAGGATATTCTGAATGTTGTGTAGAAAATAGCTCTCTGCCAAAAGCAATGTTCTGACGCCTTCAGCATGTTTGCACATGTGTGTTCTTGAGCAGTGACCTCCACATTTCAATTGAAAGTTCATCTCATGCCCCGTCAAAATTTCTCCTCGTGCTATCATGATTGCTCAACCACAAATTTCAAGTTAGGTACATTTTTAAAATTAAAATAATATAAAAAAGGAATCAATCAGATTGTTGTTAGTGGGCCCCACACTTCCACCTATAGTATTCCACTTAGTGGTATGCTATGCTGTTGCAATTTCAGTTGTAGTAGAGGGGGAGCAAATTTGTATGTTTTATGGTGATGGTCAACTTAGAAATAATGCTGCCTAAGATACTGTAAGGACTCTGAAATATAAGGTAGAATGGGAAAAATGAGCTTAAGAATTTGTCAACATACATTATGGCTCAAATTCTGGAAAGAGAGGAAGGCGTAGGGTGAGGTAGGACCGTAGGAGGGTCATTTGATGTTATGTGGAGGAAGTAGAGGATTTTGTCTTGGACTGTTATGGGTTTAACAGGACTGAGGTATCAACTGGCATTGGTTTTTTATCTTTTTCAAAGCAGACGTGGCTTTGTCGTGATTTCTATTAGGAAAGTGAAAATGGAGATCATTACCTTGTATGTGGTGAGAAGTATTTGGGGAGGACAATATACGGATTGGGATTGCCTAGGGGCTGAAGGTAGTGCTGGTATTTAAATTCTGTGGGATAAATGGGTGATGGAAAGATGGGCGGTGATTTGGGTTCTTATTCTGTATTTTCTTTATCTTTTTTTTTTTCTCCCATTTTACGATGTTAGATTTCTTTTGTCTAGTTCCTTCAAGATGTTTGTGGTCCTGACACTGCCTAAAATAGATTTGTGGGACGACATGGTAGTTGGAAAGGAACAATGGGATCATTTTTTGAATTTAAATAAAAAATGAGAAAAAAATTCTTAGAAAATTTTGACTTTCTGCCAATTTTGAAATTGAGAAGGATAAATTTCTTTCTTAAAAAAAATCCAAAATTCCATTGAAATTTTCATAAATTGTCCAAATTATTGAATTTGCAAAATTTTAACAAAATTTGTTGAAGATTTAACCATAGTACAAAAAATTTCTTCGGAACTGAAATGGAGTTCTGAAATTGTTCAATATTAAGGCCCAGTCTCTCTCTCTCTATCTCTCTCTCTGTGTTGAAGATTTAACCATAGTACAAAAAATTTCTTTGGAACTGAAATGGAGTTCTGAAATTGTTCAATATTAAGGTTCAGTCTCTCTCTCTCTCTCTCTCTCTCTCTCTCTCTCTCTCTTGTTGGAACAGAAGAATAGAAAAAACAGAGTAGAAAAATAATGAAAAAATGCCTCTTTAATTTACTGACATGATGAAGAAATTACATACATAAAAAGCTACAGTGCTGCGGCACTTTTTGCTGAATTTTTGAGATTCTCTTCCATTTTTTCGCTACTTAAAATGACTGGGATAAGGCCACTATTTATAGGTCAGAGCAAATGGGGAATAGATGGGAAATTTTAATATTCTAGGAACTTTAACAACTCATTAAATAAACCTAGAAACAAGGCAAAGAATATGACAAGTTCCTAGACTAAATAACTCACTCCTGTGCTATTAATGGATGATATCTGTATTCCACTTTGAAAAACTGAATTAACTAACTTCAGTGGGTTCGTGGCTTTCTCACAAATTCCCCTTTAAAGCCGTGAGTCCTAACATGTCTCTGAACTTCAAAAACTTCTCAGTAGTAATAGGTTTTGTGAGCATGTCTGCTTGTTGTTCATTAGTGCTGATGAATTCTAGCTGAATTTCTTCCTTCTGCACAAGGTCACGAATAAAGTGATGCCTGCTGGCATGAAAATCTGGGTTCTTAGTTAGAGCTATTGCTGACATATTATCACAATAAATGGTTGTAGGACCCTCTTGCTCCAGTCCTAAATCACTAAGTAATTATCTCAGCCAAACTCCTTCACAAGCAGCCTCTGTTGCTGAAATATATTCTGCTTCTGCAGATGACAAGGCAACAGTGTTTTGCTTTCTTGAACACCATAAAATGGTGCCATTTACGAGGCAGAAAACATATGCCGATGTGCTTTTTCGATCATCAACTGATCCGGCCCAATCACTGTCAGTGAAACCGGTCAAAACAAACTCAGAATCTTTACTGTACTTCAGTCCAAGTTTTAGTGTGCCTTAAAGGTATCTCAATACCCGTTTTGCTGCTGCATAATGAAGTACACTTGGGCTGTACATGAACCTATACAACATACTAACAACTTGTGTAATATCAGGCCTAGTATGAGTCAAGTAAACAAGGGATCCAACTAAACTCCTATACTGATTTTCGACGAATTTCTTAGCTCCATTATCAGAATTTAATTTTTCATTTAGAGCAATAGGAGTACTTACAGCCTTACAGTCCTTCATATGAAATTTCTTCAAGATATCAGCTGCATACTTTTCTTGGGAAATGAAAATTTCCCTTCTTCCTTGCTTAACTTGCATCCCGAGGAAGTACTTCATGATTCCTAAGTCTGTCATCTCAAAATTTTTCATCATTGAGTGCTTGAAATCAGCAAGTAAATGAAGATTGCTTCCAAAGTAAATCAGATCATCAACGTACAAGCAAACAATGATGAAATCAGTTTCTTTTTAAAAAAAATAAAGAGCTGGTTCATGAGAGCTTTTCTGAAATCCTAAATTCTGAAAATAAGAATCAATCTTACTATTCCAAGCTCGTGGAGCTTGTTTGAGGCTATACAAAGCCTTGTTCAGTTTGTACACCTTTTATTCTTTGCCCTTCACTTCATATCCACGTGACTGCTCAACATAAACTTCCTCATTCAGTTCTCCATTGAGAAACGCAGATTTAACATCCATTTGATACACATTTAACTTCAATTTGGCAGCTATTGCAAGTACAAGCTGAATTGTCTCAATTCTTGCCACCGGTGCAAAGGTCTCGTTGAAATCAACTCCAAGTTGTTGAGAATAACCTTTGGCAACCAATCTGGCCTTGTACTTCTGAATGGAACCATCCTCATTGTACTTGGTTTTGTAAACCCACTTGAGACCAATATTGTCTTTGCCTTCAGGAGGATCCATAAGCTTCCATGTGTTGTTCTTTTCAATCACGTTCAGCTCTTCTTCCATGGTCTTTTTCCATTTTTTATCCATCACTACATCTTCAAAATTTTGTGGCTCACAAGAGAAAAAGCAAATTCTGAATTTTCATTAAAAAAATAGCTTCTAAAATCATCATACCTCTCCAGAGGTGTTCTAACTCTTTCAGATCTTATTAGGACAGGTGAAGAGGATGAAGTTCCTTTATTTTTTGAATTTTCAGATTTTGAACTAAGGTTCTCGGGTGCAATTTCAGCTTCTAAAATTGCTGGATTCTGAGATTCAGTAGCTAATTTAGGTCTTGTTGCTTCAGTTGGTACAAAATCTGGAATATTTGTTGAGTTCTGGTCACTGGAAGTCGACTGTCATACTCTCCTTTCGTCAAAGATGACATCTCTTGCCACTGTCAGCTTGTGATTAACAGGATTCAGCAGCCGGTAGCCCTTTGATTCATCGCTGTACCCAATAAACAGAAGCTTTTCTCCCTTCTGATCAAACTTGTCTTTATTGGGAGCTTTGTTGAGTGAGTAGACTAGACAACCAAACCCTTTCAGATAGCTAACATATGGTTTTCTCCCACCAAGCCTCATTGGGAGTTTTATTCTTCACTGATTTTGTTGGTGACCTGTTTAAGATATAAACAGTGGTATGTACAACTTCAGCCCAAAGAGGATTAGGAAGTCCTTTACCTTTTAACATGCTCCGAGCCATTTCAACAATGGTCCGGTTCTTTCTTTCAGTAACTCCGTTCTGCTGGGGGCTTCTACTCACTGTTAGTTGCTTTTGAATGCCTTCCTTCTTGCAATAATTCATGAACTGTGATATATGAATTCACCTCCACGATTAGTTCTTAAGATCTCCATTTTTTTCCCACTTTGCCTTTCACTGAGGGCTTTGAACTCCATAAATATTGAGAAGGCATATGATTTTTGCTGAATAAAATACAACCATATCATTCTAGTAAAATCATCAACAAAAAGGATGAAATACCTTTTGTTTCCAAGAGATGGTGTTCTTGTGGGACCAAATATATCCGCATGAACAAGCTCCAAAGGAGTTTTGGCCCTCCAAGAAGTTTTGGGGTAAGGAAGGTGGTGCATCTTCCTGTAAATGCAGCCTTCACAAGCTTTTTCAATTTGATTTATTTGGGGAAGACCACGAACCATATCCTTTTGCTTGAGAAGCTGCAGTCCCTTATGATTTAAATGCTCATATCTGAGATGCCATAGTTGAGATTCGTTTGAAATTTCACTCTTCAAGCCACTGGACTCGTGTAGTTGATGGAGAGTGGAAAAACCTTGTTTCGAGTTATCTCAACTTTAGCCATTAGTGAGTTCTTCTTGTCTATGATTCTGCATTCATTTCCTTCAAAATGGACTTGATATCCTTTTTGAATTAACTGCCCCACACATAAGAGATTGTGAGCGAGACTTGTGACATAAAGAACACCATGGATGAATTTTTGCTCACCTGATCTGGACTGCATTGCTATTACACCCTTTCCTTCAACTTTTACAAATTTCCCATCACCAAGAATAACGGAATTTGAAGCATTATCATCAATTTTAACAAATAACTCACGGTTACCTATATGTTTGCTGCAGCCACTGTCGAGGTACCAAACCTTGTCATTGTTGCTTTCAACATTGAGACAAGTGAGAAACACTTGATCTTCATCATTTTCCTTGCTAAAATTTGCTTCTGAACTTTCATTCTTCTTGTGCCAACAATCCCGGTCTGAATGGTTTGGAATGCGACACCTTTTACACCTTAAATAGCATTCAGTTGAGGTGTGATTTGACTTCTTGCATATGATGCAATTTTGTCCTTGATTGCTAGACCTTTGAGGCTGAAAATTCCTACCTTTGCCACGGCCTCTTCCATGACCACGGGACTGATTATTTTGGCCTCTTTGAGACTGGTCTTGTTACTGAAAATTTCCCTTCCTCTCTTGATTTTTCCGGTTCAAATTAAGCTTTGATTGAAAAGCCTGCTCCAAGGGCTAACCTGAAGATCTTTTAATTCTTTCCTCATGTGATTCTAAAGAACCATAGAGGTCAAACATGGTCATAATTGAGAGTTCTTTTGATTCTTCAATTGCTGCAGCTGCATGATCAAATTTTGGTGGTAAACTTCTGAAAATTTTTTCAACGATCTTTTTTTCTTCTATCCGATCACCATAAGCTCTGATTTGGTTGATTATTTCAGCAACCTTGGAGAAAAAATCTTTGATGCTTTCACAATCTTTCATTGCCAAGCAATCAAAGTTCTTCCAAAGAGATTGTAGTCGGATCGAGACTACTTTATTGTTTCCTTGAAATTCCTTCCGCTGTGTTTCTCATGCGTCTTTAGCCTTTTGAATGCTAAAGATGCAGGGATAGATGGTCTTGCTGATCCCTTGATGAAGATAACTCAAAGCAAGAGCATTATTTTTTATTTTTTCTTTGTTCTGGGCAGATCTCTGAGATGAGGTTGCTGTGCTTGTGTTTGTAGAGGATGAATCATCATTTTCTGAAGTTGAATCATCATACCCTTCTTCAATAATCCCCCATAAGTCTTGTGCAATGAAGAAAATTTTCATTTGATCAGCCCAGTACCCATAACTTTCTCCTTCGAAGATGGGTACTTCGTTTTGAGAATAATTGGACATAGTTCCAGCAGAGGAAGAGGTGTTGGATGACATGGCTCTGATACCAAATTTTGTTGGAGCAGAAGAATATAAAAAACAGAAAAGAAAAATACTGAAAAAATGCCTTTTTAATTTACTGATTTGATGAAGAAATTACATATATAAAAAGTTACAGTGCTGCAGCACTTTTTGCTGAATTTTTGAGATTCTTTTCTATTTTTTCACTACATAAAATGACTGGGATAAGACCACTATTTATAGGGCAGAGTACATGGGGAATATATGGGAAATTTTAATATTTTAGGAACTTAACCACTCATTAAATAAACCTAGAAACAAGGCAAAGAATATGACAAGTTCCTAGACTAAATAACTCACTCCTGTGCTATTAATGGATGACAGCTGTATTCCACTTTGAAAAGTTGAACAGAACTTTGAATAAGAATCACACTGGCTGCAACTTGCTGACTGAATAATTTTATTGCTGAATGTTCTGCTGACTGTAAGCTGAGTTGTCTGCTGACCTTTCAACTAAATAACTGAATTAACTAACTTTAGTAGGTTCACGGCTCTCTCTCTCTCTCTCTCTCTCTCTCTCTCCCCTCGCGAAGCTTTGATGGAAATTTTGAAGTTTCAATAATTTGGGCTTTTGGCATGAAATTTCAACAAAGAACAAGAATTTCTTTTGATGTAAATGGAATTGTAACTGTTTGAAGTTTGAACAAATCATTTAGAGTTTTGATATTTTTGACAGCTAAAAGCTTTTGTTTTAAGTTTTTGGTTCTTTGAAACAACTGTTCATTTTGCGCCTTTCCCATGTTGGTTTTATAATTTTATGTTTTATTTAACAATTCGTTGACACATACTTATATTTCGTCGACACATACTTATATTTCGGTCTTTGTTGATAATCTTGTAAATCCAATTATTTTGTTACAAAATTTTCTTCATTATTGTATACTTTTCGCACCTTCATCTTCTTTTCTTAAGTTGCTGAGGCAGATAAGTTTTTCAAATTTAGTGAAAGCTACTTTAAATTTCAGGAGTTCTGCAAGATGTCGTGAAGGAGCTTTACTAGGATTCGAATGCCTTTGTGAGACACTCGGAAAATTGTTTGAACCGTATGTATAACGACCAACTATGACGCAATCAATGACTTCTTAATGTGGGTTTCATTATAGAACTAATTTCCAATTTTCCTTTCTCCTTTTGTCCAGGTATGTAATTCTAATGTTACCGTTACTTTTGGTTTCTTTCTCTGATCAAATTGCTGCTGTCCGTGAAGCTGCTGAATGTGCTGCACGTGCAATGATGTCTCAGCTAACTGCTCAGGGAGTCAAGCTTGTCCTCCCGTCTTTACTAAAGGTGTTTTCCTGCTTGTTTTGCACTTCTACTCTTCTTTTCTCTTAGAGGAAAAAATATCAATTTTCTCTTTCAATTTTGCTTTTGTTATTTACATTTTTTTGTGTTTATTGAAACAAATCTTCACTTTTGGCTTGCTTTAAATCATTAGCTGAATGCTTTCTGAAAGGGAGCTTCTATATTTTTAAATTTGCAATCTGCCTGTCTTATTAAATGACAAAAATGATAATTATTCAAGTATTTAATTTTATTTTTTCCATCGTCATTATGGTGTATGCTACCCTGTGAATTGTGATTTACCTAGAATGCCTAATATGTTATAAGTTGTGGAAGACATATTTTCATTGTCAGTACCTTTTGTAAATTTTTAAATCTTGAAGCATGAGGAGAAAAATCAAAGGGTTATGCATTAAACTATAACAAAAAGAATATCGTTCACACTCGAAATTACTCTTTGGTGTGTAACTCTCTTTCAGAAGTAATGGAAAAGGTCCTTTTGAGAATTTTCTGGGTTATTCTGTCCTCCAGAGGAACTTGATGGTGCAGGGAAGATGCTTAAACAACAACTAAAAGAAAACATAACATCTTGTAAAGCTATGCACCAAATAATTTTTTTAGGTTTTTTTTTTTTGGGGGTGGGGGTGTTTATATGATGAATGATGACTGGGAAGATTTATTAACTAATTATATCGGTTCTGTCATTCTTTGATCTATGTTCACTATCCAATCCCTAAGTACTTGCTCAGGAGTTCCCACTAACAGTCTCAATGGCACAAGTGCACTAGGCACACAGAATTTGTGAATCTCCATGCAGATTTGGGTTTTTGGCCCCAATACCAACTAAAGGAAACCTATGTAAGAAACCTTTGAGCAAGTAGCAGCATACATACACAATGAGAAAAAAAAATCCTTCATAATGAATTTCTAGAGAATTTAGAGACTGAAGCCAAGCAATACATTGTTTAGGATTTGTGCTGAATCATTTTACTCAAGTGACTGTTCACATTGAAATGCAGATTGTTTCCTTCAGCCCTGGGTCGCCTCTGTTGTTTGTTCATAGTGTAATATTGATGATCTGTTTTAGTAATGAGTTACCTTAGTTGCTTGCTTACCATGGAATATAGAGGATCTGGTTGTGCAATGAGTTCTCTGTTAGCTACTCATTCTAGCAAAATAGCTTTGCACTATTGCTTTTTATTTTTTGCAAAAGATCTTGCAACACTTTATGTTGCTTTTTAACTGGCCATTTTGGCTTCACGGGGAATTATGCTCCACAATGATTTCACTTTATTACCTTGAGTTTGAAATGCTTCTATTCTTCCTAAGATATAGTAAACATTTTGCAGTCATGTGTAAATGTTTCCAGCCTGCCATAATTAGAAAGGAAACCTATGGTCAAGCAAGCAGTAGGCTGAGAATATTCTCTCATGCAAGATAGCAATCAATGCATTTGAATTCAAAATCTTTGTGTTACATATCAGACAATCTTTAAACCACTTTTCAGAATTAATATATATTTGTGAAATATATCCCAAATATAGCATGTCAAATCAACTTGGCAAGAAATATTCTTGGAGATTTTTAAATTGGAGTGTAGTAAGTATGCAGTTTTATGGGGTCCTTGGTTGGAACCTAATGCGTGGATTTTTCCTGGGAAGAAGTTGTATTCGTATTTGGTGTGGAAAAAGATTCAGTTCTTGACTTCTTTATGGCATACCGGGTTTGGTTAGAGAATCTAGCTTTCATGATTTAAATAGGGATCGGAAGAATTGGTTGGATTGATATCTGTTTTTTGATGTTTTAGTTTTTCTGTGGTTGTTCCAGTTTTTTTTTGGTAGATGCCTTTTCTTCCCCTTGTAAATTTTCTTCCTTTTAATGAATTTCTTTTGCTATAAATTATTATTATTTTTTTAAAATTGGGGCTGGCTGGGCTCCCTTTTTGAATTTCCTATGTAGGTTCTTCATATTTTCAAAGAGCTTACAAAAATTGCTTGCATTGCCAAATAATGATTGCAAAGATTGATCATTTTTAAGTTGAATAAACAAATGACTGGGAAAGTAGCTTGTAATATCTTTTAGTTCAAATTCTAGGGAAAAAGTCAAATAAGATAAGAGTTTCTCAAGAATCTCAACATGCATGTGATTAAGCCTTCAAAGGCTTTGTCTCGAGATATGTGCTTTTGTGTGGGAGTAGTTTGGGTACCATTCTCCATTTGTTCCTGCAGTGTTTTTTTGCTTGAGGTCTGTGAAGCAGATTATTCAGAGTAATTAACGAAATTTGTTGTATCTGAATCCTGTGGAGGAGCTTTTGAGTATTTTTATTTGTTGGTTTTTGGAAGGGTAAGGATGCGGGGAATTTGTGGAGCTGTGCCCTTATTGCTGTTTTATAGGGAATTTTGTTGAGATGGAATGCTCTTGTCTTTTATGGAAGGCGATTGTCTCTGGAATTAATCTGGGATAGGGTGCGCGATTTGGTATCTCTTTGGGCTTTTACTGCTGGTTTTTTGAAGAGCTGTTGCTTCGAGGTTGTCAAGACTCAAATGTGATTGGGTGGCATTGGGTTTACTTTTTAAATCTTTCTTGTTTCTTTCGTTTCAGAACTCCTTGCCTTTTTCTTCGTAAATGTTTTCTCTTTTTGTAATATTTTCCCCTTGCTATTCTAATTGGTTTGCCTTTTCTTTTCAAGAAAGTCTGGCTGTAACTTTACTTTGAGCCATCTCACATTAACTATGAGTTAACTCATCGACTAGTTATAACCGTGGACTTAAATTTCTGCAAAATTATCGAATTTTTTGTCGAAATTTCTGATTTCTGTCACCCTCGAAATCGAAATGGCTGTCGATTTCCATCTTCCATAATTTCCGTCGAAATCTCAACAAATCATCCGAAATTTATCAAAATTTCGAAATTTTAGTGAAACTTGTCGAAATTTGAACTATGTAATGAAATTTCCTCGGAATTCAAATGAGGGATCTAAGAGTAAATTGAAATTTATCTTTTAATTTATTTTTATCGAAAAAAATGATTATTACAAGTGCTTTTGAAATTATATGAAAAAAATAAACTTACAACAACATTTTATTTAACCATTCATTTCTAAATTATCATTATTTGTATATAAATAATATTTAAATGATTTATAAATTTCATTTGTATTAACTGATTCACTAAATATGTTTAAGATACATTATTTTACAAATATGTTTGACGCACGTATTATGTTACAACTTCTCCACCTTATACACAACATAAATGGATTTACTTTTAATATATTAGTCCTAAAACTTACATTATTATGTCTATTAGTCATTTCTAAAGCTTCATAAAAGAATTCCATGTTCTCCTACTGGTTTCCATTATAATTTCAAATCGAAATTGAAATTAACATCAAAATCAAAATTTCCATACTTTTGGAGCTTCAAAATTTGAGTCGAAATCGAAATTTAAGACCTTGGTTATAACAAAAACACACCTACTCAAAGATACAACAACAACAACAAAACCAAGCCTTAGTCCCACTAGGTGGGGTCAGCTATATGAATCTTTTTCCGCCAATTTATGCGATCATGAATCATTTCTTTTGATAGATTCAAGGATATTAAATCCTTACTCACTATCTCCTCCGAAGTTATTTTAGGTCTACCCCTACCCCTTCAACTGCCCCCCACAGTAACTAAATCACTCTTCCTCACAGGTGCATTACGTGGCCTACGTTGTAAGTGTGCATACCATCTGAGTCGTCTCTCCCTTATCTTATCTTCTATAGGAGCTACACCTAACTTACCACGAATATGTTCATTCCGTAATTTATCTTTCAATGTTATACCACTCATCCATCTAAGCATTCTCATTTCGACAACTTTTACTTTTTGGATATTATGTTTCTTCGTCGCCCAACATTCCGATCCATATAACATAGCTGGTCTTATAGTTGCCCTATAAAACTTCCCTTTCAATTTTAAGGGTATTCTCCAATCACATAGCACACTTGAAGCACTTCTCCATTTTACCCAACATGCTTTAACTCTATGCATTACATTATCTTCAATTTCTCCTTCAGCTTTCCTAATAGATCCAAGGTATCGAAATATACAAGTGCTATGTTTATTTCTTCATCATCAAGTTTAACTTTGTCTCCAATATTCCTCCTATCATTACCAAAATTACATTTCATATATTTTGTATTATTTCTATTTATCCTAAATCCTCTAGATTCTAAAGCTTCTCTCCATAATTCTAACTCAGCCTTTACTCCGTCCCTAGTTTCATCAGTTAATACAATATCATATGCAAACAACATACACCGTGGAACCTCCTTTTGAATACTCTTAGTCAATTGGTCCATCACTAAAACAAAAAAGATAAGGACTCAAAGCAGATCCTTGATGTACACCTATGGTGATTGAAAATTCTTTAGTTTCTCCATCTATAGTCCTTACACTAGTTATCACTCCATCGTACATATCCTTAATGACATCGGTATACCTACTACATACACTTTTTTTTTCAAAAACCCACCATAGAACTTCCCTAGGTATCCTATCATATGCTTTCTCAAGGTTAATAAATATCATATGCAAGTCCCTCTTCTTTTCCCTAAACTTTTCCATTGATCTGCTTAAAATATAAATAGCTTCTGTGGTAGATCTCCTAGGCATAAAACCAAATTGATTTTCTGAGACCTTCGTTTCTAACATTAATCTTTGTTCAACTACCCTTTCCTATTGTTTCATCATATGACTCATAAGTTTAATTCCACAATAGTTATTACAATTTTGAATATCTCCTTTATTTTTGTATATATTAAAGTGCTTTTCCTCTATTCACCTAGCATTTTCTTAGTTTTTACAATTGTATTAAATAAATTAGTTAACCATATAATTCCGTTATCACCTAAGCACTTCCAAACTTCAATTGGGATTTTATCTGGTCCCATAGCTTTTCCCATTTTTCATCTTTTTCAAACTTAACTTCGTGAACTCTAATTTTGCGAATAAATATCATATTTTTAGTCTTTTCCTCATTTGACCATTCCAAGTTTAAGCCTTCTATTTGGTTTTCATTAAACAACTTACTAAAGTAACTACGCCATCTTTCTTTAATGTCTTCATCCTTAACCAAGACAATATCATCATCACTTTTTATACATTTTACATTTCCTAAGTCCTTACTCTTCCTTTCTCTAGCTTTAGCAAGTTTAAATATATTTCTTTCTCCTTCTTTTGTACCTAATGTATCATACAACTATTAAATGATCTATATTTAGCTTCACTAATGACCTTTTTTACATCTTTTCTTGCCTCCTTATATTTTTCAAAGTTATCTCTATTTCTACATTTTTGTCATGTTTTATGCCAAATTATTTTTGTCTTTATGATTTTTTGTACATCTTTATCCCACCACCAACTCTCTTTGCTATTCGAGAATCTTCCCCTTGATTCACCTAAAATCTCTTTTGCTATCTTTTTAATAAAGCTAGCTAATCTATTCCAAAAAGTATTTGTATCTATCCCATTCTCTATAGTCCAATCCCCATCTTTGATCATTTTATCTTTAAATTTTATTATATTTTCTCCTTTTAGGTTCCACCATCTAGTTCTCTTACACTGGTTTATTTTATATTATTTCTTCCATTTTTTAATACATTTATCTAACACTAAGATTCTATGTTGTGTGGTTAGGCTTTCACCTGGAATAACTTTACAATCCTTGCATGATAAACGATCTACCCTCTTAGTTAAAAAGAAATCTATTTGACTTCTATTTTGTGCACTTTTAAAGGTTATTAAGTGTTGTTCTCTCTTCTTAAAATAAGTATTCATTATACTAAAATCATATGACATAGTGAAGTCTAAGATCATCTCCCTTGACTCATTTTTGTCTCCATGTCCATACCCCTTATGTATCCTCTCATAATTTTTATTATCTCTTCCAACGTGTCCATTCAGATCCCCTCCTATAAATATTTTTTCAGTCCCTGGTAAGCCTTGTATATTACTATCCATGTCTTCCCAAAATTGTCTCTTAAGATTTTCTGCTAAGTTGGATAGTTTATTTAAGCTTGGAAGTGCATGGAGTGTTATCATGGTTTCACATCGGCTATGTAGTAGGGAGATCTTGGGCTTATAAGGTTGGTTCGCATTCTAATTACATGAGGTGCCTTTTGTGGGACAAAACTGTGAGGCTAGTGGGCCATAGCGGATAATACCTCACCGGAATGGGGTAGAGACCATTATACTTGATCTTAGAGCAACCTTGGGGGTACTATCATGTGGATGGATCCTACACAGAGGTGTGAGCCACTCTAATGAGATGGTCATAGATCGGGTAAGAGAGCATGTTACGTTCTCACATCAGATGTGTACTGAGGATGTCTTAGGCTTATAAGGTTGGTTCACACTCGAAATATGTGAGGCGCCTTTTGTGGGGCAAAACTGTGAGGCTAATGGGTTGAAGCGGACAATACCTAAGAAAAGTTGGGCTGAGACTGATACAATGGGGAGCGTATCAATATCTATGCGACAATTAGGATCTTATTTGAAGCTGTACTAGTTTGTAGTTCCATATTGGCTAGTCACGTAATAAAACTTTGGGGACGAGTGATTGGGCATGAAATAGGGCATGTAACAGCAGTGTGGTGAATCACATTCTTGATTTTCCACATTTTTTTAAGTAAAATGAAATCACAAATAAACATAAACAATATGACAAGTTCGTACTCCATTGTTGGAGCATACTTCATGGCACAATCACATAAGCACATCAAATATCTATTCATAAGCAACATAACATGGTCATAGTTCATACTCAGAATTCATACTTGATGATATTTGCATGAACAAATAAAACATGCCTCAGCTCATTTTCACTCTCTTAAGTAATTAGTCTACAGAATGATAGGGTCACGTCCAGTTCCTTAAATTAATTAATAGAAGGGGAAAGGGATCTTGTGATTTTTTATTTTTTTATTTTTTGATGATAAGGATTTTGTGAATTTTATCCTTAGAATCTTGCTAGGGGGCTGGTATTGGGTGGATAATATCTGGGGATTGTGGAGGATAATGTTGTGGATGTGGAGGACATGGATATTGTCCACATGGGGTTCTGGCTCTTCTTAATGTTAGTGCTACTCATGGACTGTCCAGTTCCAAAGTCTGCAAAACTTTGTTCAACATCATATGAGGAATCCTTAGAAGTTTCCCATGTATTTCTTTCTTGACTACTACAACTTGCCACACTGGCCCCGCACATAGATTACTCATTTGTTTGTAAGAAAACATGTAATCTGGTGGATAGACACGGTGGGAAGAGCTGTAAACCAAAAGAAAAAAGCCACCGGGAAGTGCTAATGTAATCCTTAAAAAGCACCACTGTGAGGCTAAGCTTGCCCCCCTCCACTGCCACTGCTTGTCGACTACTATCCTCTAGCAGTGTCAAATCATCATCATCATAAAATATGGAACTAAGCATAATTGTCCTTGTCCATCTACCCAAGTGCCTCCCTTTCTTCTAGTCATGGAGCTAGTGGGCCATCCTTGTAAAAAATATAACCAAAGTCTTAAATTAATCTTAAAATTTTGAAGCTCCAAAAGTGCAGAAATTTTATGTCAATTTTGATTTTGATTTGAGAAAACCATGGAAATTAGTAAAAGCATGGAATTCTTTTATGAAACCTTAGAAATAGTTAATAGACATAATAATGTAAGTTCTACGACTAACATATTATAAATTAAATAGATCTATGTTGCGTGGGAGTGGCAATAGTTGTCATATAATTTGCCTATTAAACACATTCATAATATAATGTGTCTTAAACATGTTCAGGTAATATAAATGAAATTCATTAATAAATTAAGTAATATTTATTATAAAAATAAAGATTACTTAGGCATGGCTAAATAAAATGTTGTTGCTAATATATATCCTTAATTTTTCATATAATTTCATAGATCTCGTAATAATTTTTTTTAAATAAAAAAGATAAATAAAGAGTGAAATTTCACTTTGCATCTAGTTGTCATGTTGGAATTCCAAGGAAACTACATTCTTTAGTTAAATTTTTGACCATTTTCTCTAAAATTTTAAGATTTCAATAAATTTTGGATGATTTATTGAAATTTCGGATAGAAATCAACTGCTATATCGTTTTTGAGGGTGATGAAAAGTGGAAATTTGGATGGAAATTTGGATAATTTCGTGGAAACTTAAGATCATGAATATAATCAAGGTGAATGGGGTTAAAGTTGGCCTCTGTTTCTCGAGGTGAATCTCTTGAGTGGCATGCCTTCTTTACAGCTAACACAAGTGCCTTGTCTTTGTTTTTGAATGCATGAATTTCTCAGGGTCTTGAAGATAAAGCTTGGCGAACAAAGCAAAGTAGTGTGCAACTACTTGGTGCCATGGCTTACTGTGCCCCCCAACAACTATCTCAATGTCTTCCTAGGATTGTGCCTAAACTGACAGAGGTTTATCTCAATACTAGCTTTACTTCTGTAGTCTTTTTGTTCTTAGTACATGTTGGGCTTTCTTGTTTGTTCAAGCTGTTCTTCTGATTGTAGGTGTTGACAGATACCCATCCGAAAGTCCAGTCAGCTGGGCAAATGGCTCTTCAGCAGGTTTTATTGCATGTTGTGAGCTGTGGCCACCGTTTTTCATTCTACCCTTTTATTTTAATCTTTTCCCTTGTGTTTTGACTTCTAGGTTGGGAGTGTGATAAAGAATCCAGAAATATCTGCCTTGGTCCCTACTCTTTTAATGGGTCTTACTGATCCCAATGACTATACAAAATACTCCCTCGACATTCTCCTTCAAGTAAGTTAAATTGATTTATTGTTCAAACCAATAACAATTGTTGTTTTGTGTTAATTTACTAATCTTCTGTTAATGTGTTTCAGACAACATTTGTTAATTCAGTTGATGCTCCATCACTTGCACTTTTGGTGCCAATTGTCCATAGGGGGCTAAGGGAACGAAGTGCTGACACTAAGAAAAAGGCTGCTCAAATTGTTGGAAATATGTGTTCATTAGTGACAGAACCGAAGGATATGATCCCATATATTGGGTTGCTACTCCCTGAAGTGAAAAAGGTCGCTTCTTATTCTTGGAGTTTTAATTATGACCTGTTTCTTTTTTATGCCTTAGTCTCATATTCTATCTTCTAAATTAGAACAGGTTCTTGTGGATCCTATTCCTGAGGTTCGGTCTGTAGCAGCCAGGGCACTTGGATCTCTTATAAGAGGAATGGGTGAAGAGAACTTCCCAGATCTTGTTTCATGGCTATTAGACACACTTAAATCTGACAATAGTAATGTAGAACGCTCTGGAGCTGCTCAAGGATTAAGTGAGGTTAGTAACTATAAGTTACTTATCCTTCATTCTATAATTTTCTCTTCATTATTCTGTAATTTGTAAACATTTCCTTCTTAAATTCCTCTTGTTCATGCTGCATTGTGACACATTTCTGACTTCGGGGTATTGGGGGCACTTGTTATCAGAATTTTTTCTTGATTTATAGATAAGTCATGAATCCTGAGAATAGATTGATGATATTTTTAGTTTTTTGCAGTTTGAGGCCGATAGTGCTGTACATTGGAGTTGTTTTCCTTTCTTATTCCTAATTCATTTGTTGATTTATTAAAACTGTCAAATAATGATATTCCTTATTATAATCAAATTGATGTTCTATATTATATTCAAGTACTACAAATTTGATATCAGTGGAAATTTTAAAGAGCATAATTTTAAAAAAAAAATTGATTTTCATAGAATTTTAATTTCAATTTAAAGAAATATTTTAAAATTGAAATTTATAATAAATTCTGGATATTATGAATGAAACCTTGGGAAATATAAAAATAGATTATTGTGAAAGCTTTAGAAACGAGATGAAAAACCTCAAACTTCTCTCTTTTTTTAATTTTCGGCTGTACATTGGATTTGTTTTCCTTTATTATTCCTATTTCATTTGTTGATTTTTAATACTGTCAAATATTGATATTCTTTATCATAATCCAATTGATATTCTATATTATATTTAGGGACTAAAATTTCGACATCAATGAAAATTTCAAGGGGTGCGATTTTAAAAAATTTTGATTTTCATAGAATTTTAATTTCAATTTAAAGAAACATTTGAAAATTTAAATTTATAATAAATTATGGAAATTTTGAATGAAACCTTAGAAAATATAAAAATAGATTATTGTGAAAGCTTTAGAAACAAGATGAACAACCTCAAACTTCTCTTCTTTCTCTTTTTTAATTTTTGGCTGATATTCTTGAAATTTTGGACTAAATTTTGCAAAAAAGAAACTGAAACCTATTTGTTTTGAACCCTCACAAAGTTTCACAAATTTTCAAAATTTAAGACTATGATTACATTAACTAGTGCATGGTCTTAGATTTCCATGAAATTGATGAAATTTCGCATGAAATTTTCATTCCCATCACCCTCGAAATCAAAGTGATAGTCGATTTTCACCTTACAAAATTTCCATCAAAATTTTTACTTTAGAATGAGCTTGGAATTTAAACATGAGATTTTGATGCAAAGTGAAATTTCCCTCCATTATTTTTTTATTGAAACAAAATATTATTACAAGGAATTTCGAATTATATGAAAAATTAAAACTAAGATATAGTAACAAAGATTTATTTAACCATTCATGTCTAATTTTATCTTTATTTGTACAAAAAATAATATTTAATTGATTTAAGAATTTCATTTATATTAACTAAATATGTTTAATAAATATATATTATATTGCGAATATATGTTTAATACGTATATTATATTATGATTATTTTTGATACACATTGTATTATGACAATTGCATCTCATACATGACATAGATGTATTTAATTTATAATATGCTAGTCCTAAAACTTATATTATTATGTCTATTATTCATATCTAAAGTTTCCCTACGTAATGCTTAAGGCTTAGCTTGTTGTTGTTGTCGTAACCATTTCTAGAGTTTCATAAAAGAATTCCATGCTTTACTACAATTCCCATTGTTTTATTCAAATTGAAATTTCCATGGGAATTTTGGTACTTTTGGAGTTTTGAAATTATATCAAAATCTAAATTCATGACCTTGATCAAGTGGTACTGCATTGGCATTTTATGTTGTTAGTGGTCATGTTGACGTTTGTTCAACTTGAACATGCGCAACAGAAGCACACAATCAAACACGAAACAATCAACAACTAATGCAATCACTCGATGATGAAATATACTCAAGAAACAATCGAACAATAATAAGAAGAAGCAAAAAATACAACTAGAACGCACAAGATTTACGTGGTTCGGCAATAGACTACGTCCACGGGAGCAGCAACCTTGGTTTCACTATGATCAATGTCAAAAGCTACAATCTTTGAAGCTTACTTGAAGCTTAATCTGTTCTAGGTTACATAATGATGTTTATATAACCATCTAATGCCTATAGAAGAGTTCTAGTAAACCTAAACTACATCTATAGTTATCCCCGGAGGAAAATCCTCCAGATAAACCCAATCTACAAGCCCTTGATTTGAATATAAGCCACATCCCCAACAATCTTTACCTTGGCGAATATTCACCACCTTGGAAATTTGAAAGCATAACTGCTGCTCCACTTGAGCACGTAGATCAGGACCTGCCTCCCCTCTAACATCTGGAGATGTAAACCAAGTCCAAGCCTTGCTTGAACTTGACCGTGGTAACAAGAACTTCACCTAGCTGAACACCCAACTCCTTAAACGATCCTTCGAACCACAATGCTATCTTGGCAGCCTTAGTCTTTGCTAAGAACTCCAATCCAGTTGTAACCAACGCACCCTGAGACTGTACCCCGGACTTCCAACAATTAGGCCTTCCCACAACGTACCCCGTTGTAAGCCTCTTGTCTTCCAAGCCCCCTGTGTAGTCTCCATTTGCAAACCTCACAACTGACATAACCCTCTGTTGCCCGTCGATTTACTCAAATGTACTGGCATAGGAAATCTTTGACACAACCCAAACATCACCGTTTGTTTTTGAGTACTTAGCGGTAGACTATTTAGTTAGATTCTCCAACGGTGTACCAGTGATAGGTTTAACATGAACCATGCTAAATCTCACTAACACTTGATCCCCAAAACCACCCTGAGATAACCACAATCTCGTTTTGTCCATACAATCGTCCTAAGATAACACCAATCTCCCCGCAGCTGCAAAGTCACCCTGAGATAATCCCAATCTCCCTGTAACCTTGCGAATCTCCAACCCAAGAACACTCTTGGTACTACTCAACACCTTCATGTCAACTTCCATTCTCAATAGTCCTTGACTGATTTACCTCAGTCGGAACCTTTCCAACACTACGCATGTCACACATATAAAACAACAGAATACTTGCCCACCTGCAGCCTATCTCCCACTCCCTCTCTGGGAGCACCACCAACCCCCTCATTTGATTCTTATACAATACCTCCATCTTCTCCACTATGACACCTGTCTACCTACACTTCTCCTAGCCGCGCATTGCCTCCTGAAAGGTAGTAGGACCTTTCCTTGTAGTAATGGTTGTATAAGACATCAAATCACACCTGGGCGGTGGCCTGATAGTGCCTCTGAGCCCATTGTGATCATGCTGGTTTCCCGAGTTTGAACTCCCTACATCATAACCAATGTCATCTCTGTCCTAAGTATGAAACTCCACCTGCATCACAATCTCCTTTTTGCTCTAGTTTATCCCGTGATACTGCAAGTCTCCTGAGTTAGAACTCCCTGCACTCCTTCCCTGAGTTTCCAACTCTACCTGCACAATATGCTGATTACTGCTACTGCAGCTTTCTGGCACCTGTTTCTCTTCATCTACTTGAGTACGATGTCCCATGACTTTAACACCTAAAACCATGTTTCCACTAATCGTCACCCTGTTTGCCATTGGATCACCTAGCTTGAACCCATCTTTCTTATATACCTGAAAGATGCACTGTCTGGACATACGACCAAACCTAGATCCCACCTCATTAGAAACGAGCATGGCTGGACCTTCAAAGTCTACCGCATAACCAGTCCAAGCCTCTCCTGCAACTGTCCCATCTAGTGATTCCTTTGGCGATCGATTAACCGAGAAACATGCCATACTTGCTGACTTCACCAAAAAGTTCCTTGCAAGCCTTGCATACACCATGCCTCGCTCACATAATTCCTTGAACACCAGCGTACTCAAAAACAATATTTGACCTGAGGAACTCTCTCCCGATTTGGTACTCCACCTCAGCCACAAGTTATACCTGGCAAACAACTCCAACTTGTGCCGCATGAGATACTCCCAAACCTTTCGTGATAACCTCACGAAATATCCATGTCCAACCCATGATGCTGCCCTCACTGGTCCCCAAACATCCATACCAATGTAGTTAAGAATACCCACCGTTGTGTATGTGGTTTGTAGTGCGTGGAGATTCCTTGCTATTCTCTGTCCCTTCATCACCATCAATACGCCATCACACACCATTTTTGTCTCGCCTTTGGAATTGTAACTGTACTCGTTACAATCCAAAGCACCCAATGATATCACGTTCTTCCGTAGATTGGGTGCATGCCTTACCCCACATAACGTCCTTACCACACCGTCACACATTTTGATCCTAATATCCCCCATTCCCTTAAGTTTGCAAACCGCACCGTTTCCCATCAAAACGGAACCAGGACTCACCAATCTATAAGTTGTTAACTAGGCTTTGTTGGGCGTCATGTGAATAGAACATCCCGAGCCTAGGATCCAAGAACCCGTGAGGCGTTTTGAACCTAATGAAACAGTAAGCATCTCACCATCACTGCTCCTTGAGCTCCCTTCTTCAACTACATTCACAAATTTTGAAAAACCGTTATACATATATCGGCTTTCCAGTTTTCGCCAAACTGATGCCGGAGAATCCTCATCCATGATGTGATACAACACGTCATCGGCCAGACATAACTTGATCATGGAAACCGCCTTTGCTTCAAGCTCTTTCCAACTTGCGTCATTCCTGTCGTTCGACTTCTTTCCATATAACGCCTTCACCATCCCTTGTTGCACTAGCAAGTCCTTCGCCCTTTGTTGCCAAAGCCCAAAATTACCAATTTCGTCGAACTTGTTTACATCGAACTTAATCAAAAAGACCCCAGCAATTGTAGGACCAATAGCTCTGATACCACTTGTTGACGTTCGTTCAACTTGAACACGCGCAGCAGAAGCACACAATCAAACACGAAACAATCAACAATAATTAATGCAATCACTCGATGATGAACTATAATCAAGAAGCAAATCAAACAATAATAAGAAGAAGCAAAGACACAACTAGAACGCACAAGATTTACATGGTTCGGCAATAGCCTACATTCACGGGAGCAGAAACCTCGGTTTCACTATGATCAATGTCAAAAGCTACAATCTTTGAAGCTTAATCTATTCTAGGTTACATAATGATGTTTATATAACCATTTAATGCCTATAGAAGAGTTCTAGGAAACCTAAACTACATCTATAGTTATCCCTCGGAGGAAAATCCTCTAGATAAGCCCAATCTACAAGCCCCCGATTTGAATATGAGCCACATCCCCAATAGGTCACAAGATTTTGTATGGGCTTCAAACAATGTTAAGTTAGAGCCATATATCTTGATTATGTTGGGTTTCTTTGTGAAGTGCTTGATTGCAATTGTTGAAGAGCT
Source organism: Malania oleifera (assembly GCF_029873635.1). Lineage (NCBI taxonomy): Eukaryota > Viridiplantae > Streptophyta > Magnoliopsida > Santalales > Ximeniaceae > Malania > Malania oleifera. The sequence goes on from NC_080420.1 coordinate 97,959,158, forward strand.
TACATTATCTTTGCTTTCTTCTTATTTCTGCTAGGTTCACTTTTCTTTTTTTCTTTTTTCTTTTTTCTTTTTCCTTTTTATTGGAAGTGAGCAAAATGCCAGGAAATGAAGGAAAAAGCCTTTTGTTCTAAAGAAATTGTGGAAATGTGGTTTGAATCACATGATCTAAAAGTGGCAATGCCACAAACTAAAGGTTTAGTGTTAGAAAGTGACAACTGTTGGAAAATGGTGTGGGTGACAAGTTTTAGGACCATGCATTCAGTTTGATGGAAGGACACATAATTCAAACTGAAGCATTTCTACTGCACAGTTTAAATGTGAGCTGTTAAATATTCCAAAGCGTTTTATTTCTCCCTACCACACATTTTTGAAGAGGAGTTCATTCCTCAAGGAACTCTTACTACTGTATTTTTTTGTATTTGGGGAGTTAAGTATGCCTTTTATATCCCCTTTAGGCTCTAGATAGTACAATTAAGAGAAGTAAATTAAATGATTATCACAGTACCAAAAAAATCTTGTGAGAGATTATTAATTTGTACTCAAAATGTGGAAAGAATTTAAAATTGCTAAAGTATATGGTTTAGAATTTAATTTAAATGCTCTAGAACAATATGAATTGTTGGCGTTGAGGCTTAGCTCAAGTGTTGAAGGCGTGGGATCATCTAAGGAACATCCAGGTTCAAGTGTTGTCAATCAAATACAGTATGAATTGCTATGGGGAAGCATGGTTTTTTTCATCTCTCTTTGGTCTTTGGAGTTTGATCATGTGGGCTTTTGTGGGGCTGCTCTTAGCTTTGGTCATCTGACTTTGGTTCTGATTGTATTTTCTTAAGGCTTTCTTTGTTGGGATCTTTTCCTCAGTTTTTCTACATTTATTTCTTCTCTCTAATAAATGTTCTTCTTTTCTCTTTGTTGTCCCTGACTCCCTAGCTTCTGTCCAGTTTGTAATACCTTGTGAGCTTGCCTAGGCTCCTTGGTGATCCATTCATTATGGTCCAAGTTATAATTTACCTCCAAGTAATTCCTTGAAATCTGATCCGCTCCTACCGTAAACCTCCAAAGCCACTTGATCAATAGAGCCTTGTTAAAATAGATAAGCCTTTTACTTCTCTCTATGATCATAGTGAGAGTACGAGCAGGGTGATATCCTTTGCTCTCTCAGATCTGAATCATTATCCACAGAAGCCTATATTTCTTGATTCCCTGATGTTCTTCGATTTTTCTGTAATCGCCTTAGTCACCTCTCCCTCCTCTTCTCTTTACCTTTGTCTAGGTAATACGAAGCAGGTATGGGAATTGCTGGCATGCGCACATATTTGTTATGCATGTGTGTGCATGTGTCCACCTGCACATGTATGGTTGGTGCATATTATGTATGCATCCTTGTGCTTGTGCCTGAATGAGATTTAGATTTTGAATTTGTCTGATTCACATTTTGTCTTCCTTAAATTGTACAGTTTTTCCTTTTGTTGGCGCTTGGGGTCGGTAGAGGGCGGCAATCGATTGTTATTATTGCTGGATAAAAGTGAATGAATGTTTTTATTTATTCAACTTTTGACAAATAAATTTATGTTGTATTAGAAGGCACCAAAAAAATGGTGCATCAAATGTACACAGAGGGCATAGAAATCATAGCCGTGGGTCTATGCTCATATCTGAGGGAAAAAATCAAGAAAGCCTAGCTGTGAGTAAGTTAACTCTTTGTGTTAGGTAACTCTATGCAGTCCAAGAAAAGTAAAAAAACTTTGCCTGTTCTTTCTGTTCCTTTCTAAAGATCTATTGCTCTAGCAAAATTTATGCGTTGTGTGCTTGTGCCTGCATTTGTTCTCCCTTTCATTGTCATGTTTTTTTTTCAGAGGTTCGTGTCTTCTTTCATTTTATTTTGTTAAATTTGTAGAATTGCTAAGAGACTATAACCTGCGTTGATCTGCCTCCAGGTTTTAGCTGCACTTGGCACAGAGTATTTTGAGCAAATACTTCCTGATATTATCCGGAACTGTTCTCATCAAAGAGCATCTGTGCGTGATGGATATTTAACGCTTTTCAAGGTGAGCTTTTTGAACAAGTGATTATCCTGTCCCTGGGTTCTGTTTTTCAATCAACTTATAGGACTTCTTTTTTTCTTCTATACAGTATTTCCCAAGGTCATTAGGTGTACAGTTCCAGAACTACTTACAGCAGGTGTTGCCTGCTATCTTGGATGGTATTTACCTTTTCCTCTCTGTGTTGTGCTTTTGTGGACAATTCTCTGTATGTCAAGCCTCTGCAGTTTCTCTGTTTGGTTATTGCTTCCATATTTTGAAAAATACTGCTTCTTTTATCCTTTACAGGGCTTTCGGACGAGAATGAATCTGTACGTGATGCAGCACTTGGTGCTGGGCATGTTCTGGTGGAGCATTATGCAACAACGTATGTGGTTCATTCAGCTTTTTTCCCCCTCATTCTTTTGGTTGTTTTCTAGTTTTACTAATTGATATTCTGGATTTGGATCCATCGCCAAGAATGATATTGAGTTTGGATTTAGCTGTCAAAGTTTTAGGAATAGTTTGCAGATAATTTGACAAGGATTTGATATGACAACATGCATAAAGAATGTAGCTATTTAGAATTTATTTTGAAATGCGTTGTCGCACTTTTGTCATATTTTACACATTAGATAATTTTTAGTCTTATTGCTGGGGTTTTGGTGTTTGGGAGACTGCTTATTCTCTTTTTCTTGTTGCCAGGTCTTTGCCTCTGCTTCTTCCTGCTGTAGAAGATGGTATATTCAATGACAACTGGCGAATTCGACAAAGTTCTGTAGAATTGTTGGGCGACCTTTTGTTCAAGGTATAAGAGACTATATGCTCTTCAGCATATATTTCAATTTTCTATTAGAGAATCTGTTGTCATTTGGTAGGTGAAATATTTTTTATCATATTTAGGTTGCTGGAACTTCTGGGAAAGCAATACTTGAAGGTGGTAGTGACGATGAAGGTTCTAGCACTGAAGCACATGGACGTGCTATCATTGAGGTATTAGGGCGGGAAAAGCGTAACGAGGTTCTTGCAGCATTATATATGGTTCGAACCGATGTCAGCTTATCTGTGCGTCAGGTTAGCATCAATGACAATTTGAATGACATACGTTGTGCATGTCCTGATATTTTCCTTACTTTGACCCTCTTAAGCATCCTATTTCCTATGTTTAAATTGATCTGCACCCTGTGTGTCTTTCTCTTCATTTCATTGCCAGGCTGCATTACATGTGTGGAAGACAATTGTGGCAAACACTCCAAAAACTCTTAAGGAGATAATGCCTGTTCTAATGAATACACTAATTATTTCTCTTGCATCATCATCTTCTGAAAGGCGACAGGTTAGGATTTTAGTCACTTCTTCTAGTCAGTTTCTTAGATATAGCTTGCTTGACTTTTAACCTATGTTGCTTCTTTATTTCTAGGTCGCTGGCCGATCTGTGGGTGAGCTTGTTAGGAAGCTTGGTGAAAGAGTACTGCCTTTAATCATCCCAATTTTATCCCGAGGGCTAAAGGACCCTAGTACTAGCAGAAGACAAGTGAGACTTCTTCCCATTTCTTTTAAATTACTACACCAAGATATAAAACTATTGCACTGTTTTTTGGGTTCTTTTTTGTTTGAGTGGTAGATGTTCTTGAGTGGTCCTTGGTTCCATGTTATTTATCTTTCATCAATTAAAATTAAAGGACTTTGGGTATCGATTGTTGATATTTCTACCTCAACAGAATGAGCTAGATAGTCCGGATATGTATTTAGAAATAGGATATATGAACACAAAATGTTTTACATAATTTTTACTGTTAAAAGCGCTTTGAAACTGTCACAACGTCATATTGAAATTTGTTAAATTAAAAATTTCTATAAAATTTTTTTACAGAACTACTGAGTTTTCATATTGATGATTTATGTAACCAAAGTCTAAAGTAACTGAAAGAGAAATTTTTTAATAGTAATAATGTTGGTGAAAATTTTTTAAAAAGGAGGGTGACTTCTTATATATATATATATATTCTGCAAGCAGTGAAAAGCTGAAAATTAATTGAAAATTTGACATTTTTTGTGAAAAATTATGACCAGTTAAATCTTTCTCTCTCCAGTCCATCCCATCTGTAAAAACCTCAAATTCTCTACCTTTTTCTCTCTCCATGTAGGGCCTGTTTGGTATCCTTTCTGTTTTTTTGTTTTTTGTTTTCATTTCTTCATTGTGAAGAAACAGATTATGAAAATGTATTTGTTTATGTTGTTGATTTTTTGTTTCTGTTGATGGTTTTCAACTGTTCACAAAAAAAATTTAAAACTAGACTTTATGGTTTTGAGATGTTTTGGCAACTTCTTGTTCAAATATCTTACTATCCAGAATTAACCCCTTTCTTTTTAATTAAATCATTCATTTTGTCCGTACTTTTTAAATTAAAACAAACTGATCATATGAATTTAAAATACAATTAAAATAAAAATTCCCATAAAACTTAAAAATAATAAAATCCATTGAAAATATTTTTACTATATTTCAATTGTCATTCACAATAAGGTTGTTCTTATAAAGTGGATTTCGAAATATACTAATTAAGTAAAATAATTATAATAATATTATTTTTATTATAGTATTTTAAATTATATATATTTTTATTTTAATCATATTTTAGTATTTTAAATTATATTTATTTTATTTTATTTTAATCATATTTTGTAATTGTTATTTGATTCAAGGATAAAAATTAGCATTGTTTAATCAAGTTGTAATTTGTTTTAGTTCCACAATTAGTAACCAAACAAGTTACTGGTTTTTGGTTTTTAGTTTTTGTTTCTGGTTTTTGTTTTCATAAATTTTGAAAGTGATATCAAACGGCCCTATAGTCTTCTCTTTTGTTTGTGAGGAAATGTTATTTTGTTACCAAACTCAGAATCCTCTAAATTAGGAAGTTCATTTTAATTTATTTATTTTTATTATCAAAATATGCTTGTCTAATCCACTTGCCTAATAGGGTGTATGCATTGGCCTGAGTGAAGTAATGGCCAGTGCTGGTAAGAGCCAGTTGCTGAATTTCATGGATGAGCTCATACCTACCATTCGGACTGCCCTCTGTGATAGGTTTGCCATTTACATATTCAGGAATTGCAGTTGTCCTATATCTAATAAATGGGTTTTAATCTTTCATTATCTGAGGACTTGATGGTTTTCATTTCTGGGAACAGCATGTCTGAGGTTCGTGAGTCTGCAGGTTTAGCATTCAGCACTCTCTATAAGGTGCTCTTTTTAGTATTTCATTGCCATCTGATTTCTGTTTAATATGTTTTGTGAAAGAAGATTGAAAATAAACTGCATTACTGTAGAGCGCTGGAATGCAAGCTATTGATGAGATTGTTCCAACGCTGCTTCATGCTCTGGAGGATGATCAAACCTCTGAAACAGCTCTTGATGGCCTCAAACAAATCTTAAGGTAAGATAGCTTTTAAGTTCATGTATATTGAATTTTTTTTAGTCTTTTATGTTTTCCTGGCTGCTAATTTTTCTGCTTAATTTTAGTGTCAGGACTACGGCTGTTTTGCCTCATATCTTGCCCAAGCTAGTCCACCTTCCTCTTTCGTATGTATTATTATTTTTATTATTTTTTATTTATTGTGCAAGATTTTGAGTAGCTTCTTTTTTACCTAAAGATGTCTATATTCTTCCAGTGCCTTTAATGCACATGCCCTTGGAGCTTTAGCAGAGGTTGCTGGACCTGGTCTTAACTTCCACCTTGGTACCATTCTTCCTGCATTGCTTTCTGCAATGGGTGATGATAACAGGGTATGCTACTAACACGCAGATGATGTGTTTTTAGCTTTCACTTCCTCTCACCATGAATGAGAATTACATCTCTGGACCTCATTTTGGCAGTTGGTTTAAAGGTTTTCGGTTATATGTTTCTCATGATCTCTTCTATTTGATTATTTTCTGCTGATTGGAAACTTAGGATGTTCAAACTTTGGCAAAGAAGGCTGCTGAAACTGTGGTCTTGGTCATTGATGAGGAAGGCATTGAGCCTTTGATATCAGAACTTCTGAAAGGTGTTGGTGACAGTCAGGTATGCTTGCAATTATTGTATTTTCATCTGCGCTCTCTCGCTCTCTCTCTCTCTCTCTCTCATATTCATATTTTTCTTCCATGATCATCTGATTCAGGTTTCAATCAGAAGAAGTTCATCATACCTAATAGGATATTTCTTCAAGAACAGCAAATTATATTTGGTTGATGAAGCTCCAAATATGATATCTACCCTGATTGTTCTGCTTAGTGATTCTGATTCGGCCACCATTGCAGTAACATCCTCTTCCTACCATTTCATGCTGTCTCTATTGTATTAGTATATTGCTCCTTACAAAATTATGGGTACAGGTCTCGTGGGAAGCCTTGTCAAGGGTTATTGGTTCTGTTCCTAAGGAAGTGCTTCCTTCTTATATAAAAGTAATTCGTGATGCAGTATCTACTTCCAGAGATAAAGAGCGTAGAAAAAGAAAGGTGAGTGGTTCCAGCATTGCATTTGAGTTATATGCTTTGAGTGGACAATGCTATAAACCACAATGAACCAGAGATTGAACGTGTAGATGGTTCCCTCTGCAATTTCAACTTGCTCAAACACCTAATGTTTTGTTTTATGAACTTGCAGGGAGGGCCTGTTATTATACCTGGATTCTGTCTCCCAAAAGCTCTTCAGCCGTTGCTGCCAATATTTCTCCAGGTATACGCCCTCACCTCATGCATTAGAAACTTCTACATCCAAGCAAATTTTATTTTCTTGACATGGCTATCCTTAAACTTTCCTGGTTTTACGAAATGAATAAGATAGTCATATGAAATCTCCATATTTGTTCCCTCAATTTTTTTGGTAACTGGGGAAGGTTTAGTGAGGTATGAACCCTGATCAAAAGCCTGTTGGGATGAGCCTTATAATTGGGTCATCCCTTGCCTCTATTTGTTTCCTCAATATTACTTCATCTTCTTTTTTCATTTTTATTTACTTTTAATCACCTAAACGCATTCTATTAAGGCTTTAACACCACCTCTTTTTAGACTGTGAATGTCTCTTCTCTTGTTGTAAAAAATTGAATGAAGAGGATATATTTGTGTGATTCAGAAGCATTTTTTTGACCATGTTTTTCAAATTTCTAGCAAGTTGTGATATCCATTTATACTTCTAGGGTTTGATAAGTGGATCAGCAGAACTAAGAGAACAGGCAGCTCAGGGTCTTGGGGAACTGATTGAAGTGACCGGTGAACAAGCACTGAAGGAATTCGTCATCCCAATTACTGGGTATGATCTGTGTATTTTTATGGTTTGCCCCTGGATTCTTTTAAAATTGGAGCTTTTAATGGTGGTTTTGATCTTCAATGTAAAATGTTATGGTTATTGTAAAGTTTTGGATATTAAATGTGCTTAACTCCTTCTGTAAATAAAGCCCTGTTGTCCTTTTCCTTCTAAACCTACAAACTAGTGAAAAATTGGTTGTGAAGTTGCTCAGATGTGGGAACTGTCAAAATATTTGAGGATCATCTATCAAGTTGAAAGATGCTTTTGCTTTTGCGTTTTTACCTGATAAGAAATGAATTTCTTAGTCTTTTTCCAAGTAGCGTGTCATCAGAAATGAGAGGGTTCGTTGCTTATGTAAGACTTCAAGAATATATATATTTTTTTCTAGAAACCACATTTAACTCTTAAGATTTGACTTGTGTCAAGACCCAAGCAAGTTGATGAAATTTGATCCATTCCCTTATACAACGGTGTTAAAATAATCCTCATATTTTCTTGATCATGTTATGAATTTTGTTAGAATCTTCTAATGATTTCAAGTCCAAATGCTCATTCTCTTATCTTGAATACATTCTCTGTTCTTTCATGTTTCCAATGGCTGATTGAGACGGCGTTCTCTGATAATGATTTGGAAGGAGGTGATTTTTTGGGGGGGGGGGGGGGAGTTGGGAGGATTACCTATTGACCTGTCTAGTTTTATTTATTTATTTATTTATTTTAAAATGATGGGAGGAAGGGAGGGTACTCCATTTCCTCCCACCCCTCAAAATGCTTACCTCATAAATCCAAGGTGTTTTCATGAGACAGTAATTAAAATCCGACTTTGGTGTTTGCGTGTTTTGGAACCACAGGCCTCTCATTCGGATAATAGGGGACCGGTTCCCTTGGCAGGTGAAGAGTGCCATTTTGTCAACTTTGAGCATCATGATAAGAAAGGGGGGGATAGCACTCAAACCTTTCCTTCCCCAGCTTCAAACGACATTTATCAAATGCTTACAGGATAATACAAGGTTAGTTTAGATTATCATATTTAGTAATCAATATTATAATTGAAGGAACTGTATGTACTGTACAGGATGATCCTGTTTAATATTACTGCTACAGGTTGTTGGGCACCATTTGACATAAATTATCGCATATTATTGCCCGTCTTGGATGCTTCTTGCCCCATATGCTTACCATCTAGTTTGTGAATGCAGGACTGTTCGCTCAACTGCTGCTTTCGCAGTTGGAAAGCTTAGTGCATTAAGTACTAGAGTTGATCCATTAGTTGGTGACCTCCTGTCCAACTTACAGGTGATATACTCAAAATTTTGCAATCATGTCATGTGCTAAAATCAAATGTTAGATAAGTTACACTGCTGAATTGTGATCATTCAGGCATCAGACGGTGGGGTCCAGGAGGCAATATTGAATGCTTTAAAAGGTGTTTTAAAGCATGCTGGCAAGAGTGTGAGCAGCGTTGTTAGAACCCGTGTCTATGTCCTCCAGAAAAAATTGATCAATCATGATGATGAACAAGTTCGAATTTCTGCTGCAAGCATATTGGGTATCATATCACAGGTCTGGTGAAGATGAGCCAATAAGGAGTATTTTTTCTCATTTTTATTACATCTAGGTTTCTATTTTTTTCCATCATTTTCTTTTTTCACTTAAAAGAATTTAGCAGTCACATCTTTTTAAGATGTTTTAATTTTGGTTCAAATATGAAGCCTTGAATTTCTTATTACTTGTATTTTACCAATATTTGGAGGTGAATGGTGAACTATGACTGCAGTTGGAGCAGTGGTGCTGATATTTTATTTATTTATTTCTTCAATTTTTCCTGTGGTATCAATGGAACCTTCCATGGCTTGTGGGTTTGAAAATTGCAGCAAGATCTGAATTCAGGTCGGGCTTGGGATTTCTGGCAAACTAACCCAACTAGTGTCTGATTTTATTCATGCTTCTATGCTAGACTCGAGCATTACATCTGATGGGTGGGTTCTGTATTCTCTTTTTCTTTGAAACTGTACCAGTCAACCCCCACAGTCATCTATAATTTTTAAGGAGAAAGGCCATTCACCTAGGTGCTTTAACTTAGATTTTGATTTTGACTATTGCATCATGACAGATTCAAGGTTGTTAAAATTGGGATCCTATGTAGGATCACTAGGATGGTTTGAAGGATTGGATCTTAGAATAGGATCAAGGATCATAAGATTCTTCTAAATATGTAAATAAATATGAAAAATGCATTAGTATGTTGATTCCTATCTTTGTCAAACCATCTTATAATGAAAATAAAATAAAAACTAATAAAAAAAACAAGGACATAATTTTCAACTCAAATCTGACAAGTAAAATGTGGAGATGATCATATGTAGAACTCGTATTGCCAACTAATGCTGTGTATTGTTCAATACTTACGTCTGAGGTTAGACTGGTTTGCGCTCAAGGCAAGGTGTCTTACCGTTTGATTTGAGCTCTTGTTGATCCCTAATCAGACCCACCCACCACCAAGTTTCAGGCTTATTCCATTGCCATTACATCTCATTTTATTTTATTTTTTGGATTTTTCTTTTTAACTCTTGCAATTTTCATATTCGACTCAGCACCTTCTAACATTGTTATGATTTGTTAGTTACTCTCTGAGCTAACTTTCAGTATGCTTTTGCAGTACATGGAAGAAGATCAGCTGTCTGAGTTGCTTCAGGAACTCTCAAATTTGACATCATCTTCTAGCTGGTCTGCTAGGCATGGCTCTGTACTTGCAGTGTCATCCATGCTTAGGCACAGTGCTACAAAGATGTGCTTGTCTGAAACATTCCCATCCGTTCTCAATTGCCTTAAAGTTACCTTAAATGATGAGAAGGTGTGGCAATTCTGGCAAAATTACGTTTCATAGTTCTAAATTTCCCTGTTTTCTGACTCAATTCTTTGACAGTCCCCTGTTCGTGAAACCTCAACGAAAGGATTGGGGAGGCTTCTACTTCATCAAATTCACAGTGAACCCTTAAACCCTGGCTCACTTTTGGAAATTCTTCTGCCCATAGTATCAGCTTTGCAAGATGACTCCAGTGAAGTCAGAAGAAGGGCATTAACTGTATTGAAAACAGCTGCAAAAGTACATACTTGAATCTTTGCATGTTTTGTTATATAACAATTTCTATTTTTTTTTTTCCCTAACATTTTTTCTCTTAGTCTAATAAATTTTGGATAAAATGTTGCATGCATTTGACTTTTTCATTAAAATCTCATAGGAAATTACTAGATAGAATGTAAATTTTGTAAACCATATGGCAGGAAAATCCTTCAGTAATCATGTCCCATGTTACAACTTTTGGCCCTGTGCTTGCTGAATGTTTGAAAGATGGAAATGCTCCTGTGAGAATAGCAGCAGAGCGATGTACTTTGCATGCATTCCAGTTGACAAAGGGTATAACCTTCTTTATTTTTGGCTTCTTTTCTTATCTTTAAGCTGCTGAGCTATATAATTAATGTCAGTTTTCTTGTTTATTTCACTGCTCAAAAGGGCCATTTTACTGGATCATCTGATATGCTTTTGCATATAAAGTTAGATGGGCAAAACAAAGAAATTGTTTTTTTATGTTATTGGGTTCTGTTCTCTAGGAGCGGAAAATGTTCAAGCTGCACAAAAGTTTATCACAGGCTTAGATGCTAGACGATTATCCAAGTTTCCAGAACAAAGGTATATTATTGTCACTTATTTGGCCGTTCTTTTTTCACAGATATTTTGTCAACGTATAGCTTTGCAGATGACATGTATAGATAATAACAGAAAGTTTACTCTGCATTTGTTTAAGTATAAATTTTCGATTGCTCTGTATTCTTTGGTCCAATGTTGGATGCTATACCGAAACCTGGAGGTTACAAGTTTAAGAGGCAGAAACTGCCTTCCCAAAACAGAGAGATAAAGGCCCACAAGGATTATGCAATCCTAGAACCCTGTGCTGCAGGACCCTTATGCAGTAGGTGATTTGTGTGTCCAACATTTAAGCCCACTAAACCAACTTGTGAGAGTTGTAAGCCATCTATTCTTGCGGACGGATTGTTAGAGAAGTACTTGTTTCTTCAAAAGTTCTAGTGTTTCTCTCTCTCCTCACAACACTATCAAAAAAATAGTGAGTGGAATCAAAGGCAAGATTCTTTTCCTTCCCCTCCTTTGCTACACTTTTCTTTGCTCACTTCTCCTTTTCCACTATTTCAGAAGTGGTCCTGTGCTAGCCAGTGAGAGCAGTAGCCGGATCCAAGCTGTTGCATTGTTAGTCAACATACATACCCACCAAAGCATCTTTCTTGCCTGCTAACTTGAAAATAGCAAGAAATTGAAAATCAAATGGGGATAAGCTGCACAAAATGTTGTGCCAAAATACGTCCCCATTTTCAGCATTGAAGTGGATGAGAGTGAAGAAATCCTACCCAACATTCCTAGTTCACTTCCAAACACTTATCCATAGGCTGTATGGGCTCGTGGAGCCTGCCCATTGTGATCAAGGTCATACTTTTAAGGCAATAATCATTCTCCATCGTAACTCTTTTTCACTCATGAATCTGCAGAGCCATTTTCTGGGGGCCTTAATTGAAAAGCAGGAGAAATTTGAGACTCAAGCCACCTCTTGGAATTTGTTGCTGAACAACTTCCTGTTTAACTAAGTGGAATTGAAAACTTTCTCTGTACTTAAGTACTTCCCCAATGAAATATTTTTTGAATGTCTTCCAAGGCCTCAAAGCAAGGAATGGGGATGAGAGGCAGGAAGTAAACTGGTAGGCTGGAGAGAGTGTTTTGATGATAATGCATCTTCCACCTTTAGAGAGGGAATTTTGCTTCCAACCATCCAACTTTCAAATCTTTCAACAATAGGTTCCTAGATCCTGGTTTCCTTAAACTTTTTGCCCACTGCCCTGAGGAAACCAAGGTAGTTCAAAAGACATGTCCTCATATTTCAATCAATGATGCTAGCCAAGAAAATTCTGTCATTCACATTCCCTATGTGAAAATGTTCTCCCTTTTCCAAATTGACTTTCAAATTGGAAACTGCTTCGAGGCAAAACATGAGCATCTCAGATTAGGTATTTGATGAGCTTCTGTCCAACAGAAAATCATGGTATTATCCACAAAAAGGAGGTGAGAAACTTCCAGTTCCCTGCCATTTCCTTCCACTGTCAGCCCTTTTTGAAGTCTCATTCTTGTGGCATTTTTCAGCAGGAGGCTGAGAATCTCCATTACTATGATGTAGCAGAATGATGAATAATAGAGGAGATAGGGGATCTCCTGCAAACCTCTTAAAGAGTGGAAGAAGTCCAAAGGGCTGCCATTAAAAATCCTTTTTTGACTACAAAATAAAATCCAAGAAAACAAGGTCAAAACTCAAAAGCTTTTCCCTTGTCAAGTTTGCAAACAGCTCCTACCTTCTGATGGTGGTGTGACTTTCCATAATTTCCAAAGCAATAAGGGCAGCCTCCAAGATTCGCCTCCCTTAAGCAAAGGCTTCTGGTGCTGTCTGATGACTTCAAGTATTGGATTTTTAGTCTTGAGGACAGAACCTTGGATAAAAGCTTGTAAGCACTTCCCGCCAAACTTATTGAGTGTTGATGTTACAACCACCAACTTCTTAGACATCAAAACAACAACAGTATAGTTTGCTGTCCACAAGTCTGCCCACAGAATGGAACTTATCAAAGACCTTGATAATGTCATCTGTGAGAACCATCCCAGTTTTCTTGGAAAAATGCTATGTTGAAAGAATTTTTCATGGCACAGAAATTTTTCCTTAATAAAAGAATTTTCCAGCCCACCAAGCTTTTGAGAGGCAGATTCTTCTGAACCTCAACTTGCTGTCTCCAAGTAGATGGCTCAGAGTAAAGGGTTTTATAGAATTCGCAAATACGTTCTTTGATGTCCCAACCTTCTAAAGTTTCCTCGTTAATTACTACGTTGTTCAAGCTGTTCTTTATCTCCATAAGCCCGTGAGAAATTTCATTGGCTTCAAGATCCTGAAGTTTTCTCAAGATGGCATTTTTCTTCATATGGATATTTCTGAAGGTTTTTTTTGGTCCACCATTTGAGTTTTCCTTTAATCTCTTTCAACTTGGAAGCTAGTACAAAGCTTACAAAGCCTTTGAAGTGGAGAGTGGACCACCACTCCTTGACAAGTTTCTCATAACCTTTTTGTTTGAGCCACATGTTTTCAAAGAGGATAGAAGTTGGTTCCCAATTTACTCCCCCAGCGTCCAGCAGAACAGGGAAGTGATTGGAGATATGCCTAAGGAGGAACTTATGGATGACCTTGGAGAAGTGTTCCTGCCAACCTGTTGAGATCAGAAATCTGTTAATTCTTGAGAAAGAAGGGATCTCTCTTGAGTTGGACCAAGTAAAAAAGGCCCCCACATGAGGGAGGACAATAAGAGCATTTACATTAGGGAAGTTCTGGAATTATTTCATTCTTTCTTTCTCCATAGTTCTCCCGTTTCTTTCATGAGGGAAGGACACCATGCTGAAATCCTTCACCTGGTTCGTTGACACCAGTGAAAAGCCAAGTAAAGCTTTCATCCAACTTCCTGAAGAGGCAAGAGACAGAGAAGGTTACAGTTGTGTGCCCTACTAGCTCAGCTCAGCTGCATTTCTTCTTCCAGATAGCCAAGAGCCTACCAGCACTGCCAGAAGCCCTAAGATAAATCCAACTGCTCTTACTGTATCCCCAAATACAGGTGGTGAGATTCTTGTCAAGAGTTTCCAACTTAGTTTCGTGCTGGCAGATCACATCCGCCTCTTCCTTTCCTTCCAAAAACACTTCAGAACAGACCTTTTAGCTTTATCATTGAGACCAGTAACACCCCGAGAAATAAATCATAACATCATAAATCCTGAAAATAATGCCTGCTGCGACTGGCCTCCTCAAGATCTGAAGAACTCCCATTCCTGTCATGGTTTACTGAAAAATCGAACTTCTTCAGTTCCCTGTTCTTATCTTTCTTCTTGTTGCTACTCACATTCCTCAAATGGTTATATTTGCCTGCTTCCCTTCTCTTCTCCTCTATTTCCTTGAAGATATTTCCTGCATTTTCCTCTATGCTGTTTAATGAGACTCCAAGGGCTTTGCTTGCCATTTTGACTTTGTGAGAATCCAATTCAAAACTTGATCCTTGTACTGTTCACTAACACAGTGAAAGCATTAAATGTCCTCGAATTTTGTGATTGCATGTTCACTAGGCTGTAGCCCAAGAGTGCTTTGTCAATTGTTGCTGACTGGGATCAAGCCTAAGTGAGGTAGAGCTGTTTCGCAAAGGGGTTTTCATAACTTGTCTAAGCATCAGATATATTCCTTGATGAAGCACCAGAATCAGGCACTTCCATCTCAGTTTGGTGTGAGTCAGGATGGACAGCTTCTATGTTGCAGAGGGCTTAGGAGGTGCTGGATGATGGCTGTCCAACCTCCTAAGGTGAAACAGGGAGTTTGCTGGGGTCAGTATCGTGGGAAAGACCATGAGGATCTATTGGGCCTTCACCTTTAAAAGAGTCAAAAGGGCTTTGTGCTGGAAGAGAGGGAAGGTGTAGGGCCGAAGAATAGATTCTTGACCCAGTCCTAAAGCAGCTGAACTCTTCAGGCCTGGGAAAGGTGGGCCCAGTTTCTTCAAATTTGAAACAATTTAGACACAGCTGTCTGCCCATGACCAATTCCCTGACATGGCTACTACAGCTTATGCAAATGAATGCATGTGTACAGTCATTGTTGTTGAGCTCACTGTGCAGGGCTTATCCTAATTCCTGACAGAAATGCTGATGCAATTGCCGCAATGAGGACAGAAGCACATTTCCATGGGATCTAGCTCTTGGTTTCTTCATGGGACGGAAACACGTTCATCATTACAGTCGGAGCACTGGGAGGTGAGTTGCCAGAGGTCTGTACTGGAAACAGGCTCATGAGCCTTTTGCTTGGGGCTGGGAGTGTTTCATTAACCCAGTTCTTCTGCCGCTGTTGATATCTTAAACCCCCCCTTGTAGTCAAAACCTTGTGAAAAGGTGACGTACCTCCATCCATCTCTGTCAGAGCTATGAACTTGAGTTGATCCTTGTAACATTGAGTCTCTTTGAATCATCAACTTGCCTCTACTGTTGCCCAGTGAGTAAATTAACTACTCTTAAAACCTTAACAAGGGATGATGCCATTTGCTTTGGCCCAAAAATCTCTACCCAATATAATCTTCACCTCATATGCAAGGCCTTCATTTACTTTCCCCCACTTAAGAGATCTTTCATCTATTAGATTAGAATGTCTCCTTGGACCCTTCCCATCACAATAAAATTGGTGGAAAATCTTGTATTGCTCAAGTTGGTACATATAATTTACCACCCAATGATGATTTTGAGTATAAAATATATATGTATTTTGTGTGTGTGTGTGCATAATTTTATTGCACATTTTGTCCAATAAAGATTTCATCTTCTGCATTAGAAGATTGCCGTAGCCTTCATCAAACCTTACTATTTTTAACAATGTGGACAGCTATGTTGTCACCAATATCTTGTGCATTAACATCCATAATATTTTGCATCCCTTGATATAACATTTAATGCTTTGATAAGGTAGGCTTGTGAAATAGGATGCCTCGATTGTTGCCAGTAAGCAAACTAATTATATCCATTTGTAGAACTTAACCCATCATCATACTCAAATCTTTTATCCAAGGTCTTAAATCTTGACCTACAACCTTACTACTTCTGACAATTTGGACTGCTATGCTTTCACAAATCTTGTGCTATAGCAACCATAAGTAATATTTCACATCCCTTGATATAACATTTAATGCTTTGATAGAGTAGGCTTTTGAAATAGGATGCCTTGATCGTCGCCAATAAGGAAATTAATTATATCAATTTGTAGAACTTGGCCCATCATCACACTCAAATCTTTTAATCCAAGGTCTCAACTCTTGACCTACTATTACACACAAATCCTCTGATTCAAGCTATCTACTCCATTTCATTCCCACCACTATGGAGCTATGGTAAGTCAAAGAGCACGCAGAGAAGATTGCCCACCATTTGTTCTTGTATGGACTATAAGATATAGGCTTTCCATGAAAGCTCTACAAGTTGAATAAGCTATGACCCTCTTTAGATTGTTTTGTAATATTCTAGTGGTTGCCGCAAGAATAACATCGTAGTTCTTGCAAAAGTAATAACAATCAAAGTCGTAGGTGGGTATTCACATAAAGGGAGCACCTTGGATGATTGAGGAATTTGTGAAAGCTAGGTAGGCGCCATCTTTGCCATATCCAATTTCTATGTCAACATCGGATTTCCCTTTCAATAAACTCAAAAAATAGAATAGCCCAACCTTTGATGTTTTTAACCACTGAGACTGATCATAGGCACCATTGGGGTAGCAAGGTCGAGCCTTAGTCTTGGCTAGGAGTCGTAGAGATAGGTCGTTGGCTTATTCCATCGACATGCTTAGGTCATTCTCTCAACAGCTTGTTAGTCTGCTATGCATGAAAACAAGAAGCTCTATTTCTTCCTCGGGAATCCAGTATGTGAGAAATTTTTATACAAGGTCTCACATGTAGTGTACGATAGACATCTAGGACTTCATAAGTAAGCAACAAGACACATTTACGTATCTTTATAGTAGTGATGAGCATGCTTAGAGAGGTGGCAACATTGGCAGGAATGTGGTTGTTAGATTAAAAGGAGAGACATTGCATGCGTAAGTGTCAAGGGCCAAATATTTCACTTCTTGTAAAGGTCCATGCTTCGCTAGCCAAAACACTCTTGTTTAACTAGCCAGCCAAAGATTGTTGTGGTTTAGCACTATAACACATTAACAACTGTTGAATGTAAAGTAATGGAAGTAGTAAGCTATTCATGAAAGCAAATGGCAAGCAAGCAATAAATATTGAAGCAACACAATTACACCTCCGTAAGCAACATGTTTAGCTAGGGAGGCAAACAGGCTAAACACGATAAACAAATTCTATTTGTTTTACAAGATTAATAAAGACTCACCCTCTCCTAAAGAGCTTTACATGCCTATTTAGCTCTCGCATAAGAAAACATCAAACTGACCCATGAGTCATACTCCCACTTTACATTAAGACATGAACATACTCCAAGCATAAAACCTATACTATACGTGATGGTAACTATCACAAAGTCTAAGTTCACATCCCACAACTTGACACTATGATAGCACCAAGTGACACACTTCGTTAAGCCAATGTCACACACTCTAATTTGTTGGTTAAGTCCTGTAAGTGTATAGAAATTGAAACAACATTCATAAGGAAACATTATTTATAGGAGCAACAATTCCCAACCTTTTCTATTATTCAAAGACAAGAAATACACACTCTTAACATGTGCAGGAACTATACATGAATTTCTCCTGTGTCCCATTCCACCTACATGTTAAATTGATACACAGTTGACACCCCAAATTGCATAGGGTATGTAGTTGACAACCCCAACTACCTAGCTTGTGCTATACACAACTGGTATTTGCCAACAAGGCTAGAACAAGTTATGCTTACAACTAAGTGGCTAAAAAAAATGCCAAGATGTCACCCCACGAATTTACCCACCAGCCATGCCTATCTGCTAGCCTTACAAGGAGAAATTGCCAAGTAACTGTCGTGCCTGGTCAACATGTCAACACTACAAGCTTTTGACATTGACATTGCATGATACCCATTGGTCAGCACTTTGTGTCAAGCATGGTTTCTCCTTAACCATGAGTTATTCATGCCCCAAGAGCATCATATGTCAATGAAGCACTTGACATAAGTACATAACCGAGTTTACCATGCAACCATGTCAATCGAAAGAAACCACTGTAAGCAACCTTGTCAAGGAGTATGGCCCACCCATATGTTGGAAAAATGAATATTAAAATAAGATGCAAAAAAAAATTTAGAAAACTTATTGGTTGTGGTGTGCGTAGCTCTACCCCTAGGGAAGATTTTGTCCCTCCAATACATTGTAGAAGACTCGTTGACATCTACCCCGAGGATACAACAACCTTTACGATTGGCGTGCACTCACCAATTGGGAACAACATGGCTTGGTTAATCCAATCGACACATATTTAACAATGACCACAAGAAAGAAATCATCATTGCATCAGCAACAAAAAGATTTTCAAAGAAAATAATTTTGCGAGGAAGAAGAAAGCACTAGAAGTTCTGTACTTATCTCTCTTTGCCTTGAGATACATGTATATATAAACATTTATTTTAAAACGGTTACAAAACAATCATAAGTCACAAAATGGTTACAAGAAAATTCAAGAAACTGAAAATAATATCCGTTAGAGGAGAGTGGTAAAGGCTTTTCAAATATTTTTACTGAAAATACCAACAATCCCCCTCTATTTTGAAAGGCTAAAAAATATTTGTATCAAGGATAAGTCAATGAAAATGCCTTCCACCCATACATCTGTGACTGAATTCTAACCCAAAAGGGTTGTAGGTAGGGGGGAATGCATCAGCAGCAACAACGACAAAAGAAGTTTTTATTAACGTCTAATATTACCTTAATAGGGCCAATTAAGAGAACCAATGATGTAAAAGAAAAAAAATGATTATACAAGCGTAGATGGAACCCATTGAAATCAGCAGAGAGCAAGCATAGAAAATGGGCAATGCTCCATAATAATAATAATAATAATAATAATAATATGATGATGATGATGATGATGAGCAGTGTAGCATCCATATCATTAGACTTTGTTTTTTTTTTTTTTTTTCCCCTGAAATCTTCCCTAAGATTGCTGGAAAAATGAATATTAAAATAAGATGCGAAAAAAATTTAGAAAACTTATTAGTTGTTGCGTGCTTTGCACTGTCCCTAGGGAAGATTTCACCCCTCCAATAAAGTGTAGAAGGCTCATCGATGTCTACCCTTAGGATACAACAACCGTTCCGATTGGCATGCACTCGCCAGACGGGAGACTAGAATAGTATGTCATGTTTAACGTAGTCAACACGTATTGTAACAATGATGAAAAGAAAGAAATCATCATTGGTTTAGCAACAAAAAGGATTTTCAAAGAAAAAAATTGTGAGGAAGAAAGCACTAGAATTTACGTACTTATTTCTCTTTGCCTTAAGATATATGTTACAAAAACAATTATTTTAAAACGGTCATAAAATTGTCACAAAAATGGTTAACAACATCAGTTGAAACTGTTTTATGACGATTAATAAAACTAAATAAAATATTTAAATGACCATTGGAGGTGAGTAGTGTAAAGGCTTTTGAATTATCTTTACAGAAAAAACAAACACCATGTCCATCCCCGACCATGTTGAATAGTCAACTTAACATTTATGTGCTCCCCTTTCAACAAGATAAACTATCCAACTACTAAGTGCTAGGACAACCCATGATAGGCCATCATAAGCTATTGCCTTGGCACATGAGTTGCCCATGCCATGTGCCTTGGTGTCACGAGCTAAGCTTGTTCAGGGCATTATACTTGCCTGTGACCGCTTATCTTGTGTGCTTAGGATGGGTTTCCATCATGTAAATACTAGTGTAGGGTTAATTTCTGCTAGTAGAGTCTTTGTAAGCCAAATAAGGCAGTATGACTCCTCGGTCACTTTGATGTTTCCTAGTGCCAGGATGATAATTACATAAAAACTTCTTTAGGGGAGGGTGAGTGTTCATCAGTCATTGTAAAACTCACTAGCAATTGTCAACGTGCTTAGCCTACTTGCCTCCCTCGCTAAGTACAACATGTCAACGAAGGATTTGTTAATGAATTACGTTTGCTTCAATGTTTACTGCTTGGTTGCCACGGCTTTCATGAATTGATTATTATTTCCACTGCCATCTGATTGAATGTTAATGAAAGTGCTTCGTGGATGAATGTTTGTAAACGATAGGCTGGCTAGTTAAACAAGAGTGCTTTAGCTAGCGCCGCACGGCCCGTTCACAACGGTGTGAAAAGAGGCGGACCGTGACATTTGGTATCAGAACCAAGTCGGTGACACTTGGTGAGAGCCCAAGGTTGAGTTGCTACGTGAATTCGATTGCCTTCATTGTTGGATTTGGAAAGCTTTGGTAAGTGATCATGGCACCAAACAATGCTGAGAGGATCAGCGTGCTGAAAGCACAGGTTGAGGAAACAACCAACATTATGGCCGCGGAGGTGGCCCAGATGAGAGAACTTGTTGATGAAGTGATGGGATCACAAAAACATCAAGCAGGTTTGATAGGCGACATGTCAGAGGACTTTCGCCACACTGTGGAAACTTTGCGAGCCCGGATGACAGATCTGGATGCAAAGGTAAATGTGATGGTTCTTGCTATGGGGAACTCCAACACTCCGGGAGTTAGCAAGACCAAGGTGCCAGAACCCAAGACGTATGGGGGTGCCTAAGATGCCAAGGAGTTAGAGAACTTCTTGTTTGATGTGGAGCAGTACTTTCGCGTTGTAAGGATGGCCTCAGAACAAGCAAAGGTGGATACTGCGACCATGTACTTGGTTGGTGATGCCAAACTGTGGTGGCGTACCAAGTACAAAGAAATTGAAAATGGAAACTTTGTAATTGATAGTTGGGCAGACTTGAGGAGAGAGCTTAAGGCCCAATTCTTTCCTGAGAACGTGTATAATGCAAGGAGAAAACTGAGAGATCTCAAGCATACGGGGTCAATCAACGAATATGTGAAACAATTTTTTGCTTTAATGTTGGATATTCGGGATATGTCGGAGAAGAACAAGCTGTTCTATTTTCTTGAGGGGATGAAACCATGGCCAAGAACTAAACTTCATAGGCAAAGGGTTCAAGACTTGTCAACTGCACAAGCGGCTGCAGAACGCTTGACAGACTACGCTGGTGATGAAACCACTTCGTCCAAACGGTTTGGCGGAGAGGGCAACAGTGGAAAGTCTTTCAAGAATGGCAAACCCAAGAGTGGGGGAGCCAACTCTAAATCATCAACCTCACAGGAAGCTTCGTCGTCTCAAGGGTTCAACACACGCAATGGAAAGGGGAAGAGTAAAATTGAGTGTTTCTTGTGTCGAGGTCCTCATAGAGTTTTTGAGTGCCCTCACAAAGCATCACTTAATGCCTTACAGGCTTCCATTGTAGAACAGGCAGTGGAAGACGATGGGGAAGAGGATGATGCCCCGAGGGTGGGTTCAGTGCAGTTAGTGAACGCATTGGAAAAGCAGGCAAAAACACCGAAAGTTACACGAGCAAAAGGGTTAATGTTTGTGGACTTGAGGATAAATGGGAAGAGTACTCGCGCTCTACTCATAATTTTGTTTCGCAGTTGGAAGCAGGGAGACTTAACTTATCCTTAGAGAAGGATACAGGATGCGTGAAAGCAATTAACTCTGTAGCCCAGCCTACTCTGGGAGTAGCCAAGCAAGTGGCTATAAAGCTTGGACAGTGGGAAGGTCATGCGAATTTCACAACGGTGCCATTGGATGACTATCCAGTCATTCTAGGAATGGAGTTCCTAATGGGGACGAGGGTAGTGCTGATGCCTTCGGCTGGTTCCCTGTGTCTGATGGGAGATCACTCGTGCATGGTGCAAGTCGTTGCAACGAAAGGAGACGACAGGAAGTCCTTTTCAGCCATACAACTCAATGAAGGATTGGGTCAGGGTGAGCAGACACGTCTAGCCACGGTGGTGGTAGACAAAGAAGTAGGCCAAGAGCTAGAGCCTACGACCATCCAAGCGGTGTTGGATGAGGATAAGGAGGTGTTGCCAGATAAGCTGCCTCAAAATTTGCCTTCACGACGGACTGTGGAGCAAGAGATCGAGTTGTTATCAGGAGTGAAACCACCTGCTAAAGGGCCATGTCGGATTGCGCCTCGAGAGATAGTAGAGTTGGGGAAGCAACTTGATGAAGTGGAAGCGGGATGTGTTCGCCCTTCCAAAACATCGTTGGGAGCATCGGTGTCGTTTCAGAGGAAACATGAAGAGCATCTACGGAAGGTGTTCGACAGGCTGAAGGGAAACAGTCTGGATTTGAAGAAGGAGAATTTCTCTTTCACTCGGCGGAGCAACAAATTCCTTGGTCAAGTCGTTGAACAAGGTCGTATCCGGAGGGGTATGGAAGGTAAGGATGATTCAAGAATGGAAGATCCCAACGACAGTGAAGGAGTTGCGTTCCTTTCTTGGCCTTACTGGATGCTACAGGAAGTTCATTGAGGGGTATTCACGGAGAATGACTCCAAGGACAGGACTACTGGGGAGGTATTATTGGCCACACACGCGGGATGATGTGATTGATTATACCAAAACTTGTCTCACTTGCCAACAAGACAAGGGGGAGCGGAAGAAGTATGGTACTTTCATGGCCGCACCAAAGTACTGTTCGGCAGAGGGGGCGACACAATTGTTCCTTGTGACTGTTGTGAAACATTGGGGTGTTCCCCAAGTTATTATTTGTGACCAAGATTTAATGTTCACTGACAACTTCTTGACAGAGTTTTTCAAGATATTGAGGTCACACCTTGACATCTCTTCGAGTTATCATCGACAGACAAACGAACAGATGAAGAGATTCAGAGAGCTGCTAGATGAGTACTTGTGCCATTGTGTCAATGACAACTAGAAGAATGGCGTGTAACTACTTGATGTGGCTCCATTCTGTGGCAACGCCCAAAGGCGCTCAACAACCAACAAGAGCCCTTTTGAGCTTGTTACAGACCAGCTGCCGCTGTTACCTCACACAGTGGGCGAGCCGTACAGACGAAAGAGTCCCAGGGCGTACATCTTCACCAGTGAAGGGAGAAAGAATGCAGAGTTTGCCCAAGCCTATCTGGAGAAAGCTTCTAAGAAGATGAAGAAGTGGGCAGATCAGGAGAGAAGACCGCAATTTCATGTCAATTGCCTCAAACCATTCAACGCCAACACCAATGACCTGAGCAGAAGTCAGTCAAACAGCGCAGAGTTGAAGATAGTGCAACCTGACAGACATGATGTTGAAGAGATCCTTGTAGACAGGAAGTTCCTATCCTCAAGGAAGAAGCGGCAAAAGTTCCTAGTGAAGTGGAAGTGCCTTGATGACAAAGAAATCAGCTGGATTTCTATGGAAGATTTGAAGCCATTCGTGGACAAAGTTGAAGTGTAACTTTCGCCAAAAGTCTACGAGGCCGTCGACCGCATAAGTGGGGGAGAATGTCACGAGCTAAGCTTGTTCAGGGTATTATGCTTGCCTGTGACCGCTTATCTCGTGTGCTTAGGATTGATTTCCATCATGTAAATACTAGTGTAGGGTTAATTTCTACTAGTAGAGTCTTTGTAAGCCAAATAAGGCAGTATGACTCCTCGGTCACTTTGATGTTTCCTAGTGCCAGGATGATAATTACATAAAAACTTCTTTAGGGGAGGGTGAGTGTTCATCAGTCATTGTAAAACTCACTAGCAATTGTCAACGTGCTTAGCCTACTTGCCTCCCTCGCTAAGTACAACATGTCAACGGAGGATTTGTTAATGAATTACGTTTGCTTCAATGTTTACTGCTTGGTTGCCATGGCTTTCATGAATTGATTATTATTTCCGCTGCCATCTGATTGAATGTTAATGAAAGTGCTTCGTGGATGAATGTTTGTAAACGATAGGCTGGCTAGTTAAACAAGAGTGCTTTAGCTAGCGCCGCACGGCCCGTTCACAACGGTATGAAAAGAGGCGGACCGTGACATTGACAATGTCAAACTACTCAAGGGTCTAACAAACCACACCCACCAGAAGGCACTAACGTCCTTGTTGAGAGGCTATCAACATAGTCCCTAATCTGTTTCTCAGAATGTCATAAAGTCACATCTCACTCCCGTGTAGTTGCTGCTTCTAACAAACCTTTCCTCTATAACAAGTGATGGGTTCTTCGATTCTTTTTACTTTGTCCCTCATCAAGGATCCTAATTGACATCATTGTCAAACTATTTCCTTATCATGAGTAGAGCTCCCTTTGCCTACCTCCTATTCTCATTTAAGAGGTCTATGTGGTAAGGCTTCAAGAAACTCACAGGGAAAGTGGGTGAACCTTCAGTCTCTCAAGTAGCTTCAATCTAAATTCAACATTTTCCACCTCCTGAATTTCAAATGGGCCATCATACTTGGGGATCAACCCCCTATGCACTATCTTGCTACTAATTTTCTTTCGCATATGAAGTGTTTGTTTCAAAAGAACCATGTCTCCTTGAAACTGAACATCCCTTATCTTTTTGTTTGCATGTTTTTTCATCGTCCGACCTATCTTGAACAAGCTGTCTCTTGCCTCTTCAAGAAACCTCTTATTTATTGTATGCTAACTGATATGTAGCAGGACATTTCCCACTAGTACGCTGTACATGCAATTCATGTGGGGTGTGGTCGAATCCCCAAAGCCAACTCAAATGGACTCATCCTTGCGGAAGAAGATTTATGTAGATTGTAGCAGAACTAGGCATTATCAAGTAAATCAACCCAATTCTTCTGACTTGCAGTCACATAGTGCCTCAAATACTCTTTAAGCAAAGCAGTCGCCCCCTCAGTTTGGCCGTCAGTTTGAGGGTGATTGCTTGTTGAGAACTTCAACTCAGTCCCCATTTGGTTGAACAAGGGTGTCCAGAATCTACCTGTAATTTTGTCTTTGTCACTTACTATATCCTCTAGCATCCCAAAGTGTTTAACTAGATGTTCGAAGAACTCTGTGACCACTTTTGCAGGACAAGCATGTAGTGCTGGTATGAACACTAAATAATTAGAAAACCAATCTATAATCACAAAAATGGATTGCAGGTTCTTTACCTTTGGTAATCCCCAATAAAGGCACATTTCTCCATGGATTTTTTGGAATAGGAAGAGGTTGCAGCAACCCTACCTCCCTTTGTCTCTCCCAACTTGTCGACACACGAGATGTCTTGACATAAGCTTTAACATCTTCCTCCATTTTAGGTCAGAAATACGATCTGGTTAGAAATGCCAGCGTTCCTTCCCTTCTCGGATGACCAGCCCATTGTGCATCATCCACCTCTTGCAAATAACTCATTTTTGAGTCTTCCAATAGAAGGAATGTATACTTCGCTACCCATTGTGTATAACGAACTGTTCTCCTACCAATACCGGCATACACTTCCATCATTCACCATCTACTGGAGTCTATTGAACTGTGAATATGTCTTTGCAGCATCTCGAACACGGTCTAAGAACCTGCATTCTAATTGTGTAAGGGTTGTGACATATGCTTCCATTTCTTTCTGACTCAAAGCATTAACTAATTGGTTCTGCCTCCTTCGTTTGTGCACCCATTCAGAGTTGAACTCAGCTAGAAACTCTTGCCACCAGGCTTCTTCTGAGTTTTGAAGTAAGTATTGGCCACATTATTGGTCCCCCCAATGAACTGAGTTCCCAATAGGTAATGCTTCCAAGTCTCTCAGCAATGCACTACTACGGTCATTTCTTTATCATGAGTGGAGCACCAAATCTTGACTTCGTTTAGTTTTCTACTCACAAAGGGCACTAGATGTCCCTCTTGCACTAGAAATCCTCTGATGACATTATCAGAAACAACTATATGTACCTCAAACGGTAGATCAAATATAAGCAACCACAGCACCAGTTCTGATGACACTGCCAGCTTCAGGCCATCAAAGGCATTTTGAGACTTATTTGTCCATGCCAATTTATTGGCTTGAACTAGTCTGTCAATGGGACAACTCTTTTCGAGTACCCATGGATACTTCCAGTAGTAGTTAGCATAATCCTGAAACAAATGCAACTCAGTCACCTTTGATGCTGCAGGCCAGTCAAGGATGGCCTTTATCTTTTGTTCATCCATACACACTTGCCCTTTTCTAACCCAATGATCCCAAGAACATAACTTCTTGACGAAAAAATTCAAATTTTCCCTTCTTGACATACAA
The DNA here is from genome assembly GCF_029873635.1 of Malania oleifera. Classification (NCBI taxonomy): domain Eukaryota; kingdom Viridiplantae; phylum Streptophyta; class Magnoliopsida; order Santalales; family Ximeniaceae; genus Malania; species Malania oleifera. The sequence continues at coordinate 97,985,334 of NC_080420.1, forward strand.
TTAGTTTTCCCTCAACTCACTAAACACTTTCCTCAATTGCTGCACAGTCTTCCAAAGAATTGTTGTAGACAATGATATCCTTCAAATAGATAACAATAAACCAACCTATAAATTCGTAGAAAACATCATTCATTAAATTATAAAAAGTTGCAAGGGCATTAGTCAAACTGAATAGCATTACTAGGAACTGGTAGGAATCATATCAAATCACACAGGCCGTCTTAGACTCATCCCTTTTTGCTAGTCACTTGCCAATAGCCTGACTGCAAGTCTAACTTTGTGAAGAATGATGCTTTTGCCTATTGATCGAACAACTCAACATTGGGACTAGATATTTGTTTTTTTATTGTGACCTTGTTCAAGGCCCGATATCTACATACATCCATGGTGAACCGTCCTGCTTCTTTTGGAACAACACGAGCACCATAAGGGGCATTGGAGGGTTGAGCAAGTCCTGCACTAAGCAACTCATCCAACTGCTTTCTTAATTTTTCCAACTCCAAAGGTCTCATTTTCTAGCAGGGCTTGTGCAGGAGGTCTAGCACTAGGAATCAACTCTATTTGATGATCGGTTGCACATTTGGGTGGGAGAGATTTTAAGAGTTCTGCGGGCACAGAGAACTCTCCCAAAAGTTCTACAACCACATCGGGGACTTTCACCATCTGATTTGGTTTGATCTCCACAAGTGCAGCCAAGAATGTAGAGTCCCCCTTTCCTCAATCCTTTATTCAATTACATGGCTGAGATGACACCCACCTTCCGCTTACCACACTTCTTGCTTGGATCCTTGTACACCGCAAAAACAAATGCAAGATGCCTTCTCATAAGAAATTAAAATTCCAGCAATGTGAGGCATTAGCATCACTTTAGCATTCACAATGAATTCCATGCCAAATATCATATCAAAATCATCTAAGGGCATCGTTGTTGGACTACATTTTCCTTCCCATGATCCCACTGTTAGGACAGTTGCAGCCATTCCCTGAATAGGCCTTGCCTCTAAATTTACAACCTTGATCCAACTTGAATTTTGAGTGAGTTTGAAGCCAAGCTTTATTGCCTCGTTCTCTGCAACAAAGTTATGCTTGGCCCTATAATCCACCATAGCATTGACTTCAACATCATTGATCTTCACAAGTACATGCATTAGACCTTTCTAAGGAAATGGATTCGCAACAGTGATAGCATTCAGCAACTGCAATAGGTTGACATGTGAAGGCGCCTCTTTATCTGAATCACCATCTTTCGTATTTGAGGTTACCAATGCATTCAACTTCTTTTGCTTAATACAGTCACGGGAACAGTGAGGACCATTGCAGATGAAACAACTAGACTTCTGGGAACTTTGGGAAGCATCCTTCCCTTTGTTCTAGTCTTGACTTTCACCTTTAGAGTTCTCCCGTTTATCCTTCTTCTTCCCCCTTATCCTCCTTGGCCTTACCCTTAACCCTGTCTTTCTTTATCTTGGCCCTGGGACCCTCAGACTTAGCGTTGACTCTAAAATCAACCAAGCCATCTCCTACTGCAATAGCTGCTGGGAGATCTTTTGCTTCTTGTCTACGTAGTTCCTTCTTGGACATAATCCTGCACAGTTTCGGTGATCTTCAATCATTTGAGGGAATCCCTTGCAGCCCAAGTCGTGTTGCAAGGAAGGAATTGATCTTTCAACTCTTTCTTCAAGGTTCCCTACGTCTCAACTCCTGCATCATCCTTTGTCTGCATACACCACCATTACTTTGCACCACTCGACAGACACATCGATGTTGTGGCAACCTTCTCATTCTTAGGAATGTGAGCAACCTTGAAATATTCCTCCTTGCCCTATAGGACAATTGTTAAGGTTCTTTGCACTATGACTTCAAAGGATTTTCGAATTTTGTGAGGCCTCACCCCTACTAGAGCTTGAGAAGATGGTGCTTTTCACCAAAGTAATTTCACCATCTATCGAGCCAATTTTGCCATTCAAGGTTTTTGTAAGGGGTGTTATGTCACTCAACTGCATTGATATTTTGGCTTCTGTGGAAACCACAAAATCAGCATGCCTTTGTTGCAATTCAACCAATTCGTTGGTAAATAGCTCGCACTGCACCGCCAATTGAACTGCATCATTAGCCTTTGGAAAGGTTGTGTTGGACATAGCTAGCATTTTCCACCCACATGTTAATACACAGTTGACACTGCAACTACCTAGGGTCTGTAGTTAACAACTCAATCGCCAAGGTTGTGCTGGGCTCTACCAACATTTTCCATTAAGGCTAAAACAAGTTATGCTTAAAACTAAGCTGCTAGAAACATGGCTAGATGTCAACCCACAAATTTGCCCACCAACAAAGCCCATCTCCAACCTTACAAGGAGAAACTGCAAGTAATTGCCCTGCCTAGACAAGATGTCAACACTGCAAACATTTGACATTGACACTACATGGACACTACATGCTACTCACGTGTCAACACTTCGTGTTAAGCATGGTTTTCCCTTAATTATGACTTATTCCACGTCCCAACAACACCATTTGTCAATGAAGCCTTCGACATAACTGAGTTAACCATTCAACCATGCCAATTGAAACTAGCCACCATAAGCAACTTTGTCAAGGGTCATGGCCTCAACTATGTCCACCCCTAACCATATTATTTGATCCCCCTTTAGCAACATAGACTATCCAACCACCGAGTGCCAAGACAACCATGATAGGTCATCTTAAGCTAGTGCCTTGGTGCAAGAGTTGTCCATGCTATGTGCCTTGGCAATGTCAAGATACTCAAGGATTTGATAGTAACCCATCCCATGTACACAAGGCAAGCAGTCACAGGCAAGCATAATTCCCTGAGCAAGCTTAGTTTGTGACACCAAGCCATTTCTTCTACCCCTTTATAAGCGCTTTTGACCAACTTTGGGTTGCTCTGTAATTTTACTTTGAAGTTGGGTACCCATAACCCCACTTAACTTCAGGGGTGTCTAGGTTAACTTAATGGAGGCTCTTCTTCTTGCCTTGCCTTTTGCCCGCATTATTACTCACTACTTCATCATAATGATGTCTACTTACACATCCATTCTTTCCATTCTCTAAATTCCCTCAAACTTACCTTTCTTGCCATTTACCCTTCTTGCCATTGTTATCTCATGATCATCATGATCATCATGACCATCATCTTTACTTGATTCAATGAATCCCTCTTCTTAGTTTCTCAAAGATTCATTCCCTTTTCTTTATTAATCCTCCTCTAATTCGGTGAATCCCTCTTTCCCTTCAGTTAGTTTACTAATAATCCATATTATTAATTTATTAATTAATAACATAAATAAATATAAAATGGGAAAATATTAACTTTAGAAATTTCATTTTATAAAAATTTGATTGGGTAATATGAAATTTGGAAAATGATTTTACGTAGCATATAAATTATAACTCGTAATAATATAGATTTGAGATTAAAAAATCAAGTTAAGAAATAGGAAAATATTAGCTAAGAAATATGTACTTGTAATTTGTGAGTGGTAAACAGTAACTTAATTCTATTGTATGAATCTAGATTATAAGTTGCATATAGTAAAAAGTAGACGAAATAAAAAAACGAAAAAATAATATTATGATGATGATGGGAAAAAAGAAAAATTAAAGTACGCAATTGAGACCATGCATTTTTTTGGTGCTCCAATCTACTGAAATCTTGATTTCATGCTTCTTTCTTTCTTGATCCAATCAAGTTTCTATTCCTCAGAATCCTAGAGACTAGGAAGTAAAGGAAAGTCATTTGAAATCTTTTACAGTTGATGCCCCCTTGGGGATGCTCAGGTGGTAAGGCTTGGGCCTGGCTGTCCGCATGGTCGAGGGTTTGAGTCCACTACCCTTGAGATCATACTCATGATTTACCTGGAAGCTAGCTGTGGAGTCTGTCATCCTTCCCTCGGTTTGGTGCCGCTTTGGGGGGATCCGAAGGGTTCGTCCAAGGCTGGAATTCTGGGTTATAAAAAAATAATAAATAAATAATCTTTTACCGTTGATTAAGTCAACTGACTTGCATAGTATCCCATGTGGGATGTTATGCCATCATTTCTCGGAGAAATTTGCAATATGGATGATACAGGCTGTCTATTGGGTGATGCCTTGTGAATTTTGCCAACTATTTGTGACCGAATGAGGGGTGTTAATGGGCAATGACATGTATAGGACAATTTGGTGGATGATGAAAACTGATTTTTAATACCATGCTGCTAAGTTATGATCCATTGCATCCAATATTGTCTAACCATCATCCATTAGAGGTGGAACTGGGGATCCCTGGAAGTAGAAAGATTTTTGAGATTAGGCCAGCTTTTGGCATCTTTAAGATTGAGCCCTTAAGACAAACCTCTCCACCAAAAATGCAAATGGATAAAAAAGTTCTGCGCTTTTGGAGTCGTCGATAATTATGCTAACCCAAATGAGAAGGCATATAGAGGCTCTTTCTTTCCTTTGTGGTGTTGGAAGACCTGTTTGTCTTAAAGAAATAATTAGTTAGTCTAGACAGGGTTAAAATATTGCTTGATTCCTCGTGCATGTAGCATGTCTGCAAATCCATGGATTTCTTTTAGATTCCTTTTTTTTTTTTTTTTTTTTTATTGTGCACACGCCCAATCATGTGCATGTGTTTGTGCACATGCTGAAGTTAATTTCAATATGATTGTTTTATATTCATTTGTGCATGTAGAAATTTATTTAAATTGAGAATGGATTTTGAAATGCAGTGACCAGAGCGATGACAGTGAAGATGATTTGGCAAGTGGCTGAACCTTTCTCTTCATCATCTTTATTGTTATTATTATTATTTTGGAGCTTTCTGCCAAGAACGAGAGAATGAGGATTGACACGAGCGTCTGAGCTCTGCGGCTGATACATTCTCCGGCATTTATTTGTCCTATTATATTTATAGGAAAACATACACACATAAAGATGCATACACACGTAGATGACGAAATGCCATGTAATTGCCGAGGGAAGATGAAATTTTGCAGCTTGGCCTTCCCTTTTTTATGATTTTTGTACAATGTCAATGTTATTGAGAAGCGCTTCAGTAGGACTTTCCCCGAGACCTTTTTTGTCTGTAAATCATGTCTCTCTTCAATGATATTTTTTTCGTCGATGGAAGTAAAGATTATTGTGTGGCATGTAGATATGGTCTTGATTTTTTTCTCAAGTAAAAATTCTGACTTGTATAGCAGAATGCTCGCCTGTCTGGAGGACCATTTGCTATCGCAAATGTTGGCCTTTCCGGGTTACAAACCCTCGGAAGGTTAATGCAATTGATGCAGATTATACCTCAATGTGCAATTTTGTGAGTATTTTGGAAGAGCAGGCGGGAGGTTTTGCGGAAAACAAACTAAAAAGGTAAATGAGTTGAGCTGAGCCAGAGTCAAAAAATTGAACACATCAAATCTAATGTAAAAGAAAAGGCAATTGACATATTTCTTGAATGTTGTCCGAGGAATGAGTTCTGAAAGGGCTTCATATGGGTGGCCACGACTTCTATAAAGCCAATATTTCTAAGTTAATATAAAGTTAATGCTGTAAAATGGGTATAAGAAATTGTTTCAATAAATGAAATTAAAATAGACAGGGTGTGTTAAAAATAACTAAAAAAAATTGAAGGAATAAACGCACGATTAATTTATTTTTAGTATCATTTCATAAGTCATGATAAATTGAAATAATTTAATATTAATAGATTAGCATCAATCTTTTCGCATTAAATCTTAAGCTTCTAAATTCATCTTCCTTTGATAATTTGATTAAACGAGGATTATGAATAAAATGAGCACCATTGCACGGCATTATGATGAAGGTCGTCAAAGAGTGTACCATCTTGTACAATCTTACTCTTCTATACAGGTAGACTATTACCTTCGAATCCGTGCACCTGTGCCTAATTGATTGGTTATAAAGAAGCAACCTTATCAACAGTCGCATAGTATTTTCTATGTAGATTAGGAAAATGAGAGTCTTTATTAATGAATTAAGCAGATATATGGGAAAGATGTAAAATGTCATTGATGTGAATTATTGACATAAGAAATAATCAAATTATGGACTAGAGGAATTTAGAGGTTTTGTAAATGTTTGTCCTTGCCATGAACTCCACCCAACTCCCCTTCGTCGACTCTCCAAGAGAGACAATTGCAGAGGCCTTCGCAGCAACTCTATTCCATCAGTTTCCTACCTCTGCTCCCTAATAGCTAGAGAGGTCGTGTTGCTACCGTACTGCATCACCCTTTGCCACCTCCTCCCCCTCGATTGTTTGGCCAGCCATAACCCACTCGCAGGTGCTCCATACGAGGATGGGAGAGTTCGATAGCTTCAAAACTGAGTTCAGTAATCCGTTTGGATTTGGTGACCTATGCATTCCAGAATATCCAAGTAAACATGCATGTCTCTTACATTTAATTGGATAAAAAGAAATTCTTTGTATTATTTCTTGTATCTCAATTCGTAAATCAATAGACCACGTATATACATGACTTACAAATCAACTAATTACTATAAACTAACTGGAAAACAAATAACTGACTTAACAAATTGGAAACGGTCAACGGTTACAGGGCAAACCGTCGATGGTTTCAGACAAAAACAAAACTGTAGATAAAAACAAGATAATGGTTGCAATGGTTTCAGACAGAGAGCAAACCGTCGATATATTCACTGTAACCATCGACGGTTTTATCCTAAAACATCCTGAAGTCTCAGTTTTCTTCTTTATATTGCATACCATGCTCTTCTGTCTTCACATGCAGGCTTCCTCATTAATAGAAGTCATAAATTTAATACTCCCCTTCAAGATGGAGTGTAAATATTGATTACACCCATCTTGGAAAGAATATTAAAGAAGAGATTGTAACTAAGGGGCTTAGTCAAAATATCGGCTAACTAACCAGCTAAAGAAACATGTAATGCTTTCAAAATGCATGCCAACAGTTGTTTTCTAACAATATGACAATCAATGTCAATATGTTTTGTACGTTCATGAAAAATTGGGTTGGCGGCTATATGCAAGGCAGCCTCATTGTAATGAAAAAAACATAGTCAGTTTACATTGGGGTGCAAGTAAATATTTCAACAAATGTTGCAACCAAATAATTTCACATGTAGTCGTTGCCATGACACGATATTCAACCTCTGCTGTAGACCTAGACATTGTATCCTGCTTCTTGGATTTCCATGAAATGAGGGATTGCCCAAGAAACATACAAAAACCAGTAATGGATTTTCTAGTGTCTCTGCATGCACCCCAATTTGCATCACAAAATGCCTTCAACTGTAAATCATTTGATGATGTAAAGAATAACCCTTGACCAGGGTTGCTTTTAATGTATCTCAAGACACGATGAGCAGCAGCCAAATGAGTTTCAGTGGGATTTGCAACAAACTGACTTAATATTTGAATAGAAAATGACAAGTCGAGTCTTGTAATGGTCAAGTAGAAAAGTCTGCCTACTAATCTTATGTAACAAAGTGGATTAGAGAGAGGCTCTCCTTCTGTTTTGGATAATCTCAGGTTCTAGTCCATAAGAAATGAAACTGGTTTACATGCCAAATATCCTGAATTAGACAATATTTCAAGAGCATACTTCCTTTGTGAAACCGCAATGCAACGAGAAATCTCAAGCCCAAGAAAGTATTTCAAAGGTCCGAGATCTTTGAGCTTAAATTGAGAATGAAGGTACTTCTTTAAATTAGCTACAACATCATCCTCATTACTAGTTACTGATGATATCATCTACATAGACCAACAATGTAATGAACGCATTATTTTTCTGTCGAGTGAACAAAGTGTGATTAGCTGAGGATTGAACAAAATCATGAGCTAGCAAAGTAGAGGAAAACTTAGAGAACCACAGTCTTGATGCTTGCGTAAGACCATACAAAGACTTATGCAGTCTACACACAAGTTGAGAGCTAGTGAAATCAGCTTGAGCAAACGATATTAACTCCCCCTGAGCAGATGATCCCTTCAAATTGTAACGACAACCAGGAGTTTAGGACATGTACACCTCCTCTTCCAAGTCTCCATGCAAAAATGCATTATTGGCATCCAGTTGATGCGAAGACCATTTCTTGGATGCAACTATGGCTAACAAAACTCGTACAACAACTAATTTGACAATTGGTGAAAAGGTTTCCAAGTAGTCCAATCCTTCCTGTTGTGTATAGCCCTTAGCAACTAATCGGGCCTTATATCTTTCCACATAACCATTAGAGTTATATTTAATCTTATAAACCCATTTACATCCAACAACTTGTTTGTTAGGAGGTAAATGAGTTATAGTCCAAGTTTTTAATATCTTCCAATGCTTTAATTTCATCAGCCGTGGCATTACACCATTGAGTGTGTTGAGTGGCTTGTCTAAAAGGCATTGGTTCTTTTTGCAAAAAATAGAAAGTGCGAATGCTTTATGAAAATAAGAAAGATTACAATACGATAGAAAATTAGAAATTGGATATTGAATACCTGAGAGAAGACCTTTACTCAAAAAATCAAATGATGAAGTGGCATATGCAATATTAGCTAAGTTGCAATGGTAATATGCAAGATATGATAGATTTTTGTGAATTTTAGTGGATTTTCTAATTTTAGGCTGCGAAGCAGTAGAATCAAGATTTTGCTGAGAAGTAGTTGGAGCTGAAGTATTTACCGGTTCTTTTATGGAGTTGGAAATAGTATCAACAAGATATGAAAGAATGTTTTGAGTAGTTTGAGTTATAGGATATGTGAATATATCAATAGGAACTAGATCATCTATTTGAGGAACTGGCATGACTACTGACGGAGTGGAAAGATCATAACCAATTTTGAATGGAAATATAGATTCTCGAAAAATGACATCCCTGGGTAAGAATATGACATTGGTTTCTAAATCATAAAGTTTGTATCCCTTGGTGCCATATGGATATCTAATAAAAACACAAGGACGAGCTCCAGGCGCAAATTTAGAAACATTATAAGATAAAGTAGATGCGAAACGGAGACAACCAAATACTAAAATATGAGTATAAATTGGTGGTTTTGAGAATAACATCTCGTATGGTGTTTTATCAGATAGAATAGGAGGAGGTGTTCAATTGATTAAGTAAGCTACTATGAGAACACATTCACTTTAGAAAAAAGGGGTAAATTGGCATGGAATCTAAGAGATCTTGTCACATTTACTAGATGTTGATGTTTACGCTCAACCACACCATTTTGTTGAGGTGTAGCAACACATGTTTGTTAATGCAAGACTCCTTTAGAAGAATAGAATTCAGGCGTATCAAACTCAGCTCCTCTATCAGTCCTTATAGTTTTGATATGAATATCAAATTGTATCGTTATGAGCTTAAAAAAATGACTGAACCAGAGAGCAAGTGTCAAATTTATTTTTCATTAGATATACCCAAGTATAATGCAAATGATCATCCACAATTTTTAGAAAATATCTAAAACCAGTAATTAACTCAATAGAGAAAGGACCCCAGATGTCACAATGTATCAAATCAAAAATTTTATTTCTGATGGAATGACTAGTATTGAATGGCAATCTTTTATGTTTTGCCAATGGGCATACATTAGAATTGAAATCTAAACGAGTATGTATGTTAGGCAACAACTTTTGTAGTGTTTGAATCTTATTAAGAGAAGGGTGGCCTAGCCTAAAATGCCAAAGATCAAAAGAAGGAAGATTTATAGAGGAAGTGAAATTTATAGCAGAAAAAACACTAGAATTCGTAGCAGATGCTTACAGCAGATATAATCCATCAACTTGCTTAGCCACTCCTATCGTCTTCCATGAGTGTAGGTCATATATAAAACAGAAATGAGAAAGAAATAGAAAACAACAAGAATTTTTTGTTAGTATTTTGACTGAAATGAGGTTGAAAGAGAAAGATGGGACACACTGAACAATATGAAGAACTAATGAATCTGATATTTTCACAGTTCCAACATGTGTAACATGAACACTTGTTCCATTAGGTAGTTTTACTGATATGTTTATAATAGAGTGGTAGGCTCGCTAAGGTTTGAGTCCTTAACTACGAAAAATAATATTTATAAAACCTAACTATCCTAAGTTCATTAGATAATGGGTAAGTTGGGTATCGATCCACGGAGACTTGAAGCGCAGTTATGAAACCACTTCCAATTTAGTTTACTAAAGCCTTGTTATGAAAAAGAAGTGAAAGATGGTATTTTTGCAATGGTGATTATCTAACAACTACTAGAAAGCATGTAACTGAAAGCAAATAATTCTAAAAAAATGGAAAGCAAGTAAATTTCTAAGTTACCCTATGTAAGAACCCGACCCGTGAGATATGGAATAAATAAATAAGGAAAGGGTAAAACAGTAATTTGGGCAGGCTTCGTCGACGAAGCCAGAGTTTCGTCGACGAAGACCCTTCTATTGTTCAATGACGAAATGCAGAGGTTCGTCGACGAAGAGAAGCCGAGAGGTTTGGGAAATCCTGAAATCTCAGGCTCGTCGACGAGACCACCACTACGTCGACAAATTTCCTTCGCTGGCTCTTCGACGAAGACGCCACCTCATCGATGAAGTTGGCCGAGTCAAAGGTGCTATAAATATCATTTTGGGTTGCTTAGAAGCTAAGATATCCTAATTTATCTCTCTCTCTCTCTCTCTCTCTCTCTCTCTCTCTCTCTCTCTCTCTCTCTCTCTCTCTCTATATATATATATATATATATATAACTCGAAACTGCACTCTCTCTCTCTAGATTTCTTCATCATTTGTCATTAGAATCAACGAACTGACGTTACTACGAGGATTAAGGAAGGAATCTCTACGTGTTCTGTGGAATGGATCTACGTTTTGAGGTCTTCGGATTTTGACCCAAAAATCAAGGTAAGACCCGATTTTCATTTCCATTTCGGTAGTTCTTTAGAGCGTAAGATTCTAAGTAATTATTGTACTGTGATTTATAGGTTTTGGAAACTTAGTTTTCTGTTTAGGAGTCATAGAGTTCGCGTTTGGATTTTCGAGAAAAGGCAAGGGGATTCTATTTATATCGGTTATTTTTTAAATCGTATTCAGTAGAACTGTGGTTCACGATCCTGTGTATGTTTTGGCTACTTATTTAGGGAAATTTAACTGGTGAAAATTACGGGATTTTCATATTACAGTTTTGAGAAAAAGAGGGCATCAGGTTGCATCTCTAGTTTCGTTGGAAAACCGTGGATATATTGTATTATATATTGTGTTATGGAGATGACTGTGCCTTGACTTGTTTTAAAATGTATTTTGAAAATCATGATTTTGAGATTACCAAATGAGTGTGGAATGAACTGTTATATGAATATGCATTGAGTTGTGATTTACTGAAATGAGATATAGGAACATGAGTTCCGAATTGTTCCAGGTTGTGAAAGAGTGTCCGACTCTATATTCAAGGGTGTGAAATACCACCTTCCAGTAGTAAGAGTGTCCGGCTCTATATCTGAAGGAGTGAAATATTGCCTCTTACCGGCTGATCACCGAAGGGTGTGGATCCACTAGATGTACCGGTACGATGCCATGGGAGCCTGGGGCTACACCATGTGTCGAGGACGCCGTGTAACATGGGCCGACTTCGTGCCGAAGGATGTGATGACATTGGGTTGCTTGATCGTGTGTATGTTGAGAACTATACTGGAACTGTTTTATGAAAAATACTAGAATTGTATTGAACTGTGATATGTTTTATGTCATGATAACACTCATATGCCACACACCGATATAACCTGATTCTTCCTTTCTGAGAGGTGTCTCACCCCTATTGTACATACATGTTTTCAGGTTCTTCGAGTAACCAGAACTAGCATCCTTGTGTTGGGAGTGTGGTGGTCGGTTTACAGCGTGAAATACTTGTGTAAGTACTAGGACTGTAATAGGGTTGTCATTTTGGGTATACCTAGCACCCTAGGTTATGTTTTGTAATATGGAGCCTAGACTCTGTTTGTATAGACTCTGGTATGGTACTAAGTATGTATGGAATGAATTTTTCTACTGCGTATATATCGTATATGTGAATGTTTATAGCATGCACGGGAACCCCACGGGGTCGAACCCTCATTCATTATAGCATCATTTATTTTTTGTATGATACAGGGACAAGTTAGGTTACTACATCACACCTTGGGTCCCATTGTCAGGTTCAGGGCGTGACAGCTTGTTATCAGAGCTAACCAAGTTGCTAGGTCTTGTAGACTTGGTTAGGCGTAGCTATGTGTACATACCAGAGTATAGGATGTAGGAAATGGGTAGAATAGGTTGAGGGTTCTTTTGTTGCTAGGCAAGGACTCGTTGGCGGTATTTTGTGTTTTTCCTAGAATGACGATTTTAGTAAAATCACGACAAACCATTGATGGTTTCTTATCAGTGTGATAGGACAGACCTGGACCCATGAGATTGGTAGTTAACATGATTAGATGTCAATGATTGTGTAAATTGTACATGACGTAGGAATTCTAACCGATTCTTATTCTATTTTTCAGAATGGAACCCAAGGATAACAACTTGGATAGTGGCTCTAAGGAGACTGCGAGCGATGAGTCTCCTTCTGTGCCTCGAGGGTTGACGAGGCAGGTTATGCGGGAGATCGGGCGAAGTGTTAGAAGACGTGAACATTCTCCTACTATTGCGGGGTGTACCATCAAGAGGTTCACATGTATGCGCCCTCTAATATTTTCAGGAGGACCCGATCCGATGATAGCGGAGGACTAGGTTGAGAAGATCGAAAGGATTCGGGAGATCCTATACTACATAGATAAGCACAAAGTCCTCTATGCTACCTTCCAACTGTCTGGGGAGGTTGGGCGATGGTGGACTGCGGTGAGTCTGCTGGAAAAGTAGAGAGCTGGTCCTATAGAGATGATATGGAGCCATTTCAAGGAAGTTTTCTTTGAAAGATACTTCCCGGGCTCCACACGTGATGCTAAAGCGGATGAATTCTCTATTCCGAAATAGGGAGATATAACGATGCAGGGTTATGCTGGTCGGTATATAGAGCTATCCCATTTCGCGCAATGCTTGATCTCGAACAAGTATGAGAAGACTTGGAGGTTCGAGAAGGGCTTGAGGAAAGACATTCGCAGATTAGTGGGTATGTTGTAGATCCGTGAGTTTTTGATTTTGGTGGATATGGCCATTGTGATCGAGACCGGAATCCGGAAGGATGAGGTGGATCAGGAATCGAAGAAGAGGCTAGTGCCATAAGGTTCTAGTTAGGGATCATGGAAGAAGAAGAATAAGGGCTCGGGTTACCACCAGAATATTGAGTGTCACGGTGCTCAAGTGGATCAGTCGCGTGATCGTTGTATCAGGTGCCACAAATGGCATGAGGGTGAGTTCCAGTCATTTGGGGGTAACTATTACAGTTATGGCAAACCAGGCTATATGGCTCGTGACTGCCACGCACCGAAGAGAGACACGCCTGCATCTAGTGTGAATCAGGGTAGCAATCAGATACCTCGGGGAACCAGTCAGGAGAACACAACTCTAGCGAGGGTATATTCTCTTACTCCAACGGATGCTGACCATGCGAGGAATGTAGTGACAGGTACCTTGTTATTACTTTCAAATAGAGCTGTTGTTTTGTTTGATTCAGGGGCAACCCATTCTCTTGTATTTGTGAACTTTGTAAAGCTATGTGGGGTTGAGACCTAAGTTATGAATAAAGGGTTATCTATAGTTACACCGTCTGGAAGTGTGACGTTCTGTAGGAGGATGTTCGGAGGCTACCCAGTGAAATTTAGGGGAGGCTGCTACCGGTGAATCTTGTGGTATATGATATGTCTGGTTTTGACATCATACTGGGGATGGATTGGTTATCCTCCAGTTATTTTGTGATCAATTGTCGTGGAAAGGTCATAGTGTTTAGACCTCCTGGGGAGTAGGAGTATAAGTTTGTAGGATCATATATGAGTTTGATGCCACAAATTCTATCGGCATTACAGGCGAGGAGGTTACTCTTGGATAGATGTCAAAGGTACCTAACTTGCGTGAAGGAACCACAACGGGATGAGTTGAAACTTGAGGATATTCGAGTGGTTAACGAGTTCTCGGATGTGTTTCCAAAAGACTTGCTTGGTTTACCTCTGGATCGTGAGGTGGAGTTTGCGATAAAATTGCTATCTGGCAAGGCACCGATCCCTAAAGCTCTGTACCAGATGGCTCCAGCAGAACTTCAGAAGTTGAAGGAGCAGTTGTAGGAATTACTGGACAAGGGCTTTATTCGACCTACTGTTTCGCCCGGGGGAGCTCCAGTTTTGTTTGTGAAGAAGAAGGACAGGTCGATGCGTATGTGCATTGATTACCATGAGATCAATAATGTGACTGTGAAGAACCGTTACCCGTTGCCTCGTATCGATGATCGTTTTTACCAGCTGCAGGGGATGCAGGTCTTTTCGAAGATCGTCCTATTGTCAGGGTATCATCAGGTGAGAGTTAGATCTGAGGACGTTGTGAAGACTGCTTTCCAAACCAGATATGGCCATTACGAGTTCTTAGTCTTGCCTTTTGGCTTAACGAATGCTCTAACAGTATTCATGGATCTGATGAACAGAGTTTTCCTTGAGTACTTGGACCAGTTTGTAGTAGTGTTTATCGATGATGTTCTGGGATACTCGAGGAGTCCGGAAGAGCATGAAAACCATCTAAGGTTGGTGCTACAGATTCTGTGGGAGAGGAAGTTGTATGCTAAGTTGAAGAAATGTGGGTTCTGGTTGAATCAGGTCGCATTTTTAGGCCATATGGTGTCTAAGGGCGGTATCTTAGTTGATCCTAGCAAGATTGAAGTCGTGGTCGACTGGGTGAGACCAAAGAGTGTACAGGAGGTTTGGAGTTTCCTAGGACTGGCGGGTTATTATCGTCGGTTCATGGAAGGATTCTCTAAAGTGTCTAGGCCTCTGACACGATTGACCAGGAAGGGGGTGAAGTTTGATTGGACCGAAGATTGTGAGCAGTGTTTCCAATGTCCTTAGGATACCATAGTCCTAAGTCCATAGTACCTATTAAGTATCTGAGAATTCTCTTAACTGCCATTAGGTGTGATTCCTTAAGTGCTGATTGGAAGCATGCACACATACACACACTAAACATTATGTTGGGTCTACGGGCAGTTAGATATAGTAGACTTCCAATCATACCTTTATAATACTTTGAGTCTACGAGTTTTCCCTTTTCATCTTTGTCTAGGCTGATAGAGGTACTCATAGGTGTTCCTATGGGTTTACCATTTTCCATACCGAATTTTTATATCATTTCTTTTATGTATTTGGATTGACTTATAAAAGTCCCATTCTTTTCTTATTTAATTTGGAGTCCAAGAAAATAGTTTAGTTCTCCCATCATGCTCATTTCAACTTCTTCTTGCATACATTTTGCAAACTCTTTACATAGATGTTCATTAGTGGCTCCAAATATTATATCATCTACATAGATTTAAATTAAAAGTATGTCATCTTCCTTAATTTTAATGAACAAGGTACTATCTATTTTTCCTTTTGAAAAACCTTTCTTAATTAGAAATCCACTAAATCTTTCATACCAAGCCCTAGGGGCCTATTTTAATCCATACAAAGCCTTAGTTAACCTAAACACATGTTTAGGATTTTCTATATTTTCAAAACCAGGGGGTTGTTCAATATATACCTCTTCATTAATATACCCATTTCATAATGCACTTTTGACATCCATTTGGTATAATGTAAATTCTTTGTAGGAAGCATAAACTAGCAGCATTCTAATAGCCTCCATTCTCGCTACAGGGACAAAGGTTTCATCATAGTCTATCCCTTCTTCTTGGTTATACCCTTTTTGCTACAAGTCTAGCTTTGTTTCTAATGATTATAGCATTTTCATCCTTTTTATTTTTAAATACCCATTTAGTTCCTATGATCGAATGATTTTCAGGTTTGGGTACCAAATTCCATACTTTGTTTATTTCAAATTGGTTTAATTCTTCTTGCATAGCAATTATCCAAGATTCATCCTTAAAGGCCTTTTCAACATCTTTAGGTTCATTTTGAGATAGGAATGCATATTGATTGCATAGGTTCTTTGGAGAAGATCTAATAGTTACACCTCTAGATGGTTCACCTATAATTTGTTCTTGAGGGTGATCTTTCTTATACTTTCATTCTCTTGGTAATTCCATATTTTTCGATAGGTTCATCTTTTGAGTTTTCTTCACTTACTTCCTTTTCTGCCTTGATTTCTATCTCATCCTCCTTTTTGACAATATCATCCTTTTCTTCATTTTTGACTTTTCTTGAAAAAGGATTTGACTCATCAAAGTCTACGTGAATCAATTCAATTATGGTGAGTGTTCTTTTGTTATAGATCGTATAGGCCTTACTATTTGTAGAGTATCCTA
Organism: Malania oleifera; assembly: GCF_029873635.1. Lineage (NCBI taxonomy): Eukaryota > Viridiplantae > Streptophyta > Magnoliopsida > Santalales > Ximeniaceae > Malania > Malania oleifera. The sequence goes on from NC_080420.1 coordinate 98,001,712, forward strand.
GGAAAATTCCTTCATCTGATTTAGCATCAAATTTCCCTAAGTTATCTTTGTCATTGAGTACAAAACACTTACACCCAAAGACATGAAAGTAAGTTATGTTAGGTCTTCTTCCTTTCCATAATTCGTAGGGTGTCTTGTTTATGTCTAATTTAATAGAAACCCTATTAATTATATAGTAAGCTGTATTTATAGCTTCGGCCCAAATATACTTGGGTAAGTTATTTTCATTAAGCATAGTTCTTGCCATTTCTTGTAGGGTTCTATTTTTCCTTTCCACAACTTCATTTTTTTGTGGGGTTCTAGGTGTTGAAAAGTTGTAATTTATGTCATGATCATTGCAAAATTTTTCAACGTCTTGATTCTTAAATTCTCTTCTTTGGTCACTTCTTAGTTTTGAGACATTGTGCCCTTTCTCATTTTGAAGCTTCTTGCATAGAGTGATAAAAAAATTACAAGCTTCCTCTTTGTTAGCTAAAAACAATACTCATGTATATCTAGAGTAATCATCAACAATTACAAAAGGCGTATTGTTTTCCTCCTAAACTTTGAGTTCTAGTAGGACCAAACAAGTCTAAGTGTATGAGTTCTAGGGGTCAACTAGTTGATATGTGTTTCTTGTTTTTGAAGCTTTTCTTAATTTGTTTTCCTAGTTGACAAGCATCACACACTTTATCTTTGATAAACTTGGTGTTGGGCAAACATTTAACTAAATTCTTTTTAGAAAGCTTAGATATAAGATTCATGCTTGCATGTCCTAGCCTTTTATGCCAAAGCCAACTATTTTCACTTATGGCCGCTAAGCAAGCTATATCTTGAGAGATCAAGCTATCAAGGTTTATGCAATATACATTGTTCATTATGTGCAGTGAATAGTGTCTTTTGATCCTTAAAATCTTGAATTATGCATTTGTCTTTCTTAAATACATATGCTTTGAACATCTGCTGTCCAAGTACCATTTATCCTTAGACGGAGTGGTCATAAAGCAAACCTACAAGAAAGGATTTATGTTGTTACTTTAGGAACCCAAACTTTCTTAACTTTCTTTAAATCTTGTCTAGTTTTAGCATTTATTTTCCATTCATTTTTTACTTTAATGTACTTTTTCTTGAGTGGACAATTAAACATTATGTGTCCTTTATTTTTACACATGTAGCAAGTAGTATGCTCATAAGTGTTTGTTGATGAAGTACTTGCATAATGTTTGGATTGATTTACAAAGTATTCCATAAACAAGTTTTTCTTTCTTTTGTTTGGTGTTCCATTGTAACCAATTCCTTCTTTGTTGTTTGTCATCCTTTGTTGTCCTACCATTTTTTAGAAGTTATCTTTACCTTTGGTAAAGTTGCAAATAACCTTTTCCTTTTCTTGAATTTGGTTTTTAAGATCATTTATTTCTTGCACTCTCTTGCTATCTTCATTCACTTGAGACTTAACTAATTTTTGAGACAAATTATCTACTTTCTTCTCAAGCTCTTCAATCTTTAAGTCTTTTTCTTCTTCAACAAGTTTTGAGGATTCAAGCTGATTTCTAAGTATTTCGTTTTGTTGTTTCAAGCTTATGTTCCTCTTTGAGACCTTAATGAACTTATTATGCAGAGATAATAATTCAACTTGTAGTTCTTTATAAGAAGCCATGCTTTCACATGAATTACTACATGATTCATCACACAAATCTTCAGAGAGAGAGTAGTAAGAGTTTACTTCTTCGTTATGTGCCGTGAAGCACATGTTCGCTACTTCTTGATCGCTTGACTCACTCTCCGATTCACTCGAACTTGTGTCATCCCAAGTTGCCTTCATTGCAAGCTTCTTTTTCATTTTTTCCTTCTTGAGTTGTGGGCAGTCCGACTTGATGTTTCCGGCCTTTTTACGGTGATAGCAAGTGGTAGGTTCATTTTTGCTTTTGTATTCCCTTTTATTACTTTCACCTTTTTCAGCTTTTGATCCGTTGTATTTTCTAGTGAATTTCTTGTTTCTTTTGAAGAATTTTTCAAGTCTTTTAGTTATGAAGGTTAAGTCTTCATCTTCTAATTTACTAGATTCATTATCTTCTTCATTTGAATGTTCTTTCAAGGCTTTTAGAGCTATAGACTTCTTATTCTTATTTTTTGTGCTTCCTTCTTTCAAAATCATTTCATAGGTTAGAAGTGATCCTATGAGTTCATCTAAGGAAGTTATTTTAAGGTTTCTACCCTCCATTATGGTCGTTGCTTTTGGTTCCCAAATAGGTGGAAGTGCTCTTAGAATTTTGCAAATCATCTCATAGGTGGAATATGTTTTTCCTAAGGCACTTAGTGAGTTTATGATATGTGTGAACCTAATGTATATGCTTGTTATAGTTTCATTGGAATTCATCCTAAAAGCTTCATATTCACTAGTTAACATATCAATTCTACTTTCCCTAACATATACTATGCCTTCATATGTTACCTCTAATTTATCCCAAATTTCTTTAAGTGTTTTACACGCCATTACTCTATTGAATTCATTTACATCAAGTGCACAGTATAGGGCATTTATTGCACTTGAGTTAATTTGCAACATTTTAAAATCTGATTCGATTAGTTCTTTTTCTTCTTTAGGTACTTATTTTCCATCTACTAGTTTAGTGGGGATCATATTTCCATTTGTGACAACATTCCATGCCTTCCAGTCCATTGTTTGAAGGTAGATTCTCATTCGTTGCTTCCAAAAAGTGTAATTTAGTCCACAAAAAATGGGTGGTCTAGATGAGGATTGACCCTCACCAAAGGGAGCTACTCCCATTTGCCATCTAGATCTTTATATAGCTATTTGTTAGGTTTTGTTATAACCGTACTCTGATACCAATTGAAACCTAAGGTGTAGTCCCAACAAGGGGGGTGAATTGGGTTATTTAAAAAAAATTCTTTAGTCTTTTTAAGAGTTCTTGATTTTTTACAATCTTTTAAAGACTTCTTAAAATTCTTATTGATTAGGTAGTCTACACAAACACTTACTTCAACTATTCAATCCGCAACCACAACAACCAATTTAATAACCATTCAAGCCAAACAAATATGATGCAAGTAATTAATATTAGTTTTGCAATATTCAGCAACCCTATTTATGAATGTGCAAGTCCTGTAGTTGGCTTTTGAACTGAAGATTAAAATAACATCCAAACACTTTTTCAAGATCAAAATTTAAATAAACCTTTAACTAATGGTTTTGGGTTGTTAACCAATCAACGTACTCCCTTATGGTTTTCGCAAAAAAATTGATTAACCAACGTACTCCCTTTTGGTTTCTGCAAGCCCAAGAACAAATTAGGCTTTAGTTTATTTAATTTTCAATATGCGTTATTTTTATAATTGAAAGAATTACAACATTCACGCAATTTATATTTTTACTAAAATTTAAAAAGAGTAAGGGAAAGAGAGTGACACCCTTGTTTTTACAAGGTTTGGCTTACCCTGCCTATGTCCTCGCCTTAGGTCAACCACCTAGGGATTTCACTATACCTTGTTCCTTCCGGGTGAAATAAAAACCTTTTCAATAACCAACCTCTTTTTCAGGAAGAGAAATCTCTCCAAGTAACAACCTATGCTTGGTCCAACGATTCAACAATACCTTGAACCGTCAAAGACCTAGTAGAAAGTAATGGATATTCACATACAAAAACACTCTCCAATACAGAGCAAGTTGTACAAGTTAAATATCAAATCGTACTTCAAAACCAAAACTAAATAGAAAATGTGGAGTTCAAGGTTTAGAAGTCACCAAATGTTCTTTCTTATTGATATAAGAATTTTAGATGCAACTCAGAATCAAAGCCCCTTTTTAATCCAACAATTTCGTAGAGCTTTCTTCCAGCAAAAGTGTGATCAAGAATGAACTTTAGGAGAGTTTTAACATAGAAATCGTGTATTGCTTGAATGTATTCTTTATTTAGCAAGGAAGGTATTTATAGACATTAACATGAAGCATTTAGGTAAATTTTCAATAAATATTAAATTATAGAATTAATTTTTGAAAATCTTCCATTTAGGTAACTTTTTAAAAAATATTAAATTATAGAATTAATTTTGAAAATCTTCTATTTTGGTAACTTTTCAAAAAATATTAAATTATAGAATTAATTTTTGAAAATTTTCCATTTAGGTAACTTTTCAAAAAATATTAAATTATAGAATTAATTTTTGAAAAATTTGCCGCAAGTTTGAAATTCAAAAATTCTCTACATAGTTAGTCGGCTGACTCACTCGACTGGGTCACTAGTCAGTTGGCTAGGCAATCCTCTCTTTTCAAATATTTTTTATTTTTGATTTCTTTAAAATCTAGTTTACTTGGAAAACTTAATTATAACCTTTCAAAAACATTTTCAAGAGTTTTTTCAAGTGCTGGTCTCCAAGTCTTTGTAACTTTAAGGAGCTTCACATATCTAAATAGTAATGACTTGAAGTATTTACAAATATCCTTCTAAGCATGATTTCCTGAATCACTAAGTCTTGCAGCCTCTTAAGGTTTAGTCTTTACTTCACGGTCTGCTTGGCATTTAAGCTCTTCATGTATCTTTTATTTCTTCAATGTTCAGAGAAGCTTTCATTTGTTTGACTTTGATCTCCAGCTTACTTCCATGATTAATCATGAGTGTCATTTTACTTAGACCTAAATTAAAATCACTCAACAACGCATGTTAAAACATCCTTCATTTTTTTATCATTAAAATAAGATTGAAAAGCCCAGTTAGGCCAACATGGTGTTTTTAAATATGTTAGAAGTTAAATTTAAATATGAAAAGTAGATCATACCCGCATTTTTTTAGAATTTAACTGATTAACGGGAGCGTGTGATCCTATGGATGTTAGGATAGTAATTATCTCGAGGTTGAGCTGATTAAACTAGGGTAAGTGAATACAAGGATTTGTGCGAACACCGCAAGCATTGTTTTAGGATCCTTGCAAGCATTTCTCTAGGAAACAGGTAAAAGGAATAGGTTATGTCAGGAATTTTTAAAAATATTATATAAATATTTTTCTGATTGTATATGCATGTGGAAAATGATATTTCAAGAAAATCTATATTTTTTCTAGGAAGATAAAATGTTATAATTTGTTAGATAAAATTTGTGTGGCATGAGGATAATTTTTATGGTTTGGTTGTATATGATGATTTTACCAGTGATAATATGATGCCTATAATGTCGAGTATGATATATTGATTTATACTGGAATTGAAAATGATGGTTTTATACCGAAATGTGTTTTAACTGGTTGTTGATTTATAATAAACCTGAGAATGATGGTTTTATATGAGATGTGATTTGACTGGCTGTTTTCAAATTTATGAAAATGATATTTTGATACTGTTGTTATGAAAACTACAATATAATGTTGGCAGGATATGAAGAGTTTGTTATATTGTTGGATATCAAAATGACAATATAACGCTAGCCGGATATGAGGAGTTTGTTATATTGTCTGATTTTATGAATTTTACGGAAACTGCAATATAACGTTGGCAGGATATGAGGAGTTCGTTATACTATTGGTTATGAATTTGCAATATAACGTTGGCAAGTAATGAGGAGTTCGTTATACTGTTCGTTATATATATATGAATTAAGAACCCTGGTGGACTATTGATGCATAGAGCACGGTACCATAACTAGTATATTAAAGGAGTGAGTGCAACCACACTAAACTGGTATGGTAGTGTTGGTGATTGACAGTCGATTGGGTCTACGGAGAGATGTTGACCACCCTGGGTTTGGGCTAGTTGCGGTAGACCAATTGTACTATAGACATATATTGAAGTTGACTTAGCCTAGTGGTGGCCACCCTCGATTAAGTCCAACCTTCACGCCGCACAATCCTGTCATGGGGGGAAGCATGACGTTTTCCAGGAAAACTCTACAGAGGAAGTTCTTTATGAATATATGTTGGTTTATTTACATGGAGGCATTTTATTAAAATTGAACATGTTTTGAGAAAAGTAAGTGTTATCAATATATATATATATATATATATATATATATATATATGCGTGAGTACAGTTTTATGCATTTTCTCAGTTGAAATTAATGATTAAATGGATGCGTTTTATTATATTAAAATTCATATTGCCACACACTAAGAATAACCTATCCTGTCTTACCGAGAAGTGTCTCACCCCATCATGATCTAATATTTTTCAGATGCTATAAGGAGTATAATAGAAATCAGAATGCGCAGTGGAACCATGGGTGGGACAAAAGGTTTTATTTAATGTTGTTATCAATTTAATTTTGTTGTAATGAGTTTAGAATTTTAAGGATGTTAATTGTGCCATATGGGAATATTGTTTTTATAAGGTGATAGTTTAGTACTCTGGTAATTTTGCAATTAAGGTCTTCCGCTGTCTGTATCAGTGAGTATTATAATATGAAATAGTTAGGTTATTACAGGTGATGTTAGAGAAATTGAACGAAATTTTACGGGTCGTTACAGTTGGTATCATATATTTATATAGAATAACACTCTGGACCCCACTTTCGGGTTCGGGGTGTTACAAGTCGTATCAGAGCTTAGGATATAGATTTTGTAGACTCTAGGGATGATTATTACCAGAGTATAGGAATGTCGTAGGATTAGGATAGGAATGGGTAGGCTAGGTGTGGTAAGAGCAATTGGATATAGGATGCATAGCGGAGTAAAATACAACAAGCAATTGGAATTTTAGAGTTTTGTCTCACAGCCGAAAGCGGAAATTCATCGAGGGTTTTCTATGATTTTTCTAGAATAGCCGGAAGTTTTGGAAAATTCATGGCAAACCATTAACATTTTTCTGCTAGAATGCTACACTATGTTCTTTATCTTGTGTAAATAGTCACTGCAAGGAATGAGCCACCATTTGCAATATTGGAATATTTGAAGTAGAATTTTGTGCATTTTTTGTATGTGCGCATCTTGCACATTAGAGTGTACTCCTAGTTTTCTATGGTTTCCTTATGATTTAGTGTGCATGGATATGAGAGCAACTGAAAGAATGTTAGTGGTTACCTTCGGATTTAGATGTTTAGAAATTGCAGGGATTCTTAAATGGTGAAGTCCTTGGGGATATTGGTTATCCTAAGGCTTTATGAAAAGTTATAGTTCTTTGGTGTATGTTATTCTCTCTCGTATTTCTTATGTTTAAAGAAAATATTCAATTTTTCCATAAGTTAGACATGGGTCCTTAGACCACTTTCTAAGGAGAGTGGTGGGTCAAATTCAATTCCAGCCTGCCATAAAAATGTCACGGAAGTAAATGTAGGTTTTGTTTGAGCAAAATAGGAATGGAAGATATTTTTACAGTCCATGAGTCAAGTATCCAATGAACTTAGAATTTCAAAGAGTGAGGATCTTTTTTAATTGGTTAAAGAAAACAAGAAATAATAATAATAATAATAATAATAATAATAATAATAATAATAATAATAATAATAATAATGGGATAAATTTAAATTAAATTGGGTCACACACAAAAGGATATGGAAATAAATAATTCAGGTGAGTGAGTGTGAGAAGATCCTGTGATAAGAAATCATATTACTAGCCCATAAAAATGTATGCAACACCCAAGGGAATATCAACATGTAAAAGAAACTACGATGCATAAGGTGTCTTAAGACTCGTCCCATGATTAGTCGAGCTAGTCATCTCAGATTTGGAAGTTATGATTCTTGTATCTGTTTAATAGGACAATCTAGTATATTAAGTTGATGAGCTAACGAAAAATTTAGATGGAAACTATTAAAATTCTTTAATGTTTGGAATTAGAATTCAAATAAACGAGCACACATATATATAGTATGGAAGCGAAACTTCTACAAAATAGTGTCTGATTGAAAGAGAACCCTTTAATTTGCAAGTGGAAAAGTTTGGATAGGGTGTTTCTTTTGCTTGGAGGAGAAAACCCAGATTTGTAGCTAATGGAGTTAGTTTCCCTTATTTAGTGGTTAGATGGATTTGGGAATATTTTCCTTCGCTTTTGAAAAATTGAAGAAAAATACTCATTACAAAAAATTAGCGAAATAAAGACTTGGATGGGGACAAAAGAAAATTTGAATGGTAAGCTTAGAGAGTTGGGTTTACGAATGAATAGCAAAGGTTCTTGCAAGATTGGTAGGTGATTGTGGGTTTGGAGAAGACAAGTGTAGTTGTAACTCCATTCGCAAACAGTTATTTCGAGATTGGAAGGAGGTCCTATCAGGTTGTTTAGATTTACTGAACGGTGGAAGGCAATGTGGAAATTTTGGTGGTTTTGAATGAATGTCATTCTTTAGGCTGAAACATTGTATGTTAGAAGAGAATCCTTCCTTTTGGTTTATTAAAAAAAAAAAAAAAGTCAACCAGTGAGAAAAGGTAGTTGAAGAAGTTGCTACTAAAATTTTTGAACCACTGCATTTGGGGTTCAACCCACAACATGTTGAGTTAGTAGAAGAAGAAAAAATAGTTGTGGTCTTTGTTATTCGTCTCTTGTGTTTTAAAATTTGAGATTGAATTCTTGTGTTTTAGAGTTGTTTTGGGCCTAAAGTTTTTTCACCGAAGAATTCCTAATCAATCTTGGAAGTCAATATAAATCTCATGTGACTTGATTTAAAATTTCAGGAGTAGCCATAGCATCCCAATAAAGTAAATCAATTTAAAAGTTTGTGCCACAATATGGTTATTGATATTAAAAATTATAATTAAGTTATGAAGTCAGTGACCCGGCCCTATAGGGAAGTTGTTGATTTTATAATTTAGTTAGCATGAGAAAGTAAATTTATCAATGTGGTGAGGTTACCCTAATGCCCTTAGGATAATGGGTAACTCTTTGTCATATTGATTGAATTTATTTGTCTTACTAGTAAATTCATACGTTTTGCAACCTTGGTCCATAGGAAGGTGGAGTTTACTATATACAATTTTAATATTTTATTTCATAGCATTAAAGTCATTTCTTGGTTTTGTAGTTTTTTTCTTTAGTTAATAGTGCACAACATGTTCCAATGCTTGAAGATAATAATTTTTCTGACGGGAAGGATTCCCTTATGTTTACTTTTGGGTATGCACTTCGGGAAGTGAAACTGTAATAACCCGAGGAATTTGTCAATGAGGATATAAGAGGAGCTCATCGACGAGGACAGGTTTCGTCAACGAGAAAATACCGAGAGAGGTTTTGGGGCAATCTAAAATTCGTCAATGAGGGAGGAAGTTCATTGACGAAATTCCTTAAGGACTCATCCACGAGATGACATGTCTCGTCGATGAATCTGGGGCTATAAATAATGAAAACCCAGATTTTTCAACAGAAAACTGGCGCAAATTTTTTTCTCTCTCTCTCTCTAAAACACACCCCTCCCCTTCTCTCTTCGATCCTGACTCCGTTTCTTGCCGGATTGAAGATCTAAGGCCACCACGACGCTCCTGGCGAAGTTCTCTGCAAGTCTGTCGGAGCTGATCGTGGGAGAAGTTGGTTTGAAATTCATCCCAAATTCAGGGTAAGGTGTTTTATTTAGAATCTGCTTTTCCTGCAGTTATAGGAAATGTTGTTTGCAGGAAAATACTGACGTTTTGTTTTGGGGGATGTCATTTTCAGGGTGTTGAGTGGAGAACCCTGCAGGTATAGGGCCAGAGTTCAGTGATGGCTTTTCAGAAAATAGGTAAGGGAAATATGCTATGTTAGGCAATTCTAGTAAGTTTTCAGCATAAATTATACGCTTTTACCAGATTATTATTTATAGCAGAAATTTTATATATAAATATATGCATGTATACCAGTTATTATACAGAATATGAGTTTTTAAAGTATGTGTGACCTGAGTAGATATTATCTAATATGGAGTTTTTATATAGTTTTTCAGTATATCAAGTTATGCAGATATAGTTAGATATTTACAGATTTTATACAGAAAGAATACGTATACATATACAGTTTTATTCAAATGATTACACAGACAGATATATATATATAGCAGTATACATATGTTTATTCAGATCAGTATATACAGAGTATATAAAAAGTTATGTTTTCATAAATGCCATAACACTCAGAGTACACAGATAGATTATACAGATAGAGTATATAGAAAGATGATATATTTTTAGCATCAAGATGCTACAGATATTACAGTATTTACAGTACAGAGTTATAGTGTTACGGTTATTTTGGAAACATGATGAAAACGGTAAAAGAGTATATATGTATATATATAGTATTAGATCCCTGTGAAAAGATTACATACAGATACAGATACAGAATATAGAGCACGGTACCATTGCTAATACAGATAGAGTGTAACCACATATCTCAGATAGTGTGTGGGTACCGTCAACTGTGCTTGAAGTGTATGCAGCTCCCCAGTTCGCTGGGTTGAGGGGGCTAGTTTGATGAGGTAGCAGCCATTCCCGTGCCTAGGAGAGTATGCAGTTTGGCCGGACTGAGGTAGAGTAGAGTATAGTGACTTTCCTAAAGGGCCGACCAAGTTAAGTCCCGCCTATGAGCCGCACAACCCTGTCATAAGGGGTCAAATCATGACATACATAGTTCCAAGGATAAAAGCACAGTTATGTATATGTATACAGTTTTATAGTATTTAATTAATATAGTATGATATTAGCAGTATGAAAGTAGAAAAACTCAGATGATACAATTATGTTTTAAATTGCGAAAATGTAAGATATGTTTTACATACTTATCATTTTATTACAGCTCAGATGTTATTTGAAGTATATAAGTAACTTAGTCGCCACACACTAGTAATAGCATATTTCCACTTACTGAGCATTGACTCACCCTATTATTCTAACATTTTTTTAGGTGAGCCGGTTAGGTGAGCAGATCAGGCTTGAGGATAGAGATTTCTTGATTAGCCTGGTTGTAGGGTGAGTTTGTGGCAGAGTTTTGTATTTTTGGGTTAGATGATACTTGAGGGAAATGTTTTATGGCTATAGTCTGTATGTACTAAATTCTAGTTTTGTATAGTGTATATGGATGTATGACTTATGTTTCTGCTGCATAGGTATGATTATATATATATATATATATATATATATATATATATATATATATATATAATGGTGAGAATTTTGAGGTCGTTACAATTTTGGTATCAGAGCCAAGGTTGCTAGGTTCTATAGACTTTAGAGTACAGTGGGAACCAATACCAGAATATAGGAAAAGAATTTGAGGTTTTGCTCTATGATTTGGATACAAGATTTCGTGGTGGTATATGTGTTTTTCCTGGGGTGACGATTTCAGGAAAACCATAGTAAACTATCAATGAGTCGTGTGTTTGGGTTGCAAGATTGGATTTTGGGATTAGGAGCATGAGGGATGATTAATGGAAGATCTAAAGTTTTAGTTGAATAAGTTAGGTCTGTATGGGAAATAGGATTCTGAAATGGTGTTCTCTATATTTGCAAGATGGACCCAAAAGGCAATAGCGCTCATGCTAGTGGGGACGACGGAGCGAGTCCTTCTAGTGCAGGGGGTGGAGATTCAAATGTTGTGCTATGTAGTGTAGCTCAGCAAGTTATGGCTAAGATAACGTGAAGCTCTAGAAAGCATGGAGGCCCATCTCCAGCTCAGGGATGCACCATAAAGAAATTTATGAAGATGAATTCGCCAGCCTTCTCTGGAGCGACTGACCTTGCAGTTGCTGAGAACTGGGTGCAGGAAGTAGAGAAGATTCTGACAGTACTTCACTGCACCAACGAACAGAGAGTGTTGTATGCTACATATAGACTGGTGGGGGAGGCCGAGAGGTGGTGGACAGCTACCAGACTATTGGAGGAGCAGAGGGCTATACCAGTACTGATGACCTGGGCTTGATTCAAGGAGGTGTTCTTCGATAAGTACTATCCTGCCTCAATCAGAGAGGCTCGAGTACAGGAGTTCCTGAGTCTATTATAGGGTCCATTGAATGTCTAGTCGTACGTGGCGAGATTTATCGAGCTCTCACATTTCTGCCCATATATTGTCCCCAATGAAGTAAAGAAGGCGAGAATGTTCGAGAGGAACCTAAGGCGAGATATTTACCGGCAGGTGACAGTACTAAGGATCCAGGATTTCTCAAAGTTGGTTGTTAGGGCTATTATAGCAGAGGAAAGTTTTATGAGGGAGACTGAGATGCAGAGTCAGAAGAAGAGGACCGCACCCTCGAGTTTTTAGGCGGGTCCTAGTCGAGGCCCTTGGAGAGGAGGTAGATCTGGCGGAAGCCAGAGGTAGATGGTAGAGCACGGGGGATTTCAGGGCGGACAGCTTCCGGCCATTTGTCCTAGATGTGGACGGAGATACCCAAGTAAATGTTGGCTGGGGGAGAATATATGTTATTGTTGCGGGAGACCTGGCCATATGACTCGATCATGTCAGATGCGGTCAAATTATACACCGACTCCTAGGCCATTTCGAGGTGGTTATCAGGCGCCCCGCAAAGGCCACCAGAGGAATATTGCGCCGTCGAGGGTCTATGCGTTGACGCCGGGTGATGCTGAGACGGTTAGAGACGTGGTCACAGGTACCCTTATTGCTTTACCATATACAATTGTTGTTTTATGTGATACAAGTGCCACCCATTCTTTTATATCAGCGAGATATGTCCAAATAATTGGGGTAGAGACTCAACTATTAGATGTAGAATTATCTATGGGTATGCCGATGGGATCTGTGGTAAAATGCAGAAAGCTGCTTCAGAATTTCCCAGTGAATGTTTAGGAGAGAGTATTACCAGCTGATCTCATGGTACTAGATATGTAGGGGTTTGATGTGATACTGGGCATGGACTGGCTAGCCACTTATCACGCCAGTATAGATTGCCACCAGAAGGAAGTAATTTTCAGACCCCGGACGAACAAGAGTATAGATTTGTGGGTTCACGTGTATGTGCCATGCCTAGCTGGTGTCAGCTATTCAAGTGAGGAGACTACTACAGGGTGGTTGTTAGGGGTATGTCACATACATAAAAGAATTTCCAAAAGAAGAATTGAAGCAAGCTAACATACCAGTAGTAAGGGAATTCCCAAACATCTTTCCAGAAGAATTGTTTGTTTTGCGACCTAACCGTGAGATTAAATTTACTGTAGATCTTCTGCTGGGATCTGCACCAGTATCTAAAGCATCATACCGTATGGCTCCAGTCGAGTTGAAAGAATTGAAAGATCAGCCACAGGAATTGCTTGACAAAGGTTTTATCAGGCCCAGCGTGTCGCCCTGGGGAGCACCAGTTCTATTCATGAAAAAGAAAGATGAAACCATGATATTATGCATTGATTATAGGGAGATAAATAAACTGACAGTCAAGAATAAATATCCTCTCCCTAGGATCGACGATTTATTTGATTAACTCTAGGGGACCTGGGTTTATTCTAAAATTGACCACCAGTTGGGTTACCATCAGGTGAAAGTTAGAGCAGAGGATATTTCGAAGACTGCATTCCGTACCAGATATGGGCATTACGAGTTCTTAGTGATGCCGTTTGGGTTGACTAATGCACCTGTAGTATTTATAGACTTAATGAATCGGGTGTTCCATCAATACTTAGATTAGTTTGTAGTTGTGTTCATTGATGATATACTGGTCTATACGAGAAGTTTTCAGGAGCACGAGCATCATTTAAAACTGGTGTTGTAGGTATTAAGGGAAAGAAAATTATATGCAAAATTCAAGAAGTGTGAGTTTTGGTTAAGGCAGGTTACCTTTCTCGGCCATGTGATCTCTGAAGCGGGAGTATCAGTTGATCTGAGTAAAATAGAAGCAGTACTGAATTGGGAAAATCCGGGAAATGTTCAAGAAGTTATGAGTTTTCTGGGATTGGCAGGCTATTACCGACACTTCATGGATGGTTTCTCCAGGTTGTCAGGTCTGTTAACACGACTTATGAGGAAAAATGTGAAGTTTAATTGGACCAACGACTGTGAGAAAAGTTTTCAGGAGTTAAAGCGGTGGTTAGTTTCAACTCCCGTACTGGCTATCCCGTCAGGGGAGGACGGATTTGTGATATACAGTGATGCTTCCCTGAAGGGCCTTGGGTGCGTATTAATGCAGCACAGTAGGGTTATCGCGTATGCATCTAGACAATTTGAAGAATATGAGAAGAATTATCTTGTCCATGATTTAGAATTAACCGCAGTGGTGTACGCTCTTAAGATCTAGAGGCATTACCTATATAGTGGAAAGTGCGAGATTTTTACGGATCATAAGAGCCTGAAATATTTCTTCACCCAGAAAGAGCTGAATATGAGGCAAAGAAGATAGTTAGAACTTATTAAAGATTATGACTGCACAATTAGTTACCACCCAGGGAAGGCAAATGTAGTGGTTGATGCTCTGAGTAGGAAATCAGAGGGACCCGTATTGGAAACTATGGAGATTCAGCACTCAATTCTAATAGATTTAGAGGGGCTCAACATAGAATTAATAGAGGAGAGTCCTCAGGCAGTCATTGCCAGTCTAATGATTCAGCCTACGTTATACGAGAGGATTAAAGCAACTCAGGGTGATGATGCAGAGTTGGCAGAGGTAATGGCTAGGGTACAAGATGGCCAGGGTGAGGAATTTAGCATGTCAGATGACAAAACCCTGCGGTTCCATACTAGGCTCTGTGTTCCTACAGATACCGAGATCAAGAGAACTATATTGGAGGAGGCTCACAGATCCCTATACACCGTACATCCAGGTAGCACTAAAATGTATCGGGATCTGCGAGAGTATTTCTAGTGGAGTGGAATGAAGAGGGAGATAACCGAGTTTGTTCAGCAATGCTTAACGTGCCAGCAGGTTAAAGCTGAGCACCAGAAACCAGCAGGGCAGTTACAGCCATTGTTTATTCCAGAGTGGAAATGGGATCATGTTTCGATGGATTTCGTTATGGGGTTACCGTCAGTGCATCAGGGATTGAACGTGATTTGGGTGGTTGTTGATCGTTTGACGAAGACCGCTCATTTCATTTCGATTAAAGTCGGTTATTTCATGGACAAATTGGCAGAAATATATATTTAGAAGATAGTTCGTGTTCATGGAGTACCGGTATCCATAGTCTCTAACCGAGACCCTCGTTTTTGGAAAAGTTTTCAAGAGGCTATAAGTACGCAATTAGAATTTATCACTGCTTTCCACCCTCAGACAGATGGTCAGAATGAGAGGACGATCCAGACACTATAAGATATGCTTCATGCTTGTGTGCTTGACTTTGGAGGTAGCTGGACTCAATTTATGTCGTTAGTCGAATTTGCTTACAATAACAGCTATCATACTAGCATCGGCATGGCACCTTACGAGGCATTATATGGTAGGAGACGTCGATCTCCTCTCTTCTGGGATAAAGCAGGTGAAAGGCAAGTGTTAGGTCCAAAGTTTGTACAGCAGGCGTGTGATAAGGTCTGACTAATTAAAGAAAGAATCAACACCATGCAGAGTCAGCAGAAAAGCTACGCAAACACTCACCACCGAGAGCTACAATTTGATGTGGGAGAACGAGTATTTTTGAAGATAGCTCCTCTGAAAGGAGTTATGAGGTTTAGGTGTCGCGACGTCCCGGGAGCACGTGTGCCCCAGGCGGCGAAATAAAAAATAAATTTTCAATTTTCAATTAAAGATTTGAATGTCGAAGTCACCACTAACCTTTTAGTGTGGCTAGAACACATGATTACTATCCCGTTAGGGGTAGAATGGGTCTATGTTACCAGAGTTAGGCTCAAGAGTTCGGTTACATGAGGGGAAGGTACAAGCACCCCCTACGCGCCCGTTCTTACGAACGGTACCTAATTAATTTGAAATTATCCCTAAGTTAATCTAATAAGTCTTAAAATTACTCCTTTTATGAATTTATAAATATAAATAAATAAATAAATATAATATAATATATATACATATATTCCCTCAGAGCTTAAAGTACGTGATGTCCGAAGGCTCATACCCCCGCAATAAAATCATAGGGATAGAAAATCATGAAAATAATATAATATTATAAAATAATAAATACAATAATACATAATACAAAAATATAAATATACCATAGAAACAAAAATACTAAGAATATCTACTACGGATATTAATAGGAAATGATAACAATGGTAACAATAATAGAGACATACTACTATAATAACAACCCTATATTAATAATATTACATTAATAATACAACTGGAAACTATAATAGCATGTACATAATAATATCACAACACTACTACATAAATAATAAAATTATAATAATTATATAACACACACTAACAACACATAATCACAATAACACTGCCCTGATGGTAATCTCATATTAACAATAATAACACATCAATAATATAATAGTAATGATACCATAATAATAATAATAATAATAATAATAATAATAATAATAATAATAGCAATAAGATATGCACAAGACACACATATGTAAACACTTAATTAAGGAAACCAACCGAACTTCGGATTAAAATATGTAAACTAATGAAAAGGGCAAGAAAATGATTGAATTTATGGAAACGAGTTATCTCTAAAATTAATCCGTACCTATTCAATATGACTACCAAAATTAACACACAACCTTAACTATACAAATATTAAATATAAAGTGAGTACAATAATGACCAAAAACCCTAAGTACATAATTTATATGGAAGCAATTTCAACCCTAAAAGTACACAAAGATACTATGAAGTGATCAAAACCCTAATAAATATGAACATGACATAATCCAAACTCTAAAAAAAATACCTAAACTGTGATAATGTGAAATACTTAAAATCCTATTAAATATAAGCATTAAATAATCAAGACCCTAACGATACTACTACACGATAATGAACGATAGTATATACAACACAAAATAATAAATCATAATATTATATAGATATGTACAATGACAAACCATAATAGATATGAATATGTATATATGATAATAAAACAATATGAAACAATGAGCCTTAATATGGAATCTAATAAAAATCTTAAAATATGCTTAAATAATAACCTAACATAATTACAACCCTAAATATTAATATGCCAAATATGAAATAAACATTAAATATGTCCAATAATAATAACACTACATATAAACATTAAGTATGACGTACAATAACAAAAACCCTAAGTATGTAAATATCAAACAACAATGCCCTTAATTAAATAAATACAAAGACGAAGACTACCCTAAATGCATAAACATTTAAACATTCAATAATAACAAAAATAACCCTAAATATGAAAATCGAACAATTAAGATAGCCATAACAATAATAAAAACTCACCATATGAATATAATAACAAAAACCTTAATCATGAATTCTTGTATATACAACAACAATAACTGTTTTAAATATGCACACATATATGTTTACATGCAACACCAATAAATACAAAAACTCAAAGTAATTAAACTTGAACACACATTAATAATGAAAACTCTACAAAAAGATATGAGCCTAAATATTAACAAATATTATATAAAGATATTCCCAAACAATATTATATGTCAAAAAAAAAATTAAACTTTAAATATTGAGACAAGTTAATAAGACTTCTACAAATAATAACAAAATAAAGTAAAAACATTAAAAATAAAATACGATAAAAATAAGAAAGGTCCTGCACACACATGAACAACAATCGTTAAATACTATAAAAAATAATAATAATAATATTCAGTATTTAAAATATATGACAAACACAATAAAAATCCAAACTTGAATAAACCTATTTACATATATATATATATACATACATGTATGCCTGCAAAAATAAACAACAATTTTAGTGTCTCAAATATACCAAAACAAACAAAGATGTAAAATAAATAAATGAATAAATAAGTAAATAAAAATAAAATAAAATGCATGTGTGTGACAGTGTGAGTACGTGTGTGCTCTGTCCGTGTACAGTGTGTGTGTGCGTGCGTGCAGATATAGGGAGGCAGGGACTCACCATGGGATGGTTCTGAGGTCCTGGGGGCTGGTGTAGGTGTCGCCGGGACTGGAGAAGTTGGCCGGAGAGTTTGGGTGCTCTGGCGATTCTGCTGTGCTAGCCGTGGAGCTTGGCTGCGGCTGTGGTGCCTAGCCGGAGTTGTAGAGGTGGTGCGGTTGCAGGGGCTGGCCAAGGATGACCGGAGAAGGTTGGCCGCGAGGTATTCAGGTCCTGGAGTGGTGGTAGACGATGGGAGAGTTGCCGAGGGAACTCTCGGCTGTGGTGGCCGATTTGAATTGCAGAGGACCTGGAGGATGACTGTGTGATGGCCGGATGGCTGGAGGGTTGCAGCGTCCTGGTGTGGCCGCAGCTGGAGAATGATATGGAGGAGGGGCTATGGGGTTGAGTGAAGAAAGAAGCAAACGAAGAAGAAGAAGACGAAGAGGAGAAAGAAGAAGAATGCTTTTTTTTTTTTTGGTCTTCTGTGCTGCGCCGGCTGTGCCCCCCCCTTTTGGTTCCGTGCCTCATTGCCCTTATATAAAAAAAATTGAAACCCTAAAACAAAACTTCCCTTTTTTGAATTTATTTTTTTTTTTTTTATGCTTTTATTCTTATGGTAATAATGAAAATGGAAATAGTAATAATAATAATTATTATAGTAATAATATAAGGATAATAAGGTAATAATAATAATAATAATAATAATAATACTAATAGTAAATAATAATAAATAATTATAGTAAAAAATAAAAATGAAGATACTATCGATAAAATAATAATAATAATAATAATATTAATAAAAATAAAATAATAATACTAATATTAAAAGTAATAAATAATAATAATGATAACATCACCAAAAATAATAAAAATAATAATAGCCAAAATAAGATACTAATGCTAATAATAATAATAATAATACTAATAATAATAATATATCAAAAAAAATAAAATAAATAAAAATAATTATAGTAAAGTAAAAATAAAATAAAAATAATAAAAGTACTAGTAATAATAATAAAAATGAAAAATAATAATAATAATAATGATAATAAAAATACTAGAAATAATAATAATAATAATAATAATAATAATAATAATAAGGTAATAATAATAATAATGAAAATAATAAGAGGGGACCCCGTGTTCTATTTGGTTAGGGCAAAAATAGGGTATCGACATTGGAAAGAAGAGCAAGTTGAGCCCTAGGTATATTGGTCTTTTTGAGATATTAGAGAAAGTAGGACCAGTTGCCTATAGGCTAGCTTTGCCACCAACTTTGGTTCGAATTCATGACGTGTTTCATGTTGCTATACTAAGGAAATACGTCCCAGACCCATCCCATATTATCAGCTATGCAGAAATAGAGCTTAAGGATTCATTAGCTTATGAAGAAGTACCAATACAAATCCTAGACAGAAAGACACAAGTACTGTGCACCAAAGAAATTCAGTTAGTAAAAATTTTGTAGAAGAATCACACTATAGAGGAAGCTTCTTGAGAGCTCAAGGAGCAGATCAGACAGAGATACTCGCAGTTGTTCAAAGAGGATGGTGATAGCAGGTAAAGTATAAATAATTAGGTAAAGTTTCTTTTGCAGGTACATGTATTGAGTTAGTTAGTGGGTAGTCTTTTAGTTTCATATGTGTAATCTCCCATAACTTAGATTGTAACCATGGTATTCCTCCGCCATAAGTGAGGGTAAGTAATAAAATAAGTAGACCCTTTACCTTTACGAGATGGTAGAGTATATAATGGTGTTCAATCCAAACAGTAAATTTTGAGGACGAAATTTTATAAGGAGGGGAGAATGTAATAACCCAAGGAATTTTCCAGCATCTCGTCGACGAACACAAGGGATTCATCGACGAGGATATAAGAGGAGCTTGTCAACGATGACAGATTTCGTCGACGAGAAAATACCGAGAGAGGTTTTGGGGTAGTCTAAAATTCATCGATGAAGGAGGAAGTTCGTCGATGAAATTCCTTAAGGACTCGTCAACGAGATGACGTGTCTCGTCGACGAATTTGTGGTTATAAATAGTGAAAACCGAGATTTTTCAGCAGAAAATTGGCGCAAACTCTCTCTCTCTCTCTCTCTCTCTCTCTCTCTCTCTCTCTCTCTCTCTCTCTCTAAAACACACCCCTCCCTTTCTCTCTTCGATCTCAGCTCCGTTTCTCGCCGGATTGAAGATCTGAGGCCACCATGACGCTCTTGGCGAAGTTCTCTGCAAGTTTGTCAAAGCTGATCGTGGGAGAAGTTGGTTTGAAATTCATCCTAAATTCAAGGTAAGGTGTTTTATTCAAAATCTTCTTTTCCTACAGTTATAGGAAATGTTGTTTGTAGGAAAATACTGACGTTTTGTTCTGGGGGATGTCGTTTTCAAAGTGTTGAGTAGAGAACCCTGTGGGTATAGGGTAAGAGTTCAGTGAAGGCTTTTCTGAAAATAGGTAAGGGAAATATACTATACTAAGAAATTCTAGTAAGTTTTCAACATAAATTATACGCTTTTACCAGATTATTATTTACAGCAAAAATTATATATATAAATATATGCATGTAGACCAATAATTATACAGAATATGAGTTTTTAAAGTATGTGTGGCCTGAGTAGATATTATTTGATATGGAGTTTTTATACAGTTTTTCAATATATCAAGTTATGTAGATATAGTTAGATATTTATAGATTTTATACAAACAGAATACGTATACATATACAGTTTTATTCAAATGATTACACAGATATATATATATATATATATATATATGTAGCAGTATACAGATGTTTATTCAGATCAGTATATACAGAGTATATAGAAAGTTATGTTTTCCTAAATGCCATAACACTCACAGTATACAGATAGATTATACAAACAGAGTATACAGACAGATGATACAGTTTTAGCATCAAGATGCTACAGATATTACAGTATTTACAGTACAGAGTTATAGTGTTATGGTTATTTTGGAAACATGATGAAAACAGTAAAAAAGTATATATGTATATGTGTGTGTGTATATATATATAGTATCAGATCCCTATGAAAAGATTACAAACAAATATAGATATAGAATATAAAGCATGGTACCGTTGCTAATATAGATAGAATGCAACCACATATCTCAAATAGTGTGTGGATACCGTCAACTGTGCTCGGAGAGTATACAGCTCCCCAGTTCGCTGGGTTGAGGGGGCCAATTTGACGAGGTAGCAGTCAGTCCCGCGCCTAGGAGAGTATGTAGTTTGGCCAGACTGAGGTAGAGTAGAGTATAGTGACTTTCCTAAAGGGCCGACCAGGTTAAGTCCCGCCTACGGGCCACACAACCCTATCATGAGGGGTCAAATCATGACATACAGAATTCCAGGGATAAAAGCACAGTTATGTATATGTATACAATTTTACAGTATTTAATGAATATAGTATGATATTAGCAGTATGAAAAGTAGAAAAACTCAGATGATATAGTTATGTTTTAAACTGCGAAAATGTAAGATACGTTTTACAGACTTATCATTTTATTACAGCTCAGATGTTTTTTGAAGTATATATGTAACTTAGTCGCCACACACTAGTAATAGCATATTTCCACTTACTGAGCGTCGACTTACCCTATTATTCTAACATTTTTTAGGTGAGCCAGTTAGGCAAGCAGATCAGGCTCGCAGATAGAGATTTCTTGATTACCCTAGTTGTAGGGTGAGTTTGTGGCAAAGTTTTGTATTTTTGGGTTAAATGATACTGGAGGGAAATTTTTTATGGCTATAGTCTGTATGCACGAAATTCTAGTATTGTATAGTGTATATGGATGTATGACTTATGTTTCTACTACATAGGTATGATTATAT
Organism: Malania oleifera; assembly: GCF_029873635.1. NCBI lineage: Eukaryota > Viridiplantae > Streptophyta > Magnoliopsida > Santalales > Ximeniaceae > Malania > Malania oleifera. The sequence goes on from NC_080420.1 coordinate 98,023,421, forward strand.
ATATATATATAATGGTGAGAATTTTGAGGTCGTTACAGAAACCACCTACCCCTAAGGATGGTGATGCACAAGAAGTCTTTAATAAGCATGCATGGTGGGAGAAAACCAATCGTTTAAGTCTAATGCTCATAAAGTCTCGTATGGGAAAGAGGATTAGAAATGCGATTAGTGAGCATGACCTTGTTAAAGATTTTTTGAAGGCAATCGAAGATCAGTTTGTTAGTTCTGACAAAGCTCTTGCTAGTTCCCTAATGAAAAAATTCACTAGCAAAACTTTAACAACTCTAAAATTGTTCGTGATCACATCATGGAGATGAGGAACCTAGCAGCTGGATTAAAATCCTTAAAGATAGAGATTATTAAGGAACCATTTTTGGTTCACTTCATTCTGAACTCTCTTCCACCATAGTATGGACATTTCAAAATTTCATACAACACTCATAAAGAAAATTGGACAATAACGGAACTCATGACCATGTGTGTTCAAGAGGAAGAGAGGTTGAAGCATGACAAACTAGAAAGTGCTCACTTGGTGGCTCATGCGAAGTCAAAGGCAATAAGAAGAAAAATTTGTCAATAAATAAAAATGATGATAAGGCACTTAAATGTTTCTTTTGTTGCAAGAAGGGTTATATGAAGAAGGATTTCCTGAAATACAAGAAATGGTTAGAAAAGAAAGGTAAACTCCTATCTCTAGTATGTCATGAATTTTTTTTTTTTTTGTAGAAGCTCCTAAAAATTCTTAGTGGATTGATTCTGGTTCTACAATCCATATTGTGAATACCATGTAGGGCTTTCTCAACTTAAGGAAGCCAATAGAAAATGAGTGATTTGTCTATTCAGGAAATAAAGGACAATCCTCAGTCATGGGTGTTGGGAAATTTAGAATAATTTTGCGATCGGGATTTGTTTTAGATTTAAATAATGTATTTTATATACCAGAATTTTCAAGAAACTTGATTTCTGTTTCGAGGTTGGCTATAGTGGATTATGGTTTCTTATTTGAAAATTTTGTTACTATACTTAAAAATAAAGTTCCTATTGGTACTGGTATTTTAGTTGAAAATCTTTTCAAGCTTGACTTAGATCCTAATTTTGAGCAAAATTATTTATGTTTGAATGTTACTACTGGTATTAAAAGGAACCTTTTAGATGAAAGTTCCTCTTTATTATGGCATAAGAGATTGGGACATATCTCTTTAGAGAGGATTAAGAGATTAGTAAATAAAGGAGTCCTAAAAACTCTTAATTTTACTGATTATGAGACTTGTGTGAAATGCATAAAGGGGAAGCAGACCAACAAGATATCTAAAGGTTCAAGAAGGAGCTTAGACATTCTTGAACTCATACATATGGATATCTGTGGACCATTCTCCACTCCTTGCCTAAATGGTCAGAGATTTTTATTTCGTTTATTGATGACTATTCTAGGTTTATGTATCTCTATCTCTTGAATGAAAAATTTGAAGCACTAGATGCTTTCAAGGCTTATAAGGCAGAAGTAGAGAAACAGAGGGAAAATAAAATCAGGGTCATAAGATCTGACAAGGGAGGATAATATTAGGGTAGATACATAGAAAATGGACAAATGAATGGTCTATTTGCGCAATTCCTTGAGTAATAAGGTATCGTTGCTTAATACAGTATGTGAGGCACACCTCAAAAAAATGGTGTATCTAAAAGAAGGAATCGCACCCTTATGGACATGGTAAGGAGCATGATTGCTCATTTCAGTTTACCACTAACCTTGTGGAGTGAAGTGCTAAAAACTGCTGTGTATATATTAAATTGTGTTCCATCCAAGGTTGTTCCCAAGACACCTTTTGAAAATTGGTATGGATGGAAACCTAGTTTGAATCATACACACATATGGGGTTGTCCTGTTGAGGTGAGGATTTATAATCCTCATATAAAGAAACTTGATCCTAGGAAAATCAGTGGGTTTTTCATTGGGTATGTGCTAAACTCTAAAGGTTTTAGGTTTTATTGTCCATCTCATTGTCCAAGAGTTGTTAAAGCAAGAAATGCAAGGTTTCTTGAGGATTGTGAACCTAGTGAAAGTGATCTTTCTCGAACTATTAAGTTCGGAGAGACATGTGAACACACTGTTGGGGGTCATTTGGTTGAATTGAGTCAAAATCGATCACAAGGTCATCAAGAAAAAGCATTGCTAGGACATAATGTTCACGAAGAAGAGGTTCAACCCATAGCAAGTAAATTGTTACAATCAGACTTTACTGAATCATTACCTAATAAGGAAGTAGTAATTTGGAATTCCTCAAGAATAAGGAAACCTACAATTTCAGATGACTATATTGTATACTTGACGGAGTCTGATTTTGATGTTGGACCTAAAAAAAAAATCCAATCACGTTTTCTCAAGCCATGAGTGCAGATAAATCTACACTGTGGCTAGATGCCATGAAAGAAGAGTTGGAATCCATGCATAAGAACCAAGTTTGGGATCTCGTCGAATTATCAGAAGGGAAGGCAACTATCGGCTATAAATGGGTCTTTAAGACCAAGCGCGATGCTTCTGGTAATGTCGAACGATATAAGGCTAGATTGGTTGCTAAGGGTTTCACTCAAAAGGAAGCCATTGATTATTATGAAACCTTCTCTCCGGTCTCGCATAAGGATTCATCTAGGATAATCATGGCTTTGGTAGCTCATTTTGATTTAGAGTTACACCAAATGGATATGAAAACGACATTCCTTAATGGGGATCTTGATGAAGAAGTATACATAAGGCAACCTGAGGGTTTTAGTGATGATAGTCATAAAGTTTGCAAGTTAAAGAAATCAATCTATGGTTTGAAATAGGCTTCTCGCCAATGTATTTAAAGTTTCATGAGGTTATCATCTCATTTGATGAGAACATTGTGGATCAATGTATATACCTTAAGGAGAGTGAGAGTAAGTTCATTTTCTTGGTCTTGTATGTAGATGACATTCTACTTTCGAGTAATCATTTGGGTTTGCTATATGAGACTAAGCAGTTTCTCTATCGAAATTTTGAAATGAAGGATTTGGGTTAAACCTCTTATGTCATTGGCATAGAGATTCACAGAGATAGACAACAAAGAATTTTGGGTTTGTCTCAAAAGGCTTTCATTGAAAAGGTTTTAGAGAGGTTTGGTATGAAAAACTGCAAGTCCTCAGTAGCTCCCATAATCAAAGGGGATAAACTTTGAAAAGACCAGTCACCCCAACATGCATTGGAAATGGAGCAGATGAAAGACATTCCTTATGCATTTGCTGTGGGAAGTTTAATGTATGCTCAAGTTTGCACTAGACCTAACATAAGCTTTGCCGTTGGATTGTTGGGTTGTTACTAGGGTAACCCAGGATTCCAGCATTAGGTAGCTGCAAAGAAGGTGATGCAATATTTGCAAGGAACCAAGGATTACATGTTGACTTATAGACACACTGATTTTTTGGAAGTAATCGGGTATTCAGATTCAAATTTTTCCAGTTGTGTAGACAGCAAAAAGTCAACCTCTAAATATATCGTTTTTTTTGCTGAAGCAGCTATATCCTGGAGGAGTGTGAAATAGAAAATTATTGCTACGTCTACTATGGAGGTAGAATTTATAGCCTACTATAAAGCATCAACACATGCCTTATGGTTAAATAATTTTATCAATGGTCTCAAAATTGTTGATTTTACAGAAAGACCGATAAAGATTCTCTGTGATAATTCTACTGCAGTGTTCTTTTCTAAAAACAATAAAAGTGGAAGTAGAATCAAGCATATCGACATAAAGTATCTTAGTGTGAGAAAGTATATCAAGAAAAAAATTGGTTATAGTTGAACACACCACTACAAACTTGATGATTGCAGATCCAATATGACCAAAGGTTTATCGGTTATGCAGTTTAAGGGTCATGTGGATAATATAGGCCTTTGTGGCATTTAGTTTTTTCTTTCTTTTCTTGTACTTGTTGACATTTTGTCACACAGAGAGTTATTTTGATGAATTATTTAGTATTACGCATATAAAGATCATCATATCCATCGAGATATTAAGGTTGGACTCGAATGACGTTGATCATTCATAAAGTTTTTCCTAAAGTACTTATGAAGTATTATGCATTGTAACACATAGAAGGGAATGTTTGATAAATAAAGTGCTACCGCTATGGTTCCTTGTGTAGTATGACTTAAGTGAGTGGAAGCAATCACAATAAAGATTATGTGCATGCAATTAAAGTTATATCATGACTCATTTAGATAAAGAATTTGTGTTATGTGAACCAAGTGGGAGAATGTAAGAAACATTTATATTATTTTATAAATATTCCCTTACAGTGATTCACATTTCGCCTTTATTTTATGGTTCCAATAACCACATTAGGTGATAGTTGTGATTGTTTAGATTCCACATTAAGTGCACTTGGCGGTTATTTATCCAATGAGTCCATGAATTAAAAGTCTTATTAGTGATAAAGTTGCAAAGTCTTCATATTTATTCCTTGATGGATGGAACTAATGATGGAGCTCAAAAGTCATAAGAGTTATGAGGGGTCCCTAGTCTTGCCTATAAAAGGGCCTGTGTATTCCATCAATCTATCCGATCAAGCCTAAGGTAAAGACTAGAAGACACTTCATAAAATTATAGTTCTCTTTTCTAGAGATTGAAGTAGCTCTTAGTAGTATATTTATAAGTCAAGCACAATGGATAGAGGTACAAATTTTTCCGCTGCTCATGTTTTTAACATGTTATTTTGTTTGATATTCTTTCACTATCATCCTGTTTTCATTAGGAATTATGGTAGATAACAAAGTAATCTAGGACTAGAGCATTGAAAGAAAGCAAAGAAAGTCACATGATATCTTCAAAGTACCAAGGATTTCAACTTACTTGAAGGCAATCTTTAAGTAGTTGGCTATTTAGATTCACATTTTTCTAGATGTTTAGATACCAAAAAATCCACTAAAAGATTCGTTTTTATTCTTGTTGGAGCAGTTATATATTTTGGCGAAGCATTAAGCTAACTCTTGTTGCTTCTTCAACTACAGAAGCAAAGTTAAGCGCATGACATAGAGCATCATCACATGCACTTTATCCAAAAATAAGGGTTATTGATTTCATATCATGACCATTAAAAATTTAATATGGATAATGTGGTTTCTATCTTCTTTTCTAAAAATGATAAAAGTAGCAACTAAAGTAAATGCATTAATATTAAGTATCTTGTTATCAGAGAGAGAGTGTTAAAAATAAGGATGTTTATGTCAGCACATAAAGATTAAGTTAAAGCTTAAGAGATCATGTGCAGAATGTTAGACTATTAACTTATTATGTGGAAAGTAGTAATTGACTAAAGAATATAATGTCACGATTCATGCATCGATATTTTTTAATTAAGTGAAAGCTTTTTATTTCACGAGACAGAATTTCTATAAGTATTCTTTTGTAGGCAATATAGTTTTTAGGTCTTATCATCCATTTGTCATCATATCATATAAACCTAGTGGGAAAATGTTGAAAATATTTCTATCCATTTCCAAATGCTCACTTAAAACTATATACATGTATGTCTATTCATTAATAGATAGACTCAATTACTGTCACAAATTCCTAAAAGACCCTTTTTTTTCTGGTCAATTAAAAGCTTATGCTTATGCTACATTACGGGATTAGTAGCCCATCTCCCATATCATATACCTTAATTTCCAATCTTCCTAAAATTCAAGTCCGACACTCGAACAAGAATATCTCAAACTTTGATTATTGAGATGTCTGTCTGGAAAAGCAAATTCATAAAAGATTAGCGAAATTTATGTTATTAATGTGATTTCTTTTATGATTGAGAATAAATTTTTTGAGCTTTCAATGACAATTAATAGGGTCTTGATCCTACAATTCTATAAAGGCCTACCATATACCATCAAGTTTAATAAGGAATTGTAAAGACTAGCATATTTCTACTCCATAATTGTTCGAGGGCTTGAGCCTGTCTTTGAACTAATAATTTGAGCCATAAATTGTTGAACATCAGTATTGATTATTCCATTGCATTCATATCCAACAAAGACAACTCAGTGATATTATAATTATGCCTTTCTTTTAGTTTTATTTAATTTATGTAACACATAAAGCATCTGATTATGTATTTACACATAAATGTTCATTGAAAAATAAACACTTTAGAGAAGAGTTTGCATCGCTACTTTATCACTTCTCAAGAAATGTAATTCCTTGCCCTCACGGACATGGCGCAGTGGAAAGGCATCAATACGTAAGAAGGAGCATCAGAGGTTCAATTTCAGGTAGATACACTCACGAAGCTAGCGTACCTATAGATGGTGAGAATTTACTCTATGAGTCAGCGAGAACCGTGGATGGTGAGAATTCGCTATGTGAACCAACCATGGATGGTGAGAGTTGTTTGTGAGCCAGCATGGACTGTGGATGGTAATGGAGATGTATCCCGGGGGTTGGATTGACCGAACATCCAACTGATGCACGGAAGTCGTGTCCGCATTCCGGACTTTACCTTATCAGCGAGACCTAGGGGGAGGACATTAATCCGTAGGTTTGGTGCTGCACCAAGAGGTCCAAAGGGCTTGTTAGTAGCTAAAGTTCCTATGTAATCAAATATATATATATATATATATATATATATATAATTTTTTTTTTAAAATTTTGATAGGTTAGCAATTAATTTAATTATATTCAATTTGGTCTTAAGAAAGTTTGGTATGATTAGTTATTTTATGGCAAAACCTAAAATCCAACCAAATCACATGATTTTTTTCCTAGCCCTTTTAGTTAAAACTATTCAATACTCAAAAAAATCAAACAAGTTGCTCGATTTAATTTTTTTTTTTTTTTAAATTAAGTTAGACAATTTATTCATATCATATTTTAGACAACTAATCATACCCTTATATCTTAAATATTTTGAATCATTTTAAGAAAATTTAAATTGAATGGTTAGTGTTTAATCTAAAATCATTCAAAATTAAGGAATATGATTTGTTGTCTACAATATGATTTAATAGGCTAGAAACATTCCTAAAAAGAGTTAAGCATAAAAAATAAAAATAAAAACTTATAGCACAACAATCAGCCAATTGGGCTTTTCAAATTTTGTTTTTATCTTTTAGAAGAAGGTGTAGGTAAATATATTTTCAATTTTTTTCTTGTTGTAAATTGTAGCAACAAAAGTTACACGTGTTATTGTTCACTAAAAAAATATGAATTCAGTATATTAGTCGGCCAGTTAAGCCAATTTGGTCAATTAATAAAAAAAGAATGGTTAACTATTCATCGCACCGAACTACCCTTCTTACGTGAACTTTACCCGACCAACCAAATTTTCGGTTAATTCGGTTAACTGAATTTAACTAAATCAAATTACGATTAATTATGGGAAAAGTTATGATTGTATGCTGTCAATATTTAATTTATATTTAATTATCAATTATATAATAATTATGGAGCCCTAATCATAAATTATATAATTTATATTTATTTATTAATTAATTATATAATTTGGTCAAATCGGTTAAGCGAAATGTAATTTCTCCATAACCGAACTGAAAATCGAGTAACCGATTTTACCGAAATGTAAAATCGAACCAAATCGAATTAAAAATTAATCGAACCAAACTAACCGAATTTGGTCGGTTATATCGATTAATTTAGTTTTCACCGAATTATGCACACCCCTACCCCAACTACCTAGTTTTGCTTTAACTATAAGTTTTTTCTTTTATTTTTTATTCACACGACACGCAATATAACTTGAATATGGTAACTCTTTTCTTACTGTCATGTCTTTAAATTTATTTTATTTTTTAAGTTTTAGTTAAATTTTAGACCGTATCTTATTTTGATTCTTAAAGACTCAAAAACCTTTAAAAAAAAATGTTGATAGGACAGGACAAGCAAATACATGCTCTAAAAGAATTTTTTTTTTATTAATTTCTAAAAAAATAGACAAAAAAATGTCATTTTTTGTTCCGTTAGTAGCTTTTTTTTTAATTTAAAAAAATTTATTTTGGCTCTTAATATTTTGAAAATGAAAATATAATAGTTTTAATCATATATAATTATTATCTAATATTAATCACACATATTCTAGTAAATACATTAAATAAATAAATAGATAAATAAATAAACCGTATGTAGAAAGGAAGGATGACTTCCCTTGGCAGCTAATGTAGAGAAGACAAGGCCCACTCAAAACGTACACCAGACCAACCGCCGTTGGAGTAAGGCAGGGGCTATTTTTGTAATTTCACCCCATACCTCCCGTTAGGTAAATACCGTAATGTTAAGTAGGATTGCCGCGTCAGCCGCTGGGTTCGTCTGCTTGCCTTGAAAGCCATACAGACTACAGTCCCTCAATGACTAAAATGCCATTTACCGCTTTCCCCATCGCTGCATTGCATTTCATACAGACCCTATGATCGGCCCACCCACCTACGCCCCATTCAGATTTGGTAAAAAAATTATAATGCTTTTTTTTTGTGGTACATTTTTTTTTAATATTTTTTTCCATTAAACATTAAAATAATTTGTTTATTTTAAAATTAATTTATTATAACTAGATAATCATATTTTTTGAATTAAAATTAAATTCAATCATAGATAACAAACTAGTAATATTAAGATTATGTTTCGTCAAGCCGGGTTCACTCAAGTGGTAAGGGCGATTTGTAACTTTAATAACCATAAGGTCACGGGTTTAAAACCTCCTTAAAAGTTTATTCCGGTGAATTACCAGGGTGCGTCAATAGATCGACGATTTTTACTCCTCGAGTTTGGTGCCACAACACAGTATCGTTAGAAATAAGGAGGGAGAACTAAATTAATAAAAGGTCAATACCTGTTCTTCTTTCTTCTCTTTTCTGGACCATTGTTATGTTGATGCCTATGTGGTGCCTCTACATCTCTCGGTCAGGATCTTTCAGGCGAGATAGGACTTCAACCCACGCAACAATGTTTACTATAAAAGGAAAATATTTAAGAGAGAGATGTCTTAGAACAAACTGAAACTTTTATTAATTTTTCCTCTCCGAACAATAGGGTCGGAGTTCCCCTATATAGGCTGATACCTGTTCTCAAAGGATAAGCACAATCTCGCTTTTTCCTTGATTTGATTTAAAGTAAAAAAACAAAAATCTTCTTTAAAAAAGCTAAAGTTACATTAATAAAGAAAAGAAAAAGTAAGGGATAGCAACATCATGTCTGCTGACTCACTTTACAAAAAGACAAGACAAATGGAATCTACTTTAATAAAACTGGCATGACCATTCGAATCACACCCATTCGACGAAACTTGGATATGACACAATTCTAGATGAGTGTTTGATATGACCCTACCGATTAGTCCAATCAGTATGGCCTAGGATACGATGAAATTCTAAACTATTATCTAGAAAAAAAAAATTTGTCTTTCTTCAAAGATCTTTTAAGACTTCGATGACTTCTTCATATTTATCTTTTTTCACAAAATCTGCCAGAACCATCTGGAGTTCATTTTTCATTACTTGAGTTGACGGAAGATGACATTCGCAATTTCTGATCTGACTTATTATTTTTCTTACTTCAATGGCAAAGTCTAGTAAGCTAACATCTTCAGAAGGTTGGAGAAATTTTCCCTCAATCGCAATTAGGGTTTCGCAATTTGCAAACAGCACACAGTCTAAAGCAGATCTTACTTCAAGAAAATAGATTCTCCATAAATTTTGAACTAATTCATAAAACTTTCTACACTTCTGGAAATCATCCCAATTTGGTGCTTCATCTTCGAAATCTGAAACTAGTCCATCTTTCCAGTCCTCTGGAAAAAGGTTCCAAAGCAGAATTTTTCCTGTCTTTAATTCAATTGGTTCTAGATCCACATCATCTTAGGATCGCTTATGTATGTGTCTCCCAAGCCACATAAGCAAATTAATGATGTATAGGTGCTTGGCTTTACATCAAGCTACTAATAATTGACATGTACAGTGCCTCTTTATATTCCTTCAATCATCATCATTATAAGGACTTTTGAATTTTCAGTACTTTTTCATCTTTCAAGACAAATACAATACAGGGTGAATAAGATTATGTGTTGAAGATATTAAGAGTTTTTTTTAATAATATAAGAAAAAAATAATCCAAAATTTGTCACAATGGATTTATATCTATTAAAATAAAAGTGGCATTCCTATTAAATTGGTGTACAAGATGGTAGTTGCTTCATCTCTTCTAAAAGAGCACCATCATTGCCTATAAGTACTATACCCTCAACAAAAACTGAAAAAGGATTATAAATATACTCCCACTTATCTTCAAGCAAGCCATTTTTTTTAAACCCAAAATTGCAGTTGTTGTTACCTATTTTTGTCTATACTAATTTCAAATCATAATTTTTGAATTTTAACAGATTGAAATATTTTTGTGACACATTAAAATCTAAGTTGGACTAATTTTTATTTTTGTTTCATTAATTTTGGGTTTAATTTCACAATTGTGGCAATATGGTGAAAAGAGGGTCCTTTTAAGGTTGTATTGGGAAAGTTTGAGTTCTTGACTTAAAACCCTAGCCTTTTGCTTATAGAAAGATGCTTAAGCAAGGAGACTAGATTTTGTCAATTCACCAAGCACACGAAGCACATTTCAACCAAAGGCTCGAGACGGAGTTCAGCGAGTCTTCTTCCCTTTTCTACCTTTGTGTTTATCGCAACGTCTCGGAGGAGGGTCCGGAATGAGAAGGAATAATAATAAAAGTTCAATGAAGTCGCCACTAACCTGTTATTTACCTAGATGCGGTATGTTCACCTAATTACTACTCATTGATTGGTTTGTAGACTAATCGTAAGGCTATGGAACCAGTAGCCTCGGTCTGCGTTTACCAGAGTTAGGATCAAGAGTTTAGTTGTGCAAGAGGAAGGTATTAGCACCCCCTACACACTCATTCTACAAGCGGTACTTGATTAATTCTATATTATCCCTAAATTGAATCGAATGGTCTTTAATAAACTCTTTTAAAAAATATATTAAATTTTAAAAAAAATTAAAATAAGGTACAATTTAGGAATTTCTTATAAAACCTCCAAAGGAACTTCCCTCATAAGTAATATAGGTGAGGTTTGAATACCTCTTTATCCTTTATTTAATCATTTGGACACACATACACAAAAATAGAATATATACAGATAATAATCTAACAAATTCATCCAATTTGATCAAAAATAGTTTTAAAACATTCCTAGATTTTTCCAATTTTTTTTTTTATAATTTTCTAAAAAAAAATTTCAACATTTTTTTTTTGAAATTTTTAGGGATTTTTAAAGACTTTTTTCTTCATTTTAGGTTATTTTCTTTTTCATTTCTTTCACTATTCGAGTCAAAGTAACTTACCTAATTTTCCTAATTTTTTACTATTTTACCAAATTTTAAAAATTAAATTTTAAATTAAATAAAGGAACTGGTAGTTCATACAGGTCATACTAGGTTAACCTGATTGGGACATATGGCATGCCTAAATTTCCCAGCCCACAAGAGAACAACTTAAAATTTTAAATTTTTATAAGACCAGTTGACTAGTTGAAGGAGTTGATTAACTGCTTCAATAGTTTTCTTCTCCTTTTTTCTACATTTTTGTCTTCATTTTCATATGTTCAGCTATGTCCTTATCTTATTGAGTAAAAAATGACTATCAATAGTACTGTTTGAAATTAAAGGACGGGTGTATAGAAGTGCTAGTACTTTCCTCTAAAACAGTCGTACCCCTGAACTAGACTTTAATGTCACAGGCCATGACTATTGATTTCTTCCACCTAAATTGAGATTGAGACTGATTTGTAATAATTCGGTGAACTTAACCACATATAGACACAAAAAAAAATAAAAATAAAAATAAAAAAATGAGGCTACTAACGCCTCCGTAGAACCCTTCACATGATTAAACACCCCATTACAAATCATTTTTCATCCACCCATGTTAACAACAATGATTTCATCAAGCTTAAGATATCATTATATTAAATTTTCTTTAATTTATATATATATATATATATATATATATATATATATATATAAAATCTTTCCCAGTTCGTACAATAAAAAAACTTAGCGTCTGGAAAACTAATGGCAACGACCAATGAAGAAGTCACTAACTCTTTTAAGATCATACCTCTTCAAAATGCGATTGTAGGATCTCCTAGCCTTATGGGTTGAATGGATTTAGCATCGATTATGTCTATTTAAATTTTATATTACAAAAAAAAAAAAAAAAAAAAAAAACCAAGATTTAAAACTATGCATTCAAAAATTTTAGGAGTCAAATAATGCAATTAATAGTGGGCTCCAAAAGGAAGGGTAAGATAAGTGGGCCTCAAAGGTTCAAGTTTCGGAGTACTGGGCCTATACATGCATCAAACGGGCGTGGGCCTGTGTGGAAATTGTTCCTATTCACTATTTCTTAACTTGGATTTTATGAACAAGTCAAAACCAAACACATTTCGCAGTATTATTTTAATTTAAAATTTTGTTTAAGAAAAAATAAATAGAAATTTGACTTTTTATTGTATTTTTTCTCTTTCAATCAAACATGATTGATAATAAAATTTTATTTTACATAATTAAAATGAAAAGAAATTAAAGGTTAATAACACGTAAAATGCAATTTTTGTTTATTGATGTACTAATATATTTATTCTCATTTTTATTTTTCTTACTATTTTTTAATATTAAGTATTGAAATTTCACCTAATTTATTAATATAGAACCTATATCATCATAAAATTATATATTTAATTTATTGAATCTTAAATTTACTATTTTCAGTTTACAAAAAATTTATTTACATTTTTCTTGATTTATTGTTATTAACACATTCTAATATAATCTTCAAATTATTGTAATTTATTAAAATAGATTGTTTATTATTTTGTCATTATTTTTCTTGATCGTAATATATATTACTGATATAATATATTTGCATAAAAATATTTCAATCAAATATGTAGAATTAATTTTTTAACCCTGATTTTACATTTGAAATCTTCATTTGACATTAGTATGTATCTATATTTTATTTTTCTAATTTAATTTCACATTTAAATTGCTCGTCGTGAACCGTACGTGGGTTGTTTCCTAGTTTCTTTGATTTTTAACACAATATATTTCATGCCAATTTCTTCTTAATTTCATGTTGATTAAAAAAAAAGAATAAAATAAAATAAAATAAAATAAAAAACTAGTTCATATATCATTTTTCAGTTAGAAATTTTAAAGAAAATGCTAAGACTAAAAACACAGTTTTCATTTAGTATCACTATCAAAAATTTTGAAAATAAAAGTCAAAAAAAAAAATTAAAACCCAAAAACACAAACTAAATACCAAAAATCAACAACCTATGTGGTTAATATTTCTAGAACTAAAAAAAATTTAAAAACTTGACAAAATGAATGCTCATTTTTATGCATGAATCAAATAAAAATTAAAAAATGATTAAAATAATATAAATTAAAATAGTATAATAAAAATAAAAACTTAGAATTATTTTACTTAATTATTATATTTCAAAATTCACTTTAAAAGAACATTTTTACTGTAAATAAATTTCTACTAGTTTTTTTTTGTTGAAATTTTATGGGTATTTTTATTTAATAATATTCTTAATTCATATGATCACTTTATTTTAATTACTTAAAAAGTGATAAAAAAATAAATGATTTAATCCAAAAAAATTAATTATGGATGTTAAAATATACTGATAACAAGTTGCTAAAAATAAGTGAAAGCCATAAATTTTGATTTTCAATTTTTTAGTAAACAAATAAAAATATTTTTAAAAAATTAACATCCAAATAAACTGTTTGCATAATTTATTTCAAAAATAAAAAATAAAAATAATACCAAACAAAGTCTTTTTTTTTTTTTAAAAGAAGTTATTCTCTACCTCACATTTTTAAAAATGCCATTATATTTGGTTATGGGTTCACTAATGGAGAGGGTGGAGAATGGGAGGGTGGGACCCACAGTGATGTGACTCACGTAACCACTTAAAATATGAGATTATTCATGACGTACTCAACCCCCCTCCATTAACACATCATCATTAATTCGACCTAAACTACCATGATAGGCTTCACACCCCCATTCTTTTTTTTTTTCTTTTTTTTTTCCCTTCTTCTTTTCGAAGCCAAAAACGAGAAATAGAAATTAAGTAGAAATAACTTGTTTGGTTATATTTATAAAATCATAAAATATGATTTTTAATTTTTTTTTGCAAACAACAGAAAATCAGTAACAGAAGCAAAAAACTGATAACAGCAACAAATATATTTTTATGATCTGTTTTTTCATTGTGGAAAAACAGAAACCTAAAATAGAAAACAACGACGATACTAGTTAAACAAATCCTTGACTAATGACAATTGTTGCTAATTATTTTTCTAATAGGGTATATTTTTTTCCCTTCTTCTTTTCAAAACCGAGAGTCTTCGGGTTCTATCCCAAGCCCAACTAATCCATGGGATGAAGTGGCATTGCCTTAATTTTTTAGAGGTCGTTTGATATCACTGTCGGAAATTAGAGAAATAAAAACTAAAAATGGAAGCCAAAAACGAGAAGTAGAAATTAAGTAGAAATCACTAACCTTTTTGGTTATATTTATAAAACCATAAAATATGGTTTTCAATATTTTGGGTAAACAACAGAAAATCGGCAACAAAAACAAATGCCATTTTATGATCTGTTTCTTCACTGCAGAAAAATAGAAACCTAAAACAGAAAACAACGACGAAGCTAAACAAACCCTTGACTAATGACAATTACTGCTAATTATTTTTCTAATAGGGCAATTCATGGAACTTGCTTGTTCTTTTTTGCCTTTTTTTTTTTGTTTATTTACTACTTTGTGTGTTTTTTTTTTTTCAAATTAAGCTTATATTTTTTAGAGAAAATGAAATAAAATTTATCATCTAATTTTTTACATTTTCAAATTTTATTGTATTTTGTCTCCATGGCATTCTCAAATTAACTTAATGCAAAGTTTATTAAATTAGTTTTTTGTTTTCTTTTGATGTCTAATTTTAATTAGTAAAGAACTCACAAATGATTCATAAATATTTAGAATGTAATATATTGATATAATCTAGCAAATTTTTCATGTACATTACAGGTCATTGCATATGAATAATATCGAATAAATATTTTTATAATTTTATATAAAATGTAAATATTAAAATTTATTTATAAAAATTTAATGAATGTATATGCATTTACTATTATAAAAAAAAATATCTATATATAACTTCTACGGATGAAAAATATTAATATACTTATTACAATTTCTAAATTGTGATATGCTATATAAAATACTTACAATTACTATTTTTTATTTAATGGTCTATCAATGAGTTTTCTTTTATTTCAACTAAATTTAAAAATTTATTATTTGGGGACACTTCTAGGTCTATAAATTTATTTCTAGAATTTAGGGTTCGATAATTTTTTATTGATAAATAGAGGGTCTACAAATTTATTTCTAGAAGTTAATTTTAATAATATATATTATTATTTTTTATAAATAGTATCAAACACTTCACAATAACTTTAGTAGATATCAGAGAAATTTAACTATTTAATTTGGCACAAACCTTTTATTTTGGATTTATAATATCATTATACCTATTTTATTGAGTTTTTTTTTATTAAAATCTTAACCTATTGAAAATAAAATTTTGAAACACAAAATAATCTAACTAATTTGAATTTAACTTTTTAGAAATGTTTTTCATTTACTTATGAAGAGATCGATAATACTATTTTTTCTATATATGCATGTTTGCTTAGTTTGACTTTTGGCGAAATGATTTTTTTTTTAACTTCAAATATCTAACTTATACAAAGTTGATTTTATAAATATAATTTTGAATAATTTTAGTTGAATTTATTTTCTTTTATGAACATTTTGTTTTATTTTTAAGATATACGGATATTTTTTTCATTAAAATATTTTATCATATCTATACTTTTTTTATTGATTTATAGTATTAGGCATACATATTGTTAGTTTGTTTTTCTTTTTAACGAATTGAAACTCTTTTCTTTTAAGTTATACCATAACTTCTAACTATTCTACCTGTAATTTACCTAATTTTAGTGAATTAATTTACAATATAGAAATTTATTTATATTTTTTTAAAAAAAAGAAAGTAATTTTAACATATATATATATATATATATATATAGCTTAAAAACTAGAGACACTTTGCAGCGCACAAAGAAAGTAATTTTAACAAATAAACACCTCTAATGTTATTTGTTCAAAGAACATTTACTTTCAAATTTTGTTTACTCCCAAAAAAATCGAAAAAAATGATTAAATTATTTTCTCAAAAAAATATTTAATTTTGAAAAAAAGGAGGAATTAAAAAGAAAATTTTATGTGAGAAAATAGAAAATATGTGAAAGGATTTTTGATTAAAAAATATCATTAACACCTCAAGAGTAGCAAATGAGTTGTCTTTTGACAACTCAGGGTGACCAATAGTCATGCATCTCTTGTTACATTAATAGGAGAAATAAATTTGTGTCTCTCAAATTTTAATCAATTCTATTAATAATCAATCTTAACCCAATCGGATTAGATCAAGTGGTGGTAAGGGTGACTTTTGACTTTGATGACTTCAAGGTCACGGGTTTAATTCCCCTTTTTAAGACATTATGCTAGTAAATTACCATGAGTGCATCAATGGGTAGACAACTTTCACTCTTAGGGTTTGGTGTGTCGCCATAATGTCAAATGTGGCACGATGGTGGCTGGGGTCCTGAGTTTTTTTTAAAAAAAAAATAATTCTAAAATTTTGAATATTTCATTGAATATGTGGAGAGCACGTCCGTGGCCTTCTGTTGCAAAAAAAAAAAATTAAATATAAAAATTATATGAGCCATAATCACTTCACACCAAATCAAAGTATAAAGTAATGAAATAAAATATCATAAGAAGGTCAGATACGATATTTTAGTGATTTTGAGGGATCTAGAGTCAAATTCTATAAATCCAGACTGGAGGCTGGAGGGGGCACAAATTGTTTTTCTTAAAGGCCCAAATAAGAAATCGAGATTCGAGGATAGAAACCTGCACCTGTAATTTTAAAACCAGTATTTATTATTTCCAACATCCTTCATTTATTATTTTATTAATTTCACCCCCCTTCTTCTCATTTTATTAATTTTCAGTCCCCCTTCTTATATTATTTTATCCAACACTATTTATTGTATGTTGTGAGTACAACCACATAGAGAAGATTGGTTGCGACCCACTCCGCAGAGGTCCGGAGTAGAAGCCTCTCCAAATAAACAAATATATAACATATAAATATTTTATATATATATATATATATATATATATATATATCTGTTTATACTATTAATTAATTAAGTGAAAAAAAAGGATGAGATAATTTTTAATACTTTTTTATTATTTATGTTATTAAAAAATATCTGCATTTACGAATTACAATTTGATAATGATATTTTCCGAATATGAATATTTGATAAATTAATTTTAATTTATAATTTTAAAATATATTTTCCTAGCTATTATTATTTTTTTATTTAAATACAAAATAACAATAAACTAATTTTATCTTGAATTCTTCAAATATCTCAATAATTTTTTATCCTTCTAAATAATAAAAATTTTGAGGACCATAAAGAGTACACATAGACTAAAAATTTTCAAATTTAAAATTTTAAAAACATAAGATAGTTCATTTCTTCAATTTCTTGGGTTTCATAACCTCAAAGTCCAAGCTATCTACATAACCATTATTTTAATTGCCTTTGAATTAATGACTTCAATCATTTTTCAAATGCAACGTATGAATGTGCCAACATTGTTTGGTTGGTTCGGGGTAAACCTCATTAAGTGGTGGACACTTTGTTATTTAATGCATGACCATGGTATGATATGGGAGCGAGATTGTCAATATTGTCAGAACCATTAATTTTGAAAGATTTTCTACTGGGGTCGAAAATATGAATTAAAATTTAAAATAATTCTACATTATATTTTGTTCAAATTCACACATAGAATTAGTATGTTTGGGTTTGAGTGGAGAAAATTCTTGTAGATCCTTTTTTTTTTTTTTTTCCTAAAGATGGCTTGATGCTAGCAAGCTTCATGCTAGTGCTTCTTGAGAAGATGATCTAGATGAGTCACATCTGCTTTACTAAATTGACAACATATATTGAGATAAAGTTTTCTAGATCCCATCTCTAATTGAGGTGGACATTATATGTAGCCTCATATTTTGAAAATCTATATGAGAGTCTTTTTTGTGGCGAGGTATTTATTGGGAGCAAATGTTCAAAGCACTTATCTTGGTGTCGACACCAGATTTTGGTCCTGGGGGCATATGATGGATGGAAAATTGTTGTTAAGCATGGCAATCCCCCAAACAAAAAGTTAAAGGGGTGGATAAGACTCGAGAAAATACATGGATTGAAAGTGTGGAGTCGCCACATTTATTACTTTTTGTATAGGGGGAAAAAAACCTTAAAAGGTTTGTGATATAGAGAACAAGGGTTCAACAATAGATATGTGTGTACGGAAGGTGGTAAACTAACCATTCTATAGGAGATTAGCCAACCAACACCCTACTAACACCCGTTCTAAAAACATTTACTACTATGTGTGTGTGTGTGTGTGCGCGCGTGTCCTAAATGAGAAATAAATAACGAATAGAAAGAAATGAGGGAAAGCCCCCTTTTGGATTATCCATTGAAGAATCACTATCCAAGAGTCAAAACAACAGAGTTGAAAGTCCTGACATACTATTGTCTGAAAAGGGGAATTAGCCTCAAAATATCCTAAATTTTGAAATTAAAGGAAAAAAAAATGAAAATGGTTTGATTGACTATCATGATTAGATTTAAAGATGCCTCTTCCATTTGAAATTAAAGTTTTAGACAACTCGACATCAAAATATCTAATTTCAATCATGGACTAGATGAGATGGATGATATTCTTGATTGAATTTTGAATTGAAAGAAAACAAGTGTTCTCAGTCTCAAGATTGTAATTAGAGAATTTAATGCTGACATAGTTGAAAATCTTCTTATTGACATCAGGTCCTAATGGAGAGTTAAAGTAAATCAGTCATTTATGAATTTTACTAAGTCCTTTAATTGACAATCAGAATTTGAAAATGTGGTTGAAATTAATCATTAATGAATGGCTTGAAAATCCCTAAATTGAGTCAATTCCAAAAGATTTGAAAAATCCCTAATTAACAATCAGAATTTTAATGTTCTATTTGTGTCAATTATCAATTTAAGATTTAAAAAATATATAACTGTCAATTAGGGTTTTAATGCTCTAATTAAGTTGAGTCTAAATTAAGGATTTGAAAATTCCTGATTGACAATCAAGATTTTAATGCTAAGATAGAGTCCTCTCTTAATTAAGGATTTGAAAATACTTGATTGATAATAAGAGTTTTAATGATAAGATAGAGTCAACTCTAGATTGAGGATTTGAAAATTCCTAATTGATAATAAAGGTTTTATGCTAAGATAGAATCAACTCATGATCGGGGATTTTAAAAATCTATAATTGCTAATTAGAGTTTAATGCTCATGATTAAGTCAATTCTTTGATTGAAGATTTTGAAATCTTAGATGGTCAATTAGACTTCAATTGCTTTGATTGGATGAAGTATCTTTGACTAAGGCAATCATCATTTATGCAAAATATGTTAACATTTTTTTTTTTTTTAAAAAGAAGAGTTACCAATTTGAGAAAAAATACTTTGACAAATAAGGAAGATTTTGAAAAGTTACCAAACACATCGTCGGGCCTAGATGGAAACAATTTGAATGGTTTTTTTTTGAAAGAGGAAAGTTTTTAAGGAAAGGGATTTCAAGCAATTCCATGGTGCAAGCGTCAGTTCCCATTCGCCCATACGAGATTAATAGAGGCGCTTGTCCCTTGTCTAGAATTGAGAAGAGAGAGGACTGAAGGGACTTGCGGAATAACCAGAAGTTATAGTAGCATGTTTACCTATATGGCTGGGTTTTTTTTTATTATTATTTTTTATTCTCAATTTTGTGAAAAATTTTGAAAAATCACATTCCACGGTTTTCAATTACTTTAACACCCACAATTAACTTGTCTGAATCAAAACATTCTAAATAGTTTTGAATAAAAAGTTGAAGGAGAAAAGATCATGTTATTTTATAACATGACTAAAATAAAAATAAGTCATTCAAAAAATATTTTACCATTTTTAATTTTCATACACAATAGAATGGTTTTTGGATGGCTCAAAAGTGAATTAAAAAAGATATAATAATGAAGTAAAATGAATATAATTAATTTATTTTTTTATCATAATATTTATAAGATTATATTCATTTTCATTATTTTAATCATATTTCTTATTTTTATTTAAGAAAAAAGGTAAACATGTATTTAATTAGCCAATTAATTTGGTTTCATTTTAAAAACATTAACTAAATTTTGTCGATTTTCAGTTTTGAATTTTCACTTCTAATTTTTAGTTTTCTAAATATTTTACAATTTTTAGTTGTTCTTGGACCACTAAAAATGATTAAGTATAATTAATTTATATTTTTTATTATAAAATTTTTAAATTAATTTACATTCATTTTCATATCAAATATTTTACTTCTGTCGCATTCAATTTCCTTCTGATTTTTCGTTTTCATATTTGTTTAGGATAACCCCAAATACCCGAGATTTTAGGTCATTCAGTAAATTTTTAATATAGAAGCAAAAGGAAACATGTGGGCGCGCATGTGTATGCGTACGTGTGTGTGTGAGAGAGAGAGAGAGAGAGAGAGAGAGGCACGTGGGAGCAGCAAAGGTTGCTAGGAAGCAGAGTCATTGCGTGCGAGCAAGGCTTTAAAAAGGCAAAACAAGGAATGGAATGGAGACGCTGAGAAGGTAAGAAAGAAGAGAGCAAAGCGAAGCAAAGAAAATAAGGTGGTGTGGGGGGTTTTAATGGCAGCTATAGCTAGCTAGCTTGTGTGGTGGCAGATACAAAATTCAAAAGGGGTGCAATAAAAGAGGGGGTGCTGAGTTAAGAGATGGGTAGGTTAGGGTTTTAATTTATAGTGCCCCGGCCCCTCCCTTTTTCTCTTCCTTCCTTAGTACCACTGCTGCGATTCCAAACTGCACCTGCTACACAGATTAATTCAAGATAGCTTGCTTGCTCGATAGACATAAATCCCTATTGCCATTCAATACCAGAAATCATGATATATAAAAGACCAGCCCTGGCTGCTGTGTCCGCAGGTTAATTAACTTGCATCCACCAACCCCCCTCATCACACCATTAAGAGAGAGAGAGAGAGAGAGTCTCTACCGGTCATTTTCTGGGTTTGTTTCTCTTCTTCTTGGTGATGGGGCTGGGATATATTATTAAGGGGGGAGAGAGAGAGAAAGAGAGAGAGGCTCCGATTTATTGGTGTGTTGTGCGTTTTCAATTCTGAGTAATGGTGGTGTGTTGTAGCTGCTTTCTAGCTAGCTAGGTTTGAATTTCTTTTTGCTGCTTCTCTAATTGGCACTGAATGAGATATGGGTATGGGGAGAAGGAAGAGAGGGACTAGTATTAAGTCGGCTTTTCTTCCTCTTCTTCTTGCATTTTTCATCCTTGTTTTCGACCGATTTGCCGTCGTTTCGGCTCTAAATTACACCAAATACAGAGAGGTTAGCAGCCTGAGACTCGAAAGGATTCAGAGGCACTTGAAGAATATCAACAAGCCCCCCGTCATCACCATCGAGGTATGCATACCAATACATATATATATATATATATATATATACATACTCACAAAGTAGTTATGATCAATTCGATCCATGAGGGTTTTAATCTCTTGTTCTTGTGCTTTTGATTCATTACCAGAGCCCCGATGGAGATATCATAGACTGCGTCCATAGAGGAAAACAACCAGCTTTAGATCATCCTGCTTTGAAAAATCACAAGATCCAGGTACACCCAGTTTCTCTCTCTCTCTCTCTCTCTCTCTCTCTCTCTCTCTCTCTCTCTCTCTCTCTCTCTCTCTCATGATTAGTGTTAATCATGAATGTTTTTAACAGAGAGCTCCGCCGGAGATGCCCAAGGTGAGGAGGATGAAGGGCGGAGATGACGAAAAGGAAAGGATGGAGAACAACAGGAGCAGCAGTGACCTGGCCGGAGAAGGAGAGTGGCAAATGTGGCACCGCGGGGGGAATCGGTGTCCGAAGGGGACGGTGCCCATACGGCGGAGCTCAGTGCACGATGTGCTGAGAGCCAGGTCTTTGTTTGACTTCGGCAAGAAACACCACCGGTCGCCGCCGCTGGCTCGGCGCGTCGACGCACCAGATGTCGTCAGCGGCAATGGCCATGAGGTATCCTCCCTTTTCTTTCCTCGTCCTTTTCATCCGCTTTCCCACGAACAACTTAGGAGTTAGGTCCCTCTTGAGACACCTAGATTTTGTTTTAATTTTGTGCGTTTAAAAAATTAATTATGGCGTCTAATATTCTTTAATTAAATCTTCTTTTGTTATTCCTAATATTCTTAATCCATTGAGATAATGAATTCACCCATTGTTCTTCTTATTTTCACTTAAATATTAAAGCCTTATTTAAATTGAAAATTCATCCATATTTTCCAAAACTCAAATTAACATCTAATCAAGAGAGTTACAAGATTGTCAATTGAACAGATTCCAAACATGAAATTAGCATATACTGAAATTAACATGAAACATTAATGATGAATAATTTGAGCACTCGTGATTCATCTCCTCGACTCACAATTTCAGCATTTCATAATTCATCTCCTCTACTCCCATATAGGAGACCGAGATTTAGATCTTCCAAGCCGATGAATTGTTGACTTAGGGTCCATCTAGGGCTGTAATTTGCTGTTCCTTGAGGCAACTTATGGATGGTCAGGGTTGACATATTTTTGAGGCAATTATAGATATTTTGCAAGTTCGAGAGCAATTATATTTTATTCTCATTAGAAATAACTAGTAGTAATTAATTATAACGAAGTCAACACATTAACTAAGCAGTTTAGACGAGACAAAACGACCGGCTAATTTTAAATGTTGTCATCTGTGCGACACTTTTTTCTCCTCCCACAAAATAAACAATAATCATTCCTAAAAAATCAAAGTCGATATAATTTATAATTATTCATATATTTATGAGGAGGCGAGACAAATAGTGTGTGCTTAATTAAGGGAGTTTATTCTTGGTACCATTAGCTCATAATGTTGCGAAGGGTGTAAAAGTCAGAGGATATTAGAAGATTTTAGCAAGCTGGTTCAGAGCAGTTGAATTCTTATGTTGAAAGTACAGCAGTTTGATGCTTCATATCATTTGTAAGTTTGAAGTCTTCATTTGGCACACCAGCTGACCTGCTAGAGCATAATAATGGTTCAACCCCACATGAACTCTTGACCCATTAAATTATTAAATGCATATTGTTGTGCCTCCTAATCACTCTCCCCAATGCTTGCATTAAATTTGCATTTTTGTTTGAATTTAATGTATTTATGACATCAGCATGAAATAATCTTCATTCATCAAGATATTTGGGAGTTATTATTATTATTATTTTGATAACGCCAGGACTCCCGTTACCATCGCGTCACTTTGAATACTATGGTACGGTACCAAACTCAGGGGTGAAAGTCATCCGTCCATTGATGCACCCCTGATAATTCCTCAAGGGGGAATCGAACCTGTAATATTTGGGTTACCAAAGTCACAAATCGTCCTTACTACTTGAGCTGACCTAACTGGACTATTGGGGAGGTCTTATTAGTAATAAAAAGAAAAAAGTAAAAGACATTAACTTTTCTTGGGTTCGATAAAAAGACACTAACCTTTTCTCAGGTTTTAAAAAATTTCATAAGCTTTCCTTGAGATTTCAAAACTCTTACAGACCTTCTCTCAAATTTTTAAACAAAAATATAAGATAGGTTAGTGTCTTTTTGACAAACCTAAAGAGAGAGTAGTTTGTGAAAATTTTGAAGCCTTAAGGAAGTTTCATATAAATTTTAAAATTTCAGGGGAAATCTGTTTTTTTTCAAGCCTTAGAGGAGGACAATGTCTTTTGCCATAAAAAAAATTATTACTGCACTTTGTTTTTTTATTTTTTTATGTATTAAATGATAATTTTTCTTTTATTTTTACCATGCAAATAAAAAATTTAGAAAATGACAAATTTATCGTTTCATTATGTGAAAATAAAAAATAGAACATAAATGATATTGTTTATTTGTTCACACTAATTTTGAATGCATACTATGTGTGTGTGTTTTGAAACCCTAAAATTTATTGTTTTTTGGAAGATAATGAGAAAGTAATAGATAGATTTTTTAGGAATATTATTTTTAAAATTTAATCGTTAGTTGAAAATTTTATTTAATTTTAAAATTGTAGAAGAAAAAAACATTTCTAAGAATAATGAGAGGAGCAAAATGTGTACTAAAATTTGTCGTCTCTTCATAGATATGTTCTATCTGGATGCCATGTGCCAATAGATCCAAATAAGATCAAATGAAATTATACACTGTTTGGATCCATGGATTTCGAGATTTGAATTTGAGAAGTATTGGATAAATTTCAAATGCTACATCTTCTCCCAATTGGATGCAAATCCAAATCTAAAGTCTATCCAAACATAGGGTTAGGGCAATCGCCCCTTTTATATTTTTTACTTTGTGTGCTTATTCCCCTCAATCTTTTAGAATTTGTTTGAATTACGAATTTTGTTTAGGAAAACAAAAGCAAAAAAAACTCATTTTCTTTTGTATTTTATTTTTTATTAAATATTATTAAAAATAAAAATTCGTGACTAAAAATTACAAAAAAATTAAATACTAATCATGTGCGAAGTCAAATATAAATTGTTTTTTTATATTTTCTCGCTCTTTCTAATAATTTTCAAGTTTGAAATCGAGATTTAAGAAATTTGATTTCACGAAAAATTTCAATAATTTTTATTAAATTAAAGATTTTATATGAGATTGAAGAGAAAAATATATAACCCGGAGCCATCAACGTGTCACTTTGAACACTTCGGTGCGACATCAAATTTGAAGGTAAAATAATTTTTGAAATAAGAGAGAGAGAGAGAGAGAGAGAGAGAGAGAGAGAGAGAGAGAGAGAGTGTGAGTTGTGAGTTTGTGAGTTGTGCATGATTATTGAAATGATTTCCCCCACCTAATGGGCTCTTGAGAATGCTTCCTTGTAGTTCGCTATATATGCACGTTATAATTCTTTTATTTTTCTTTTTTAGCTTAATTGATTAATTAATTAATTAATTAATTGATAATTGATGACAGCACGCCATTGCCTACACGGGGGCATCCCAAGAAGTGTACGGAGCCAAAGCAACCATAAACGTGTGGGACCCATCAATCCAAGTGGTCAACGAGTTCAGCCTCTCCCAGCTCTGGGTCCTCTCGGGATCATTCGACGGCTCTGATCTCAACAGCATCGAAGCTGGATGGCAGGTGCTTCTCCTCCCCCACACTCTATCCTAATTCCTAACCCCTCTTTCTATTTTTAAAAAATAATAAAAATAATAAAAATTTGGTGGATTTTTAAGTCTTGACTAATTATTTATAGTGTTAGTCAGGTCAGTCCGGAGCTGTATGGGGATAGCAGGCCCAGACTTTTCACTTATTGGACGGTCAGATCTCTTCCTCCATCATTAATTCTATAATCACTCTTTTAATATTTAATTAATTATAAAAATTGATCATTTTTAATTATAATTACATTACATACAACCTCATAATTAAACCGGCGGCCCACTCACCGGATTCAAATCCAATCGACCTACAAAACAAAATGGGGTCGGCTCTCGTCGATGATTTTTTAAATAACTTTAATTCATTTTAGAATATTTAAGTATTATCTTTTTCTTCAAAAAAAATTTTGAAGGCTCAACATCTGTATAAGCCGATAAGGTCCAATATAATCTTGATTCATTCTTTCAAGTTATTTTGAATTGTTCAAACTCCTTCGATTTTTCAAATGCTTCCATAAGCTGTCAATATGGTATTTCTTGACTCTAGCTCTTATCCCAAGGGAATTTATACCTTCATAAATTTAATGGCGGTTTTGCATTTGTAAAAAAATAAAAATAAAACTGAAAGATTAACGAAATTTTTAAAAGCAAAAGGGATAATATTTTTTTTATTATTATGTATTATAATGGGCTAAAAATATATATTTTTTTTGACTTGTCAGGTAATTATTTATGTTTTTTTTTTTTAAAAATTAAAATATATTTAAATTTCTTGCTAAAAATGCATATTATCTGATTCCTTTGATGAGTAGCTTGCATTCTTACTGTGAAAGCTAAGAAATCAGCAATCTTAAAGTCAAAGCTTGGGACTTCGTGATTCAATTCCAAATCTTAGGTTAGTTAGGGTTTGGTGGTGTCATGCATGAAGGGAGTTTAGCATGTAGTTGATTCCATTGACCTTCTCCAAGTTTAGAAAAAGATAAATCTTTTCCGACTCTCTTAACATTTGACATGTTAGATTATTACTTCACCTAAAGTTTAAGCTATTAGGTTATGAGCCAACAATTAATGTATATCAAACTTCAACACTTCTCTGCACGTGCAGCCCGACAGCACGTGGAGAGATGAACACACTATAAATAACACCCATTATAGAGAACACAATAATCATTTTTAATAATGCAAAATAAATGCAAATAATAAGACTAGAATCCAGGACCTCCAGCTCTAATACCATGCATTTTTTTGCCATACCTCAAAAGAATTTGTAATAAAAAATTATTATACTTTAGAGAATGAGATTTTAGGTTCTACAACTTACTAAAATTTATACATAACCATTTTATAGCCCGTAATATCATTGAAGGTTATGAAAAAAAAAATACTATATTTTGGAAAAAATTTTGAAATTTTTTTATGCTTTGACCTAATAATATATATATATATATATATATATATTATCTTGTGATTTTATTACTAAAAACCAAGTCTCCTTATGTGTTTAAAAACTATGATAAAATGCAATCTTGTTAATTTTTATGAGCAAAACTGACCGATCAAAATAATCATATTATGATATCAATTGTTTTAGTTAATATCCAAACAAAGTTTAAGGCTTATTTCCTCTTCATCAATGAAATGTACTCTCAATGAAGTAGTGAGTAGTTAGGAGAGCATTGGTTTAATACAAAGTTTGAAATTCGCACTTCCAAACACTACGTAAGAATTTGATCTTATGTGGTTTTAAAAATATAATTTTTTTTTTTTAAGTCATGGAAGGCTAGGGTTTCTAATTTTTTCTTAATTTTAATTTTAGTAAGTACGGAAATGATTGATTCAATCGATTAACTTTCATACCAAACGGCCTGGATTCGAATTCGAGTCTAAAACTAATTAGAACAATATATATTAATTGACATTTAAATGGTCCGATAAAAAGAATTTATTTAGTCAAGAAATAAAATAAAAGCAACAATTTGTAAGTGCTAAATAGGTCATAAAAAGTTTCAAAATCTCTAAAACTCAATCACGCAAAATTTTTAATACCACTTAAATAAAAAATTAAAAAAAATGAAATTATCAATGCAAAAAATGTTTTTATGCAATAAAAATGAAATTAATTACTGGCACACACAGAGTTCTTAGAAAAAAATAAATAAAAAGAGTAGTATATACAAAAGATAATGATTTGCATGTTGTAGATTACAGACGGACTCATACCAGGCTACCGGATGCTACAACCTTCTGTGTGCGGGATTTGTGCAGACCAACAGCCGGATAGCCATCGGAGCTGCCATTTCTCCGGTTTCCTCAGTTTCCGGCGGCCAGTTTGACATTAGCATCCTCATTTGGAAGGTCATGCATGTCTCATTCTTATTATTTCACATTTTTGGTAATTCAATCCAACCTTAAAAAAAAAAAATGTCGTGGCTAAAAAACAGGACCCAAAGCTGGGAAACTGGTGGATGAGCTTTGGCGACAGCACGCTGGTGGGGTACTGGCCGGCAGATCTGTTCACGCACCTTGGAGACCATGCAACCATGGTGGAGTGGGGCGGCGAGGTGGTGAACTCGCGGCCCAACGGGATGCACACCTCCACCCAGATGGGCTCCGGCCACTTTGCCGAAGACGGCTTCGGCCAGGCCAGCTACTTCCGCAACCTGGAGATCGTCGACTCCGACAACAGCCTCAGCTCCGCCCAAGGCATTTCCATCCTCGCCGAGAACACCAACTGCTACGACATCAAGAGTTTCTACACCAATGACTGGGGCACTCACTTCTACTACGGCGGGCCCGGGAAAAACCCGAAGTGCCCTTAGTTGAAGACATCACGAACTCTGTGACAACAGGAGACCGAGAGGGAAAGAAGGGTTTGTGCATCTGTGTATCATGATTTCTTTTGCTAATACTTGAGCCGGTGATGAATCATACGGCTCTAGCTTGATGATAATCGTTGTCGCATCACTAATGTCGATCTTCAAAATTTATATATGTATATTGCCATTTTGTTAAAATGTTTTATCGGCTATTTTTCGCTTCTTTTTCTTCAACTTCTTGCTTTAAATTATTTATTTTTGTATCGCAACAAAATTGCAATAAATTAAGTGAGGCTAGCTCACATTTATTTTCAAGCTTTTTGTATCCGCATATTCTTGCGATGGAGGTTCTATTGCCAAGTCATGTAGAGTTCCCAAGACTGATTCATAATCCTTAATCCTTCTTTCAATCATTCTTTGAGCTTTGTTGTTGTCCGCTTTAATTTGTTAACCATCTCTTCCAAAGCTTTCTTCATCAACTAACATTGTTCAAATCTAAAGTACTTTTGCATGGGTTGATCTATGTTTGAGCTTTTCATTAGAGAGAGCAACAAAGGATCCAATGGTCTGAGAATACCTTAAGTAAAATTTAGACTTCTATTCCTTCGATTAAATTCAACCACTCCTATCGGCAAAAGCCTTATCAAGTCTATCTTTAATCAAACGATCATCCTTCCATTTATCGCTTCAAGTAAATTTAGGCCTTCTAAATCCCAAATCAATTAGGAAAATTTTCGATGCAAAATCTTGAAAAAGTTTCGTTCCTAGAGAATTTATGAGTTTTTCACTAAAAAATATAATTTCAAAATTAAGAGAGTTCGAAACTTTTTCCCCAAACTAATGTAGAATAAAACCTCAAGCAATCGGTACCACAAATTTTGCATGCCAAACATAAATTCTTTTAAAACAAATTCAAAAGTTGAAATCTCATTTTTAAAGAGGTAGAACTCGAGGCATGGTCCCTCAAGTTTTGCCTCACCTATATAGATGGCACTTTTCTTGAATGTGTGGTATTATTTCTACTTTTAGACATGTGTGTATGCTTTCCTACCGGACCACACCCTTTACTTTCCATTTTACTTTGTAGTGTGACAAGTCATAACATAATAGAGCAAGGAAAAGGAAAATGTGATATAAATTGCAGAGAAGGAGGGCATGCATCACCAAGCACATAGGTGTTGGTGGCTAGGACCCATTCAAATTGGCATATTATATTAATTTTATAGGACCCACTTACACTATCAACACCCATGCAGTGTGGCCCTCCTCTTGATTCCCCCTAGTTCTGTGTATAAAAATGGCAAGGAATAGACTATACTCCACCATATATTAAAAGAAAACTATAACAAAGAGACAAATTATTACAAATTATTACAGTATAAGAATTCAAATCCATATAAAGTAGGGCAAGAGATCCCTATGGATGATTCAATTCTTATTCTCTGTTGTATCATCCTCAATAGGGTATGAAGCACTTAAATATGATCATCATTTTTATTTTGAATCCATCTAAGGTAGGGCAAGAGATCCCTATGAATGAATTCTAATTTTTCAATATAATCCTTGTTAGTGTGCATAATCCCTAGAGATGATCTTCATTTTATCTTCGAATCCATTTAAGATAGGACAAGATTAAGGTTCCTAGAATGACTCAACTCCTATATTTTAGTTTCATCTTTGGTAGCGTACGAAATCCCTAAATATGATGATATTCATTTTATCATAGAATCCATCTAAGGTAGGAAAGGATTAAGGTACCCACAAATGATTCTATTCGATCTTATTTCTCACTATTGTCCTTCATATGGTATGAAATCCCTAGAGATCATATTTTTTGTCTTTGAATCCATTTGAGGTAAGGTACAAAATCCCTATATATGATCCAGTTTTCTCAACTTCATTCAACAATCCATGCATGCTCATCAAGCATTTGTACAGTTAGCCCCAGTCAAAATGGTATCTCTCTCTTTATATTATAACTTCAGAATAAGACATTAGCCAAGAGGGGCAATTGTCATTGCCTATTTTCAACTCAAATTTATTTTAATTTGGTTTTTGGAATAACTCGTCATTGTGTGCTTGTAAAGGAGCTTGGGGTCTTTTAGCACAATTTTAACCTCTAATTGCATGAAGAATGGAGTAGGGGTGTCAATTTCATGAAATTAGTGGTTATCCTTAATTAGTCTATTTTAAGTGTTCCGTGCTTAGAATATGTTTCATTAGGTTCCAAACACCCTAGAAGAGAAGGTGATAACTTCCCTTTCCTTTAGAGGCAATATTGGAAGGAGGTTTTTTGTTAAACCCTAGTCCACCACATTTTATAAATAAGAAGGCTAGGGAAGAGTTAAAGGAGGAGGTTACGTGCAATAAAGAGGAGAGAGAGAGAGTGAGAGGCAAGGAAATTTGTGACCTTATCCTTTACAGTGTTGGGAACCCAATGAAACATATTCTAAGCTTAGAACACTTAGAAGAGACTAAGAATAAATGCTAACCTCATGAAATTGATGCCCTAACTCTATCCATCATGGAAGTAAAAGGTTAAAATTGTGCCAAAAAGACCCCCAAGCCCCCTTATAAGCACAAGTTATTCCAAAAGCCTAATTGAAATAACATCCGATAAAAAATGGGCATCGACACTCTCTAACTTATCTTGTTGGCATACAAGATGAGTTTTAACATATCCCATTGTGCATCATGCATTTTACTCAACAATTTGTTTTAAGGCCCTTTAATGTAAAGAACATAAACTCTGCTTCCCTTGGTGTACAATAATCCATCCTCCAAAATGAAATTGTATTCCAACTAATCTAGTGATGCAACATAGCCCTCCATTTCTTTTCGATTGTGCATCAGTTAATTAATTCTGCCTTCTTGGTTTATGAATCCATTCGAAGTCAACTTCTTCCACAACATCTTACTAATGAGCCAACTTTGGTAAGAGTTTCTTTTGGGTAATGAAATAGGTTTTTGCCACATTGTTAGACTTTATTTTTACAAATAGTCATTTTTGACCAAATCGTCTAAATTGGCTTAAACTTTAGTACTTAAACAACTAAAATTTGGCTTCGTTCTATTTTTCCTAAAGATTTTTTTTATTTTTAAATATATTTTATTAAAAATAATATAATCTTGTTATTAAAGTTTATTTATAACATATTACTATCATATTTGATACGCTCAAAATAATCTAGCCAATGAGTACAGGTCAACGCCTATCTCGCACCTTATTCGGGTTTGACATCCTGACGAGAGATAAGCTCCAACCCAATAAAGAGGAGAAGAGATCCACGCCGATGGCTTTAATAGCCGAGTAATAGGTGCACGCACTTATGGCTGGGGAGCAATTCACGCCCCCGCGCAATAAATTCGTGCCAACCTACGGTCAACTTGAGCCCCTATAAAAAGGGATTTAGAGAAAAGGCCAAGGTAAGTCACTAAACACTATCCTACTGTTGCGTTCCGCCTCTCTAAAAGCATTCCTCTTACTTAGGCATCGGAGTGATCCCCCGGAGTACACCTTGGGTCCTCCAAACCTTTCTTTTCTTCCCTTTTCAGGTCAACGGGAGTCAAAGGAGCATCCCTGCTATTTTTACCTTACAACAGTTGGCGCCGTCTGTGGGAACCTGCTTTTAGGAGGCGATCATATCTTGCTTTTGACTTTCGACATTCCAGCAATGCCGACCTCACACAGTTCTACCTCCATCCCTACTGCAAAAGAACCATCCCAGTCCATCCAATCCACGCCCGCAGAGTCATCGGGTGTCAGTAGGGAGGAGTTCCTCACTTTCCAAAAAGAAATGAAGGATATGCTCAACCAACTCTTACAACAAAAGAGTCAAGAAGGGCACGTCCTCCACCAACCGTAAGAGAACCCCAGCGCAAACAAGCAAACTAACAAACCAGTGGAGAACGAGGAGAAAACCTACCCCAACAAGAAGGTAGAATATGCAAACAGCGTGGACGTTAACCAAAAAAGATCTACGGAGCTCGAAGAAAGAATTAAGAAGATAGATCATATAGAGAAGATGATGAAAGAGGGCAGAACCAAACCCTACTATGGGGAAGCATCCCTAAGGTCCTCAGAGCCGCTATTCAACAAAGAAATCATAGAGGCTCCATTGCCCAGTAGATTCAAGATGCCCACCTTTGAAAGGTACGAAGGTTTTTCTGACCCAATTGATCACCTGGATAATTTTAAAATGTTGATGCAGTTGCAAGGGGCTCCAGACGCCATCATGTGTCGAGCTTTTACAACTACCCTTAAGGGTACTGCCAGAGACTAGTATCGAACTCTTCGACCAGGATCCATTGGTTCCTTCCAAGAGATGGAACAAATGTTCACCGGCCACTTCCTTAGTAGCCGGAGAGTTGCTAAAACAACAGGCCATCTCATGAGTATGGCGCAAAGGGAGCAAGAGACTCTAAAGAACTTCATGCATCGATTCAACACGGCGACCCTAGAAATCCGCAACTTAGGCATGGGGGTGGCTTTGACAGCCTTGACAACGGCTCTCCAACTCGGAAGCTTCTTATACTCCCTAGGAAAAAAATCGCCGGTGGATATGGGGGAGCTAATAATCCGAGCAGAGAAATATATCAACTTGGAGGAGATGATAGATGCGAAAGGGAGTCACATAGAGCAAAAAAGGAAAAACAATTGCAGAGAATCAGGAGACTCCTATAGATCCGTAAAAAGGCATGAGACTAGTGCGCTGCACCCGGGCCCAAAGATGAGAGGATAGCACAACAAGTTCTCCACCTACACACCCCTGAATGAACTGTGCTCGAAGTTACTGATGCAGATCAGAAAGAAGGACTACATCTCGTGGCCTGAACCTATGCGAACGCCTCTACACAAGCAGAACATGTCCAAGTACTGCGCATTCCATAGGGATCATGATCACGACACAGAAGAATGCATTCAGTTGAAGAAAGAAATCGAAGTCCTAATAAGAAAGGGACACCTGTCGAAGTTTATAAAGAAAGAAAATTCATAAAGGGAACCTCTCGAGCAGAGGAGGCATGGCACAAAAGAGAAGGAAGAGCAGGTCATAGGGGAAATTGCGGTGATCTTTGGAGGATCCGCTAGTGGAGGAGATAGCGGGAGTGCCCGCAAAAGATATGCTAAACAGGTGCTGTCAATGGAGAAGGGGGAAACCAGTAGCAAATGAAACAAAAAAGATGACATCATAACCTTTGACAGCAGAGACGAAGAAGGGGTGCAGCAGCCACATGATGACGCACTAGTGCTCTCCCTACTTGTGGCCAATTACATGGTCAGACGCATATTGATGGACAATGGGAGCTCGGCTAACATCATGTTCTGGTCGGTCCTGGTTGGAATGAAAATCGGTAAGGAACGACTCAAGCCGGTCTTAACCCCCCTGGTAGGATTCGGGGGAGACATTGGTCACCCCTGGGTACAATCACGTTACCGGTGACAATAGGGACGACCCCGCAGCAGGTTACGACGCTAACAGAATTCCTGGTGGTCGACCAACCTTCGATGTACAATGTCATCTTGGGTCACCCTTTCCTTAATGCAGTTCAGGCTGTAACGTCAACGTACCACCTCAAAATCAAATTCCCTATACCACAAGGGATAGGATTTGCTAAGGGAGATCAGGCTACTGCTCGGAGTTGCTATGTAGTGGCCCTGAAAGGGAAGATGGAGGCTAGAGAAGTTCTAATGGTGGAAGATCTAGAAGTAAGGGGAAAGTATCCCCAGATCAGTACAGTAGATGAAGACATCAGGCATATACCACTGAAGGGCTAGCAGGAGAGAAGTATACATATCGGAAATCACTTGCCCGACACCTTGAAAGCGGAGCTAAACGAACTGTTGGATGAATTCGCTGATTTGTTCGCCTGGTCGACTGCAGACATGCCTGACATCAACCCTGCAGTCATAGAGCACAAGCTGCAGATCGACCCCAACCACCGACCTGTGAAGCATAAAAAAAGGAGCTTCGCGATGGAGCGAGCTCAAAATAATCAATGAGGAAGTGACGAAACTGCTGCAGGCCAACTTCATCAGGGAGGTAGACTACCCGGAGTAGCTGAGCAACGTGGTTATAATAAGAAAGCCGAACGAAAAATGGCGCACTTGCATAGACTTCACTGACCTGAATAAGGCGTGCCCAAAAGATAGCTTCCCTCTTCCCCGAATCGACCAGCTAGTGGATTCAACCTCAAGGCACAAGCTCCTCAGCTTCATGGATGCCTACTTAGGATATAACCAAATCCCTATGAGTCAAGCAAACGAAGAAAAAACATTTTTCATCATCGAAAGGGGTTTGTATTGTTATAGGATAATGCCCTTCGGGCTAAAAAATGCAGAAGCCACATATCAGAGATTGGTGAACAGGATCTTTAAAGATCAGCTCGGAAAAACAATGGAGGCGTACGTGGACGACATGCTAGTAAAAAGCTTGGAAGCAAGGCAACATTGTAAAGACTTGAGAGAAACATTCGAACTCCTTCGCCGGTACCACATGAAACTGAACCCATCGAAGTGTGTGTTCGGTGTTTCTGTAGGAAAGTTCCTAGGCTTTATGGTGACTCATAGAGGTATAAAAGCAAACCCAGATAAAATAAGAGCGCTGCTAGAGATGGAGGTCCCATGGACAAAAAAGGAGATCCAAGTTTTGACAGGGAGGATAGCTTCCTTCAGCAGGTTTGTCTCCTGCTTAGGGAACAAAGGCTTACCTTTCTTCAGAGCACTACGGAAGAAGGGAGGATTCGAATGGGGGGAGGAGTAGGCCAAAGCCTTCGAACAGCTCAAGCAATACCTCAGATCCCCTCCCCTTTTGACGAAGGCAAAGAATGGGGAAGACCTCTACCTGTATATAGCATCCACGAAAAATGTCGTCAGCTCTGTCCTGGTTCGGGAAGAAGGCAGGAGGCATCAACCCATTTATTACACTAGCAAGGTGCTCAGTGGAGCCGAAAAGAACTACTGCACGGCGAAAAAAGACGTTTTCTCCATCATCTGTGTAGCACAAAAATTGAGGCCCTACTTTTAGGCCCACAAGGTAATTGTGTTAACAAACTTACCGATGAGACAAATTCTATAGCGGCCGGAGAGTTCGGGAAGGATGACAAAGTAGTCAATCGAATTAAGTGAGTTCGACCTACAATATCAACCAAGGCCCGTTGTCAAAGCCCAGGTGCTCGCTGATTTTACAGCAGAAAGGCTCTCCAACTCATCCACTAAGTCAGACATATGGACATTACATGTTGATGGGTCGTCTAATGCTGCTGGGGGGGGAGCTAGATTCATCCTTTCAACCCCGAACGGCAGTGAAACTCTTTTTGCACTAAAGCTGGAGTTTACAGCAACCAACAATGATGCGGAGTATGAAACTTTGTTAGCAGGCCTACGCTTGGCAGAAGCATTAGGGGTGGCACAGATCAAGGTATCGAGCGATTCACAGCTGGTGGTAGAGCAACTAAAAGGAGAATTTGAAGCTAGGGATCCAAGAATGAAGAAATATCTCGTTAAGGCCCAAGTTCGATATAGAACACGTACCAAGGGCAGAGAACAAAAAGGCCGACGCACTCACGAAATTGGCCTCAGCAACTGGTTCGGAATGGAAAGACGCTATTTATCTAGAGCGGATAGGGAAACCCTCATACGAGGAGGATAGAATTAACTCAGTGGAGTCCGAAATCAACAAAAACGATTGGAGGGCGCCTTTATTTCTATAGCTCCAGGACAGATCCCTACCAGAGGACAACAAGGAAGCTCTGAAAGTGAGAAGGAAAGCAGTAAGATATACGCTGATAGGCCGGGAGCTGTACAGACGATCTCTAACACTGCCCTACCTTCGTTGTCTAAACAATGAAGAAGGGAAATACGTACTAAGGGAAATCCACAAATGAGTATGCGGAAACCACCTTGCCAGTAGGGCCCTAGCCCACAAGGCCATGCGGCAGGGATTTTACTGGCCCACAATGAAGAAAGACGTGGTCGAGCTCGTCAAAAGATGCGACAGATGTCAACGATGTGCAGTAGTACCACACGTACCCTCTAATCTACTCTCCCCTCTAACCAATCCCTGCCCCTTCGCACAGTGGGGAGTAGACATCCTGGGACCTTTACCACAGGCGACTGGTCAAAGAAAGTTTTTGTTGGTAGCAATAGATTATTTCACTAAGTGGGTAGAGGTCGAACCTCTAGCCACCATAACAGAGCGGAA
Organism: Malania oleifera; assembly: GCF_029873635.1. Classification (NCBI taxonomy): domain Eukaryota; kingdom Viridiplantae; phylum Streptophyta; class Magnoliopsida; order Santalales; family Ximeniaceae; genus Malania; species Malania oleifera. The sequence continues at coordinate 98,059,962 of NC_080420.1, forward strand.
CATTACGCGCTTCGTGTGGACATTAGTGGTTTGCCATTTTGGAATCCCCTGGGCAATAGTTACAGACCATGGGAGGCAGTTCGACAATGAGCGCTTCAAAAAGTTTTGTTCGAACCTATCTATTAAGCTCCTCTTTGCGTCAGTAGCGCATCCCCAGAGCAATGGACAGGTAGAGAACATGAACCGGACGATACTGCACGGATTAAGGACGCGACTCGAATCTATGCAAGGTAGATGGGCAAAGAAACTCCCTTCCCTCATATGGGCAAACCATACCACCAAGAAAGCGGCAATAGGGGAAACCCTTTTCATGCTTGTCTTTGGCGCAGAAGCAGTCATCCCAGCAGAGGTAGGGATACCCTCTTGGCGAAGGCAATACTTTAACGAGCAGACCAACAACAAAGAGCTCAGATCAGAAATAGACCTGCTAGAAGAGAGACAGGATCAGGCAGGTTTAAAAGTTGCAGCGTACCAGCAAAGGGTGGCAAAGTACTACAACAATCGGGTCAAAGTACAAAATTTCCAGTCAGGAGACTTAGTCCTGAGGAAGACGCAGAACAACCCAATGGAGTCAAGGTCGCACAAGTTAAAGCCAAACTGGGAGGGTCCACATAAGTTGGAAGATGTAGGGGGGAAAGAGATTAAGAACACATGGAACTCGGATATGTTAAAAAAATACTATTCTTAAAAAGTGCTTCTTACAGTGCAGTAATAAAAGTACCAATTACAATAGTTGTACTACGTCAATAAAGTTTAAAAAATTTTATTACAAGTCCAGTTCCTACAGACTAGTTGGCTTTACTCCCCTCTCCAGCTTCCTCCTCCTCCTCTTCCTCATCCTCATCCAAGTCTTCCACGGATTCAGGACTCTCATTGCCATAACCGTGTGAGCTCACACCATCTAACAGAAGCTCAGGGTGTTTTTTTTTTTCACTTGAGCCCGGCACCTCCTGAATCCCACCTGGTAAGCTTTGGAGGTATCAATGGCGAACTGGTTGGAGTCCTTATACTCCTTTACTACAATTCGGGAGGTAGTAGCGGCAGCAACAGCTTCTCTAGCAGGTAATTCCTCCCTACGAAGGCGCTCAACCTCAGCTTGCAGAGCCCGCTCACGGACCTCGGCCTCACGCAGTTCGTTCTGAGCAACAACATACTTCTCCCTGGCATCCAAGGTCTGCCGGTACATTTCGGCAACCTTCTCCTCCTGGGCTAAAGCCATCGTCGCCAGCTGAGGAAGAATACAAAATACATAACAGTTAACAAAACTATGTATAAGGGGAGAAGAATAAAGCCATTTGAAGAATATATACCTGGTATGAGGTGTGGTGGATTTTTGCTGAAAGAGCATCAGGAATGGTGCACTAGGCCCGCACAAAATCTTCAGCGTGTGCAGCCCGACGGAGAGCAGAGGCATAATGGGTCGGCTCGTGAAAAATCGCTTCAGTATGAGTCTGTGGGATCGAAGGAGGAGCAGCATTGATCTAATCAGTAAGGGCACCAGAATCACCTATAGCGGGTGCATCCCTTTGGGAGGATTCCCCCTCAATCTTCCTTCTTTTCTTCCTACTCCTACTTACCCTTTGCTTCTTGGCTTCCCCCATGAGAGATTCATATCTGGTGAAGTCCATATCTGCAAGGATAAGGAGAAAATAAGTAAAAACACCAACAATAGAGATAATATCTGAACCCGTATATAGAAATCAGAGGCGAGGAAAGACTTGAGGAAACGGGGCTGATCCCCCACTGCACGAGGACACGCTCTTGGAGCAGCTCCTCGTGAGGGATAATACCCTGCTCTCCAAGGGCTTGCAGCTTTTTCAAGATGGCCTGCTCTTTGAGGGAAAGCCTTGGAAGAAGGTGGCACACCCGAACTATAAAGGAAAAGGGATGAAAGAAAAAGAGGTGAGTCAGCAAATAACCTACTGGTAGCCCTGCAAAAGAAGGTGGACAAGGGATAGACAACATTACCATCAAGAGGAGAAGACCAGACCAAAGAGCTTGTGTAGTTCAACTCCCCCGAGGCAAAGAAATACCGAGACTTCTAGTTATGTATGGAAGAATTACCCGATGAAAAAAGTTTATAACCTGGTAGGGAGTTAAAATAGTATAGCTCATTCTCTACAGAATGTGTTCGCATTTGAAAAAAACTCTTAAAGAGAGGAACTGTTGGCTGGTGGCCTAGGCGGAGCAGAAGAACGGAAAAATAGTTGAGCGAGAGATAGGAGTTCGGAACAAGTTGGGAAGGTGCTATCCGGTAAAAATGTAATACATTAGAGACAAAGCAGGGAAAAGGGAGCCTGAGACCCAAATCTAAATAATCGGTATAGAGGCAGAGCTCCTCAGACCCAGGGTCAAGGGCTGACTCGGAAACAGAGGGTAACCTAACAGTAATACTCTATGGTATAGCAAAAAAATAGCGAACATTCTACAAGTCGGAGGGGGTGAGGTCACAACGAGCGTTCCTCAGTGTAGTAGGAACCCTCAAAGGCTGTGAAGAAGACTCCATTGGGAAAAAAAAGTGTGAACGAAACAATACCTTTACCAACGGATCAAACAGGCCACCCAACAAAAACAAAGAGGAAAAAATGCCAAAGCAGATCAAAACAGTAAGATTCCGCACACAAACAGCAAGGCTATCTTAGTGGAAAAGATCAAACACCACAAAGTTAACGCAAGAACAGCAAAGAACATGAAGAACAACCAAACAAACATGCAGTAGATAGGGAGAGCGTACCTAATGACAAATATGGGACCCCATGGATTGAAGGAGAGAAGAGAATGAAGGAGTCCACTGGACTAAAGATGAGTGCAGAATGAAGGAGTCTCCTGGCCTTTATAAAGAGAGGACGGCACGAAACCCTGAGGCGAGAATCTCAAAATTTCTCGTTTGCCAAAAAGGATTGTGTCTTGAGGGAGAAAAAGGACACAGAGAATATGAACCCACAGAAAATCTCTGACACATGCACAGCCGCGGCTTCCCAAGGACAAACGGTGCCTCGGAAAGACCACATCACCTCGGACACAACGTTAGACGGGTGACCATAAATGAGAACGTTTCATCCAACCCACTTTCCAAGGTATGACGCATTTAAAACCTGCTTTTATCCATCTTTTGCAGGACAGAAGGATGGGACGACGCCTCGGAAAAATGAGTAGATGAAACACCCAAGTGATGAGCACGACTCATCAGGTGGAGAGGCCCAAATGACGAGCACGACTCGTAAGGCCAAAACAGCCGGCAGATGAGCACAACTTATTAGGCAGAGAGGCCAAACTGACGAGCATGACTCGTAAGGCCAGAACAGCCCAGTAGATGAGTACGGCTCAATAGACACAAAGACCCAAATAATGAGCACGACTCGTAAGGCCAAAACGGCCCAGCAGATGAGCACGACTCATCAGGTAGAGAGGCCAAACTAACGAGCACGAATCGTAAGGCTAGAACAGACCAACAGATGAGCATGACTCAATAGACACAAAGGCCCATATGACGAGCATGACTCGTAAGGCCAAAATAGCCCAGCAGATGAGCATGTCTCATCAGGCAGAAAGGCCAAACTAACGAGCACGACTCGTAAGGCCAGAACAGCCCAGCAGATGAGCACGACTCAATAGACACAAAGGCCCAAATGATGAGCACAACTCGTAAGGCCAAAACAGCCCAGCATATAAGCGCGGCACAGTAGACATAAAAATGTCATGAAGCTGCTCGGTCGGCCAAATTTCCTTCATTGAACAGGTCGGCCAATTTCCCTCCATAGGACAGCTCAGCCAATTTCCCTCCATAGGACAGGTCGACCAACTTCCCTTCATGGAGTAGGTCGGACAGCTCGGCTAATTTCCCTCCACGGAGCAGATCACACAGGTCTGCCAAATTCCCTTCATGGAGCAGGTTAGACAGTTCGGCCAAATTCCCTCCATGAGACAGGTCGGACAAATTCCTTTTAGGGAGCAAGTCGGACAGGTCAGCCAACTTCCCTTCACGGAGCATATCAGACAGGTCTGCCAACTTCCCTTCGTGGAGCAGGTTAAACAACTCGGCCAATTTCCCTCCATTGGACAGGTCGGCCAACTTCCCTTCATGGAGCAGGTCGGACAGCTCGACTAATTTCCTTCCACGGAGCAGATTAGACAGGTCTGCCAAAATTCCTTTCATGAAGCAGGTCGGCCAACTTTCCTTCATGGAGTAGGTCAGACAGTTCGGCCAAATTCCCTTCAGGGAGCAGGTCGGACAGGTCGGTCAACTTCCCTTCACGGAGCAGATCAGACAGGTCTACCAACTTCCCTTTATTGAGCAGGTTAGACAGCTCGGCCAACTTCCCTCCATGGGACAGGTCAGCCAAATTCCCTTCATGGAGCAGGTCGAACAGCTCGTCCAACTTCCCTTCATGGAGCAGGTCGGACAACCTCCCTGCATAGAACAGCTCGGCACGAAGAGCTCTTCATAACAGCTCGGACAAAACAGCTCGACACGAACAATTCGGACAAAATAGTTCGGCACGAACAGCTCTTCAGAACAGTTCAGACAACAACTCGACACGAACAGTTCGGACAAAACAGCTCGGCACGGACAGCTCGACAAAACAGCTTGAAAAAATAGCTCGAACAAAACAGCTCGGCACGAACAGCTCTTCAAAACAGCTCGGCACGAACAGCTCTTCAAATCAGCTGGAAAAAAAAAAGAGGAGCATTAAACCTTCTAAAAGAAAAGATGCAGACAAAACCATTATTCAAAATTCTGTCCCGAAATTTGAAACTGAGGGGGGGACAACTGATACGCCCAAAATAATTTAGCCAATAAGTACAGGTCAACACCTATCTCGCACCTTATCCGGGTTTGACATCTTGACGAGAGATCAGCTCCAACACAATAAAGAGGAGAAGAGATCCACGTCGGTGGCTTTAATAGCCGAGTAATAGGTGCACGCACTTATGGCTGGGGAGCAATTCATGCCCCCGCGCAATAAATTCGTGCCAACCTACGGTCAACTCGACCCCCTATAAGAAGGGATTTAGAGAAAAAACCAACGTAAGTCACTAAACACTATTCTACTGTTGCGTTCAGCCTCTCTAAAAGCATTCCTCTTACTTAGACATTGGAGTGATCCCCCGGAGTTTACCCCGGGTCTTCCAAGCCTTTCTTTTCTTCCCCTTTCAGGTCAACGGGAGTCGAAGGAGCATCCTTGCTATTTTTACCCCGCAACAATATTAAATTATAATAAAAATAATATTATTAATTAAATTTAAAATTTTAATTTATTTAATGTTAATTTAAATTAATAAATAATTCTTGTTCAATCTAGAATTTTATTATAATTACTAATATGTATTTTAAAATATTAATATTTTTATAATTAAAATTTGAAATGATAATTATATTATTTTTCTGACTAAAATTTAAAAATTTTCTATCAGCTAAAATAAAATAATATTATTTTTTAATTAACAAAAACCTTGTTGTTAATGTATATTTATAACATATAGTTATCACATTAATTTATGTAAAAAATAGTATTAATAACTAAATTAAAATTTTAATTTATTTAATATTGATTTAAATTTATAGATGGTCCTTTTTATTTATTCTAGAATTTAATTATATATTTTTTAATAATTAATAAGTTATAATGTGTGATAAAACCTGGCAAGTCAAATTGCCTCGATTAATCAAACTGCTAAACGGTCAAAAAGTTGACCTGGAGTCGGGTGACCGAACTCAAATGACTTGCGTAACGACCCAAAAAAAATAAAAAAAATAAAATAATAATAAATAATTATTAATTCAAAAAATTTATTATTATTAATTAATTAATTATTATTAAGAAAATTAATTAAATTAAGAAATTTGAGGATTGTGGATATATATATATATATGTATATTTAATTATATATATATATATATAAGTATATATGTAAGTAATATGTATAAGTATATATAAGTATATATATATATTATATGATAAGGTTAAAGAAAGGATAAAGGAAAGAAAAAAAAAAAAACTTAGTGCGTAAGTTTTCCTGCTGGAACAAAACATAGGAAAGAAGAAATTCCTTCTCACGTGCAGATAAGAAAGGAAAGAAAGAAAGAGAAAGAAAAAAAATTAAATATATTCTCTCACTCTCCACTCCTTTTCTTTTTACGATTTCGCGGTCGATTCTCGTCCAATTGAAAATCCGAAGATACCACCGAACTCCATTCTTCACCACCGACATATCTACTGAAGTGGATTTGTCGTAGGAGTAACGTGGGCATATCTCGTGGGGTAAGTCAAAAATTTTTATTTTTATCTCAATTTTTCCTAAATTTTAAGCCAAATAGACGATCGGACACCACCACGAGAATCTAGGGATGATTCTCTACAAGTCTAGCGGAGTGAAATTCTCGTGGGGTTATTGTAGAAATAGTCCAAAATTAGGATAAATGTGTTATTTAGAAATTAATTATTATAAATTAAGAAATGTTAAAATAATATTTTATTGGGGTTGATTTGATTGAATCAGGGTTCGAGTGAGCATCGCAGGTATAAGTTTGGGAGCCCTGCAAGCGTAATTCAGGGAATCAGGTAAGTGGGAATAAAATTATATCAGTATTTTTTTTTAAGGTAAACTGGTTATTTACGAGTATATGAAATTTATTATTTATCTATATGATTTTCAGAATAGCCTGATTATTGGAAAAATGATGATTTGGTTTACGGTTATATTTGGGATAATTGTTTATGATATTAAATTCATGTGACATGGGAGTAATTTTCCTAATAAATTGAATATGAATTACTGTGATATTTGAGTTTGCATGTGGGGGTGTTTGAAATGATTATGGCATAATGAATGAGTTGTTATGTTTGACTCCTGTGTGGAAATGTATTGATTTGTGGGGATACTGTGTGGGAAATGAATTAATCTGTTGAATTCCCGTGTGGAAATGCATTAATGCGTCTGTGTGAACTAACTGGTGTGGTTATTCGTATGCATCTCAATATAACGTTGGCATGAGGAGGTTGTTATATTGCCTAAATGTAAATCATGATATGACGTTGGCAGGTTGAGGAGCTTGTCATATTGTTATTTATATGGGGTAGGATATTGGCAGGTCGAGGAGCTTATTCTACTGATGTATGACGGGTAGGTCATGGGGATTGGATACTGGTGAATAATGGCGTTTGTGTGAGCCATGTTATATACCCTGTGAGGGTAGTGGTGCCTGTGTGGGCCACGTTATATCCTGTGTGGATAATAGCGTCTGTGTGAGCCATGTTATATACTCTGTGTGGGTAGTGGTGCCTGTGTGGGCCACGTTATATCCTGTGTGGATAATGGCGCCTGTGTGGGCCATGTCATGTACCTTGTGTGGTTAGTGGTACCTGTGTGGGCCACGTGTAGATAAGAAGTACATAGGTGCCTGTGTGGGCCACGTACTGACATGTACGCAGTTGCTCTGTGTGGGCCACGTACTGAGGACATTGGAAGATGAAGTATGAGATGCATGATTCCTGTGTGGATGTGTTGTGTGCATGTGAATTTAATTATAGCATAAAAATAATGGTATAGCATATTGTGAATGCATGTGTGTGCATGCGGCGAGGTAAACATACCATCGAGGGCTTGCTGAGAAAGGCAAGTGCTTTGTTAGGTAGTTTTTTGGTATCAGTGCAAAGGGATGCTACTTGTATGGGCGGGTAGACATCTCGATCCTCGGAAATCTTCGCCTTTAAAATAATAAAGATGTGTGTACTGAGGGCGAGGTAATACTTCACCTAAGGGCTTACTGAGTAAGGTGAGTGCTTTGGTAGGTAGTTTTTAGTATCAGAGCAAAGGGAAGCTACTTGTATGGGCAGGTAATCTTTCCTATCCTTGGGGACTTTCGCCTGCATAAAAATTATGTACTTATGCATATTGAATGTGTGTGTGGTATTGGATGTCGGGAATGTTATTAATGGTACATTTTCTCAGTTGTTATTGATGTTATATGAGAAGCAGTTTATTTTGAGATATAAATATTAAAACTCATTTGTCACACACTGTTATAATTTATTCCACCCTTATTGAGAAGTGTCTCACCCTAGTGGATTAACAATTTTTCAAGTTCTTCTAGAGATCGGGTTTGAAGGCCTAGGCTGGGATTGTTTGTGATAGTTTCTTTATGGGGTATTGTGAGATACTGATATATGTATAGATATATTTGTACGGAATTACGTTTTAAATGCTGGTTGTGGATACAGATATTTGGATGTTGTAGTGTTGGTTTTTGGTTGTATATAGAACTCTGGTATTTATTTGAGGTTATTTATTTATGTTCCGTTGCATGCATGATAATTATGGTATCAGATGCAGGTGATTGGAACACGTGGCACCCGGGCCCCACTTGGCGGGTCGGGGCATCACAACTTGAGTGTTCAAGGTAGACCGAACTTGTACTTTGTACTTTTCCATCGTCCCTGGGCGCGCGAACTTATAGTTCATTTTCACTAGGGCGACCGAACTTGGAAGTTCGGTAAGCTGAATTCTGGTTCAGACGACCGAATCTCGGACCAAATGGAAAATCCCTTTGGTTAGCAAACTGAACCCTCATACAAGCACCCGAACTTCAAAAATTACTTTTTCTCTTGTGTTTGTTCGGACGATCGAACCAATGACTCGGTTAACCAAAACTCTCAGGTTGGCCAAATTTTTACCACAGTTAATTAGGGTAAAACGTGATTAATTTCTTAAACACATTTAAAACTTTTTTAATAATTCCCTGTATGTCCCAAACAGTTATAATTTTGGCATTCTCTATATATATGGGTTCATTTGCAAAAACTAAGGAAGATTAGCAACATCATTAAGCAAAAGAATCCTCTCAATTTTCAAAGAGCATATTTTTCCATACAAAGTCCAAACACTCTTTGCTTGTTATTCCTTTAAGTAATCTAACTTCCTAAGAGTGTTATTAAGTGATTCAAATTGCTAAAACTCTCCTTGTTATAAATTGATTGTTGTTTTCATTGAGAGATTTTAGTTAGGGTTTTTCCTCGATTTAATCAATAAATCTTTATGTGGGAAAACCTTTGTAGCTAGTGAGTCTTTACATCTTTGTTACAAGACTCATTAAACTTGTGTTTTTTGATTAGCAAAATATTTTTCACAAGCTTACATATTTTTCAAATATCTTTTGAGCTATTATTTTGAGAAAAATCCTATTTGAGATATTTTGAATACTCTGGCTGGAGCACTTTGAAACTTATGGTGATTGATTTACATTGACACTTTGTTTCAAAGGTTGTTTGGAAATACACTCTAAGACTTGATTGCATATCTATATCAGATTGAGTGTTTAGCACACGTGATTGACACTGAGCATATTTACCATGTAACGACCCAGTCCTTTATACGGACCTAGGTGTCACTCTTTCATTACATAATATCTATACTTGTTCAAGATATGGAAACAACCCGCCCTAAACAGGGACATACAGGTGTAAAACATACATAATAATGATGTAAATGTCGCAGAAAAACATAAACATCCATTGGGATTTCTACTAGACTTATACCAGAGTTCACTAATACATCCATAATTTACATATTTCGGACTTAGAACAATTCTCATTATTAGAACCCTCCAAAAAGGAACTTCATCTAAAATTTACTACATGATTTAGATGCTTACGTAAGCTATTCAAAAACAATCTCCCAGTCCTTTTAGCTATTAGGATTGACGCACTGATGGACCTGAAAACAAAGGTTGTATGATAGGGTGAGACACCTCTCAGAAAGGAAGAAGGAGTTACAACAGTGTGTGACTGCATGCATGCATATTTTCATTCAACATCTAGAATATAAATCAAATATTTTCAATACAGTAATGCATCAGTTATATCATTATTCATATTACAAAATTCCCACATCTGTCTTTCGACCATTTTATGGTTTATGAGATGACCAACAGAAAAATATCCCTATAACCAGTTTTACCCTGTGGCCCGGGTTGTGCACTGATACTCGTCCAATGCCATGTTCGTGCAGGCACTGTCGAGTACCTACTTATGATCCGACTGCCTCCATTGGCCCAATATTAGCCAATGGTTTCACCCTGCTAGCCGACCATCTTGGTACCCACATCGTTTAGTACGTGTGGTTGCATGTGTACATTTAGCTACGATATCGCGTCGTATCATATAACAGTAGTTTATTTCAACTCTGCAAAGAAAGTATTTTTCAACCCTATATCAATAGTATAGAAATAATCCTAGCGGGTTCAAACCGGCGTCTTTCTACTCAGTTTACCCCTCTTTGTTTACTAATTCAGCTCGGTGTATCACCGGCCTCAGTTTTTCACATTCTTAGTATAAAAAATTGGAATTTCATTCCCATATTCTATATTAGTAGTATAGAAAATACATTCATTTCCATTTCAACATATATCACACAAGTTTGATACAAAAACCCGCTAAATGATAGAAATTCAATATACATAGTTTAACTCTATAAATAAAAGGATTCAAGTCTCTCCTACTACAGTATAAACACAAATAAACAATATTTGTAAAATTTGGAGATCATACGTCGAAATCTTCGTTTTTACCAAAAACCATAAAATCGTCAAACCGGCATTTCTACTCGGTAGAATTTAACAAATAAGCAGTTAAATCATACATAGTAACATAAACTAGCTTTTTAGCGGTTTAGTTTTCCAAAATAGCTGTTGTAATCAAATTCCCCTTACCTTATACTCGAAATGAAACTTCGTACGAAAACGGTCCAAAACGACAACCCGAGATCCCGAAAACCTAAAACCACAGAACATAACCTTACTATGTTTTCTACTGTTATCCAAATATCCAATCAAAAATAGGATCAGATTCCTACCTCGATTCTTGGGAAAACCTGAAACTCTTCGAAACGACGATCCGATCCACTAAAAGTGTAGAGTTTCCTCTTCTGATCCACACAATACCCTTCGTTTTTGGAAACGGACGACGAACGACGAAGGATCTTAAAGAGAGAGAGAGAGAGAGAGAGAGAGAATGAGAGAGAGAGAGAGAATAAGAGAATTTATAGAATAAAACCTAACTTAGCCCTTAAGTAATCTAAATAAATATCTCCTCCAAGATATTTATATATAAATATCTCAAAATATCTCTTTTCAAAATATCTTCTCCAAAATATCTCTTTATTTATTTATTTTTTCTCGGGGTCGGGTTACTACAATCTCCCCTCCTTATAAGAATTTCGTCCCCGAAATTCACCAACTGATACCAAGCATACTCTACCTTACGTCGGAGACCTACAGAAGAGTTGGCAGCCACCCTCAAAGCAGCTCCGGCCCGAAGCTACTATCTACCCTCGCTTATGGCGGAGGAATACCGTGATTACACTGTGATGCTTTGGAAGATTACACACACACACAAAACTCTCCCGAAGACCATACCATCTATACTACTATACATAACTATGTACCATCCAAAAATAACTGCAGGTACTTCTGACGTATTTCTGACTCTAACTCCCATGAAGCTTCCACCATTGTATGGTTATGCCATAATACATTCACTAGCGGTATTTCCCTAGTCCATAACTGCTGAATTTTCCGATCTAATATCAGTACTGGTACCTCCTCATATGATAAAGCCTCACTGATCTCTAAAGGTTTGTAACTCAGTACATGCGATAGTTCTAGTATGTACTTCCTCAGTACAGACACGTGAAATACATCATGAACTCAGGATAATGCTGGAGGTAAAGCCACTCGACAAGCAGCTGAACCTATCCTTTCAAGGTTTTCAAAAGACCCGACATACCGAGGACTTAGCTTCCCCCTCTTCCCGAATCTCATCACCCCTTTCATCGGAGCGATTCTCAAGAATACCATATCTCCTACTTCAAATTCCAACTCTCGCCGACGAGTATCTGCATAACTCTTCTGTTGACTCTGAGCTGCTTTAATTCTTTCCCTGATCAATGCGACCTTTGCAGAGGTCTGCTGAATTAGTTCTGGACCTAGTATTTGCCGCTCACCTACCTGATCCCAGTACAACGGAGATCGACACCGACGACCGTATAGAGCCTCATAAGGTGTCATCTCTATGCTCGTCTGGTAACTGTTGTTATATGCAAATTCAACAAGCGGTAGATATCGCATCCAACTATTACCAAAATCTAGCATACAAGCCCGCAACATATCTTCTAACGTCTGAATAGTTTTCTCCGATTGTCCATCCGTCTGTGGGTGAAAGATGTACTGAACATCAATCGCGATCCCAATGCATCTTGTAAACTTTTCCAAAAACGAGATGTAAAATGCGGATCTCAATATGAAACAATAGATATAGGAACACCATGGAGTCGTACCACCTCCTGCACATAAAGTTCTGCCAGCCTATTCAGAGAGTAGCTAACTCTGATTGGAATGAAGTGTGCAATCTTCGTCAACCGATCTACTATAACCCATATGGCATTTTGCCCATGTATCGCCATAGGTAAACCCGTCACAAAATCCATCGAGACATGTTCCCACTTACACTCAAGGACGTCGAGTGGTTGAAGGTGTCTTGCTGGCTTCTGATGTTCTGCTTTGATCTGCTGACATGTCAGACACTGTTCTACAAATTGGGCGATCTCTCTTTTCATATTAGACCACCAGAAAGATTCCCTCAAATCTCGGTATATTTTCGTACTACCAAGATGTACAGTGTAGAGCGAACGGTGTGCCTCTTCCACAATAACCCGTTTAATCATGGCATCATTCGGAACGCAAACCCTGCTATGGAATCTCAGTATCCCATCACTAGAAATACTGAAGTCTGGCCTTAAACCATTCCGAACTCCTTCCATAACCTCAACTAACTCTGGATCCTCTTTTTGCGCTACACAGATCCTCTCTTGTAAGGTCGGTTGCACCACCAAGCTGGCAAGGACAGCCTGATGATTTCCTTCTACCACTTCCAAGCCCAAACTTTCCAGGTCCATACAAATTGGTGCTGAACTCTAATCGCTGAAACAGACGCATCAACAGAGTTCCGACTCAGAGGATCAGCTACCACATTAACCTTTCCTAGGTGATAGCTAATAACACAGTCGTAGTCTTTAATCAACTCTAGCCACCTGCGTTGTCTCATGTTCAGCTCATTCTGGGTGAAAAAGTACTTAAGACTTTTATGGTCAGTAAAAATCTCGCACTTTTCACCATACAAGTAATGCCTCCAAAATTTTAATGCAAATACTACCGCTGCTAATTCCATATCATGTGTTGGGTAGTTCTTCTCGTACTCTTTAAGTTGCCGAGAAGCGTAAACAATTACTCTACTCTGCTGCATTAGAACACAGCCAAGACCCTTCTTAGAGGCGTCACTATAAATAACGAATCCACCATCCCCTGAAGGAATGGTCAGGACTAAAGCAGTAACCAGTCGCCGTTTCAGCTCCTGGAAACTCAACTCACACTCCTCAATCCAAATGTACCTCACATTCTTCCTCGTAAGTCGCGTCAAAGGACCTGCTAAACTGGAGAACCCTTCCACAAAACGACAGTTGTAACCTGCAAGACCTAAAAAGCTTCTGACTTCCTGAACATTCTTTGGTCTCGCCCAGTCCACTACTACTTCAATCTTACTTGGGTCCACGGATACACCTTCCTTGGACACGACGTGACCAAGAAACGCAATCTGCTCTAACCAGAACTCACACTTCTTCAATTTAGCATACAATTTCTTATTCCTAAGCATTTGCAAGACAAGCCTCAAATGCCCTTCATGCTATGCAGCCCTACTAGAATACACTAGGATGTCGTCGATAAATACTACGATGAACCGGTCTAAATATTTGTGAAAGACCCTGTTCATCAAATCCATAAACGCTGCAGGTGCGTTAGTCAAACCAAAAGGCATAACCATAAATTCATAATGGTCATACCGAGTTTGAAACGCTGTCTTAGGAATGTCTTCCGCTTTCACCTTCAGTTGGTGATACCCAGATTGTAGATCAATCTTAGAGTAGATCTGCGTGCCCTGAAGCTGGTCAAACAGATCATCGATTCGAGGTAGTGGAAATTTATTCTTTATCGTCACCTTGTTGAGTTCTCTGTAGTCGATGCACATCCTCATCGACCCATCCTTCTTCTTAACAAACAAAACGGGCGCCCCCCAAGGAGAAACACTAGGATGAATATACCCCTTGTCTAGGAGCTCCTGAAGTTATTCCTTTAGTTCTTTCAATTCAGCTGGAGCCATATGGTACGAAGCTTTCGATATCGGTGCCGTACCTGGAACTAGCTCTATCGCAAATTCCACTTCCCTGTTCGGAGGTAACCCTGGCAAGTCCTCTGGAAATACGTCAGGGAGCTTGCACAGTACAACAATTGTTTCCAACTTATTTTCTTCAACCGGCGCATCTTTCACAAACGCTAGATACTCTTGGCAGCCATCTAGGAGTAGCCTCCTAGCTTGCAAAGCTAAAAGGATCCGTGGTGCAGAATGCACACATGACCCCTGGAATCTGAATTCCTGCTCCCCTGGTGGTTTAAACACCACCTCTCGCTTGCGGCAGTACCCCCTTGCTGACCGCCACACTATGTCGGAGCATTCCCTTTGTATTGCTGCTGCGTGACCTCATCATTCCTCTACCTCGGATAGTCTCTCATCTAATGTCCTTGTCTACCACACCGCATACATGCTCCCATAGACAACCAACACTGCTCTTGGTGTTTCTTACCACATAAAGAGCAACGTGGAACACTTGCGGAATTCTGGGACGTGCCACCACTATTTTTCTTCCACTTACTCTATCTTGCCCCAGAAGAATAATTAGGAGGCGCTGGCCTCTTCTTCATAACCTGAACTTCTGCATCCTCTAGTAAACACTCCTCTGCTACCGTAGCTTTATCAACCAACATAGAAAAATCCTGCAACTGCAGAATCGCCGTCTACTTACGGATCTCGCTCCTTAGACCCCTCTGAAACTTCCAAGCCTTCTTTGCTTCATCAAGAATCACAAATGAAGCAAATTGAGACAGCTCCTGGAACTTGGCAGCGTACTGCTGTACTGTCAGTGAACCCTACGTCAAATTCATAAATTCCTTCATTTTCGCGTTTCTAATTGTGGCCGAAAAATAACGTTCAAAGAAGAGCTCTTTAAATCGGGCCCATGTCAACGCTATCGGTATCGATCAGTGCTCCTCCATCTGCTTTACCGACCCCCACCATCTCTCAGCCTCCCCTGCCAACTTAAACGTGGCGAAGGTGACTTTTTGCTTTTCGGTGTAGTTTAACACATCTAAGATCTTCTCGATTTCCTGGATCCAATTCTCAGCACGAACTGGATCTGCACTGCCCACAAAAGCAGAGGGCTTCAATCTGGTGAACTGATCAATGGAGCAACCCAACTCAGTTATAGGACGATCCTGCCCTCTATTCGTACGCACTACCTCAGTCATAAGCTGCTGTGCGAATTCACGTAACACACTAGTAGAGTCGTTACCAGCCTTGGGGCCGGCACCCTCACTACTACTGCCACCTATATTGGCAGTGATATCCCTGGATTCCATCTTGAAAACAATTACAAGATTCCATTAGAAGGTAATAGCCTAAGCATTAACTAACACTATCATACTATAGACTCAGTTCCCTTAAATCCACATCCTGAATATCGATGTACTCTATTTATTTAACATCATCATTCTAACTCAAGTTCTACCCTTCCACTTGGAAACAACACCATTAATAGATTGCCATGATTTTTTGAACCCTTTGAATGATCTAGAAAAAGGCAAAAGTCTGCCAATTGTTTTCGTCTCCAGGTATACAAAACAAAACTCAAGGTCATATCCATGTCCTATACTCTAGTATATTCTAGACTGTAACAACTAGCAACTTCTTAGTTTAGCACATATCCCTAACTAGGCAGCATGAATCAAATCATACTTCTGGCTGGCTACGGGCTCTGATACCAACTGTAACAACCCGATCTTTTATACGGACCCAGGTGTCACTCTTCATTACATAATATCTATACTTGTTCAAGATATGGAAACAACCCGCCCTAAACAGGGACATACAGGTGTAAAACATACATAATAATGATGTAAATGTCGCAGAAAAACATAAACATCCATTGGGATTTCTACTAGACTTATACCAGAGTTCACTAATACATCCATAATTTACATATTTCGGACTTAGAACAATTCTCATTATTAGAACCCTCCAAAAAGGAACTTCATCTAAAATTTACTACATGATTTAGATGCTTACGTAAGCTATTCAAAAACAATCTCCCAGTCCTTTTAGCTATTAGGATTGACGCACTGATGGACCTGAAAACAAAGGTTGTATGATAGGGTGAGACACCTCTCAGAAAGGAAGAAGGAGTTACAACAGTGTGTGACTGCATGCATGCATATTTTCATTCAACATCTAGAATATAAATCAAATATTTTCAATACAGTAATGCATCAGTTATATCATTATTCATATTACAAAATTCCCACATCTGTCTTTCGACCATTTTATGGTTTATGAGATGACCAACAGAAAAATATCCCTATAACCAGTTTTACCCTGTGGCCCGGGTTGTGCACTGATACTCGTCCAATGCCATGTTCGTGCAGGCACTGTCGAGTACCTACTTATGATCCGACTGCCTCCATTGGCCCAATATTAGCCAATGGTTTCACCCTGCTAGCCGACCATCTTGGTACCCACATCGTTTAGTACGTGTGGTTGCACGTGTACATCTAGCTACGATATCGAGCCGTATCATATAACAGGAGTTTATTTTAACTCTACAAAGAAAGTATTTTTCAACCCTATATCAATAGTATAGAAATAATCCTAGCGGGTTCAAACCGGCGTCTTTCTACTCAGTTTACCCCTCTTTGTTTACTGATTCAGCTCGGTGTATCACCAGCCTCAGTTTTTCACATTCTCAGTATAACAAATTGGAATTTCATTCCCATATTCTATATCAGTAGTATAGAAAATACATTCATTTCCATTTCAACATATATCACACAAGTTTGATACAAAAACCCGCTAAATGATAGAAATTCAATATACATAGTTTAACTCAATAAATAAAGGATTCAAGCCTCTCCTACTATAGTATAAATACAAATAAACAATATTTGTAAAATTTGGAGATCACACGTCGAAATCCTCGTTTTTACCAAAAATCGTAAAATCGTCAAACCAGCATTTCTACTCAGTAGAATTTAACAAATAAGCAATTAAATCATATATAGTAACATAAAGTAGATTTTTAGCGGTTTAGTTTTCCAAAATAGCTGTTGTAATCAAATTCCCCTTACCTTATACTCGAAATGAAACTTCGTACGAAAACGGTCCAAAACGACAACCCGAGATCTCGAAAACCTAAAACCACAGAACATAACCTTACTATGTTTTCTACTGTTATCCAAATATCCAATCAAAAATAGGATCAGATTCCTATCTCGATTCTTGGGAAAACCCGAAACTCTCCGAAACGACGATCTGATCCACTAAAAGTGTAAACTTTCCTCTTCTGATCCACGCAGTACCCTCCGTTTTTGGAAACGGACGACGAATGGCAAAGGATCTTAGAGAGAGAGAGAGAGAGAATGAGAGAGAGAGAGAGAGAGAGAGAGAGAGAGAGAGAGAGAGAGAGAATAAGAGAGAGAAAATGAGAGAATTTATAGAATAAAACCTAACTTAGCCCTTAAGTAATCTAAATAAATATCTCCTCCAAGATATTTATATATAAATATCTCAAAATATCTCTTTTCAAAATATCTTCTCCAAAATATCTCTTTATTTATTTTTTATTTATTTATTTTTTCTTGGGGTCGGGTTACTACATACCATCATCTGTACTTGTATATATTATTTGGACTATATTGTGGTATATATCTACTTGATTAGAAGTATTTTGTTTGTACGCAAAAATTATATTGATTATTGTATTCTAGGCGTGGACCTGAAGAGGGAGACTCGCCCTTATAAAAGTCTCGGACTGACTTTGACCCAGTTAGGAAAGTTAGGTGCACCATTCTGATAAGGTGTTGTAAACGGTACTACTCCACCCATGAAGTAAGTCTTTAGTGGAATTCTTATACTTGTGAGCTAAGGCGGGGACGTAGGCATGATTGACCAAACCTCTATATCATATTCGGTGTCAAGTTTATATTTCCTGCATTATATTTTGCGTTGTGCTTGATTTAATTTCCTTACTAAATATACTACAAATCTGATTGACACTATATTGCATTTGATTGAGAAATACTGGAATTGCGTTGTATGTTCTGAAAATTGTTTAATATATCATATATGTAATTTCATATACATTTAAACTGCCTTTAGGTCGTGTAATACTATTACTGGATTACTTGAACATAAGAGAAAATTTTTTAATCTCCAATTCACCCCCTCTTGGGATTGCACAAAAGTCAACAAGATGATTTTTGTTCTTTATTCTAAAATTTAATTATAACTCATTAATAATTAATATATTATAATACATATTTATCTTCTAATGCATTTTATAAATTACAAAATACTCACTAAATTTTCTTATGTTTATATAATTGACCCAATCTATAAACAGTATCACTTATAAGTGACAAAAAAATTATCATAAATTATTTCTCAAAGTTCAATTAAGTAGTTATCAAAAAAGTGGTTATAGAAATGTACTCATTGTAATAAGTGTTTATTGTAATGTAAGCAAAATGTATTTAAGTTATAAGCCTCATAAGCACTTAATTGTTTAAGTACTCCCCGAAACGGGCTAAAAAGTATTGTCAACAAAAATTTCAAAACCCGCTTCTCATGTGTGCAAGGCACGTGACTCCCATCAAAATCTGGAAAGCGCGCACGGGCTCCTCATATGTCGAAAACAAATCCAATTCGAATGGCTCAAAAAGCTCCTCTAATGGCTTCTCTTCCTCTTTCTCTTCCTCTTCATTCTCTACCCAGTCTGTCTTGCTCTCGTACCCTCCTCTTTCTCCAAAATCCCCACTATCTCCCTTCCTTCACCCTTCTCAAACCCTCCTTCACCAAAAGACACCTACTCTTCAGGCCTCTTAAAATCTCATTTGCTCTCACTGATTCAGACTCCCCTAAATCCCTCGGCCCCGACCCACAAACCCTCCTTAAAGAATTAGTTGTAATTGCACGTGTTAAATCTGATTACAATCTGTAATTTTTGGTTTCAATCTTGATTTTATTCTGCTGGTTTTTTTTTTATTCTTCTTTTCCCCCTTGGCAGGATAGTTTTAATCTTCCGCCAGGTTATCTCGGCCAGCTTCCTCGTGATCTTCGGTTAGATGTAAGTGAAGCACGTATGTTTTTTAGAATGCGGTTCATTAAGTGATTAATTTTTCTGGGTATTGTGATTTTTTTAAGTTCATATGTTTTGGTGAATGCTTTTTGGGATTGGTGAAGCTGAATGATGCAGCTTTTGATCTTTCAAATGGACCTGTCATAGATGAGGTTAGTTACTTTTATTTGCGGCTATTTCAGTTAAGTTTATTTATTTATTTCTTTTCTGTTATGAAGAAAATTAAAAAATAAATTAAAGAATAAACATATTTGCGTAAGTGAAATACTTCTGTAAAAGATAAAGATAGGGGAAAGATAACTTAAATGGTTTAGACATTTGTAACGTAAGCCAAAAAGTGTTCTAGTAAAGAGGAGTGATCTAATTACTGTGAGGGGCAATAGAAAGGGTAGGTTGATATAAAATAATTTGAAATGGGATAGTAAGGATTTAGTAGTTCTAAATTTGATGGAGGAAATTGCCATGATTGTGTAAAGTGGCAGAGAAGGATTCATGTAACTGATCCCACCTAGTGGGACCTAAGACTTGGTTTGTTGTTGTTGTTCTTAAGAAAACCATGAAGCCATTTAGTTGTAAAAAATAATTTTTATTTTTTAAGTTTAGCTTTTTCAAAATAAAGTTAGCTAATTTTTCATTTTTACGGCATTTGTCTGAAATAAATGAACAACAATAAAAGTTTTGACCTATTTGCTTGTAAAAATAGTTTTATTTTTCATTTCTAATTTTTCAAATAATTATAAAATGACACATGTTTTCCAATTTGCTAAATTTATGTAGAAAAGGCTGAAAAGCTTAAAAACATCTTTTTATTATTTTATAGATTTCTAATGGGAGCATTTGAATGCAGATATTCAATTTGATTTGTATGAATTATGGATTGAATTTCTTCAAAATCCACACTAGTCCAAATTTGAGCCCCAAATCAATGAGCACCTTATATGATTTTTGAAAAATTAAAAAATAAGTTATCTTTTTTTTTTTTGGTAATTATTTTGACATCTAGAAATGAAAAATGAAAAAATATTTTGCACATTTAAACAAACTCTTTATTACCTTTTCAATATGAATCTTGAAAAAACTAAAAAATATGTCAACATTTTGTAATAGTTTGGTAAACTAAAAAATGAAAAATGGAAAATGTTTTCTAGAACTAAACTGGCCTTAAGGCTTCCTTATGAACTTGTTATAAAAAATACCCACATTTCTGTGATATTCTTAATTTAATTTTATAATCACGCGTATTGAATGAGGGTGGACCTTGGATTAACATAAGGTTGCTCCTTTGCGACTAGTAGGTTACAGGTTTAAGTCCAAGGAAACATCCTCTCTCTATGAAAAAGCAGCAGTAAGGCTGCATACACTGTGATGATCCTCCCCCTAGCCTCGCAAAGCAGGGAGCCTTGTGAGCCGGGGACGCTCTTATTATTATTATTATTTTAATCACGCTTGCTGAATATTTATCTTGATTTAGTTTTTTTTTGTTCTTGGAAGCATCACTGGTTTAAAATAACCCACTTGCAATTTTGTGTGAAAGCCTTTGTTTGGGCGTTGGTCATTGAGGGGAAGTGCTTTCGATCAGTTCTTATTTAATATTTTTGTACTAATAAAATGTAAATGAGTGTTGGTGCTTGACATGTTTGTTTTTTTGTTTTTTTTTGGTGCAACTAAGTTGTTCAGTGAAGGAACAACCTTCATATTGGAAGAATAAAATAAAACATAGAGGACATTTTTTTAAACTATAATTTTTGTGCACGCATGCGTACACACACACACACACACACATCTCTAGAAAAGGGTGCATGAAGGATGACTGGTTCTTGGCAACCCCTTTGGTCTTGATAAATGACAATAGGAGCCTCTACTAGTTAGGTAGACAAGGCTTGGAGGAGCTTGGACTGCTAGCTATATGTTTTTGTGCTGCTTGTATTGTAACTTCTGAAATCACACATTGTTTGACTGCAATTTTATGGATTTAAGTATAAGTTGACCTTATTCACAATACAAGAATAGGCTTTACAGCATGTTTTCTAGAAGCCTAGAACTCTCATATTGTAAAATCATAAAAAGAAAACCTTAAACCTTTATGTTTGATTATTCATAACATGTAGGAAATGTTTTATATGATGCTAGAAAGGATGCCATTCTTTACTAACCAGGAGGTCCAGGACTGTAAATGTAATAAAGGAGATGCTGTTTTTGTGTCCATTTGGGTGTTAACTATAGGCCGTCTTGGCACTGTGGCGTTGCTGATATTCAATGTTATTAACTGGCTCTTTTTGGCTTAGTCTTGGGTTTCTTTTTTGTATTAGCTTCCTATGTTTCTTTTTAACTTTTTGAGGATTCTTCATCCTCTTTGTACATTCTTCTTCCTTATAAATTTCTTTATCTGTCCAATAAATAAATGAATAAAGGAGATGCTATGAAGCCAGAGGCTTGCGTCTATTCAGGGCTTAAAAGAATCTAAAATACTGTGGGGTCCCATTGATGAAGGTGTGTAATGAACCCACTTGAAATGGAATGAACTCAGCACAATTTGTAATGAACTCAAGCGAGTGATAATGCCTTGATTGAATGAATTACTTGCAAGAGAATGAAGTTACAGAGATGAACTTAATTTAATAGTGCAATGCATACAAAGGAAATGGAAATAAGAAAGAACAAGTTGGCTGGTTTGAGAGAGCCACTCTCCAGAAACAGAAAACAAATTGATTACCAATTTTCTAGCTAACTCCCTCCTTCCCACTAACCACTATATACCCTTAACAACTTCCAACAACCTGCTTCTAGAATACCCACATGGGCTTTTTCTTTACGTAAAGCAAAAGATGGAGTTTGTAATGAAAGAAGACTTTGAAATAAAAGATAAAATGGGCTTTGGCCCACAGTGCCTCGGCCCGACTTCCACATCTTAGCTCACAAGGACTCAACCCAACCCCCACACGGTAACTCAGCCCAAACTCGCACGTGCATCTAATCCCCTCCAGTGCTCGCCAGCTGTCATCAGCGTTCTCCCAGCTCCCCGCTGGTCTTCCTCCACCCTTATTCAAGTTTGGCCCATAGCAATACCCTCCCCTTGAGAGCACCTTGCCCACAAGGTGAGAAAACGGCTCCTTCAACATATGATACCACTCCCACGTCGCATCTTCCTTCTCCTACTGCAGGATTTCCTGGCGGTGCTTCTCTGAACAACGCCATCTGTCTTCTCTCTCCCCTCTCACACGCACAAACCAACAGTAGCTTTGGATAAGAGAATTAGGTTTCGCGAAAAGATGTTTCTCTAGGGTTTTTTCCCTACTTCGCATGGTCGATATAAGGTTTTCCACTACCAAGCCTTTGCTAACACCTTGTGGCTTCACTCCAACTAGGTGTTGACCTGTTTTAACAACAACAGGCTCATTAGTAAGATCACCTTCAAGTGCGCCTTCCTTCTGTTCTATAGAAGAGCCATCAGTTGTTTCAGTGTAAAGCTCCATCATAGGTTCTGCCATCTTTTTCCAATCAAATTCCATCATTAATGGGCAAAACTCCCATGGAAAATCCTTAGTCCACTTGTTAAAGGAACCATGCTCTCCTGAAATTCCCAATTTTTCATATGTAGAAAACCATTTGTTGAGAGAATCCTTCCCCCTACCACTGCTAACAAAAACAACGTTCTTGGGATCACTGCACAAAGCATTCGACACAGTAGTAGCTTCATTGTTGGGAGTTTTGTCCACTGAAGATTCTGACATCATAGTCCCATCATAGTCCAAAAGTATCAACCGGCTATTTGTATTCACATAGGCACTAACAATGTGATCAATGGAAAACTTCCTGAAGTTAGGACCCATGGCAACAACCCTATCAACAGGAACTTTTGTTCCTGGAAAAATCTTAATTATATCATTCCTTTGTATCAATTGAGTGTTGATTTCCATCTCTGAGACAACATTTCCATCAGTGTCCAATATAAGCAGACAAGCTGTCTCAGGGGCAAGGTCTGTCAGTTTTCCCAATGCATTTGATGTCCTCCCCATGGCCACCACCTCCAAATATTTTCCTAGGAGAATAAAGGATATTAACATGGCACTAGTCTCAAAGAAATCTTGACCCTCAAATTCCTCTGAAGTCAATGCTTTAATAACTATATGCAGAGAATAGACATAAGCAGAATTGGTTCCTAGTGCACCTAGAACATCCATATTAGCATATCTCCATCTCAGAGCATGGTACGATCGCCCATAAAACCTTTAGCCAACAATGAAATGCCCTGGTGTACAAAGGATCCATCTTAGAAGCATGCCAACAGTGAGCGTGTTGTACACCATATAATCTAACCAATTGCCATAAGGATGAAGCATTGGAAGTACCATAGAGAAAACAAAAACAAGAACTGAAAATAGGCAGCTCCAGAAGAATTGGTTTCTATATATCTGTATTTCATGCTCCCGCTCTCTTTCTCTTCGTCTAGGAGGATGGAACAAGGTTGCATTGTACCTTTTGGTGTCACGCCCAGCTTCCTGAATGTAGTGCAAAAGAGATCTTGGGCCAGTGAGGTTCGGGTCATAACTAACAATTACTGCACTTCCCTCCATGTCCATTTCAACTTGTTTCACACCTTCAGCAAACTCAAGAGAGGATTGAACAAAATTCATTTCTTCTAGAGAACTCACTCCTTCAAGTTTTAGGTGCACTTTGTTAACATCATTGCCAGAGCTTATAAGATCGACTTTAAAGCCGGCATCTTCTATTGCTTCAATGATGTGGTTAGTATTAGTGACATTTGGATCAAAATGGACCTTTGCTTCTTCAAGGGCAAGACCAACCATAGCTTTCTTCACTCCATCAACCATTAAAAGGGCACGTTCAGCAGACTCAGCACAGCCAGTGCATGTCATTCCTTTAATTTTTAGCCGGCATACTGCTATATCTGACTCTGAAAACTCATAAACTTGAAAACCAGAACCTTCTACCCTTGCTTTTATCATTATTGCCTGGTGAATTTTTTTCCACAGATAAGACAACATAGCCATGAGGTGATAATCATGTATCAAGACGAAGTCCTCATAAGGGTTGTTTAGCACCTCCAAGACCTTATTGGCAAAAATCTGGTTTGCCCTTACATAGGCACGCCATTGAGACGGGTTGAACTGGGCATCATTGATTGGCGAAACAGGCAATATATAATGAAACAGAGGCCAAAGGTAATACTTACAGAATCCATGGTAAAACTTGTCCTGAATTTCATTGGACAAAAAAGTAGGCACGCACCCAAACTTCTTCAACAAGAATTGGGCAACCTCTTTCCGCTCCGCCGGTTCAATCTCCGCCTCCAAACTCCCCCCATACAAGACCTCAACCTCTGGTGGAAACCTATCCTTCAGCTGCAACACCAAGGCATCTATGTCCCCATCAAAGCACCAGTTCTTGCTCTCTGGATTGTGAAAAGCCCGCACCGAAAGCTGGTTCGTGACCACGATCTGCCATTCTGGCGTGATTGACAAATCCCCATGTACACGAAACTGCTTAGAAACCTCCACATATTTCTCATCATCTTCATCCTCATAACACATTGTTCCCCTTTTATCCATTTCCTCGGCTACCGAGACCCCGCTAGCAGGAAGCAGCTTCGACCCTTGCAAAAACTCCATTATAGGAGGACCCTTGAACGAAGACATTTCGAAAGCCCCCATAGAACTCGCTTTCGAGACACCCGTTGATGACTTCATCAAGGAAATCAAACCAAACACAAGATAGTGAGGTTTTATATGATTGCAACCTTGGAACGACCTCGTCTTCTTGGTCTCAACGTAGCTTAGTGGCTTGGCGAGTGCTTCTGGGGTTGTGAGCTGATTTTCGTGAGCTTGCATGTGCTTTCTCAGATTGACATCTCGCTTAATCCCCTTTTTGCAGATCCCGCAGAAGTGGATGTGCTCGGCAAGCGACTCCATAGCGTTGAGCTCCACGATCTCGTACTGATTGTCACTGTCCATCTCATCAACCGCCTCCTCGTCGACCACCTCGCCTTTCATCAAAATCTTTGCATCAGGAATGCTGGTTCCAGCGACCAGTTGTTGATTAGCAGGTGCCTTGACCAGATCCGATGGGCTTGGTGCTCCCAGATTCTGAGTGCAGGCGTGTAAAGCTGCGTTGTTGATGATGATTTGGTGAATGGCAGAGACGAGCTCCGAGGACACCATTTGTCTCTGATCTTTGCCGAGCAGGGTCTCTGCTCTGTCTATAATGTGTTGCTCCTCATTGAAGCTCTCACGGTGTCGGTATTCGAAGTTGTGGCTCGATGTCTCTCCTGCCCCTTCCTGGTCGAGTTTCTGCTTGCCGAGAAGCTTCACAGCATCGGAGAGAGCTCCCAACTGTTGAGTCACGGTGATGAGTAGCTTCTGCTGTACGGATTGAGTGATTTGCTGCTCTTCTTGTGATCTCTTCAGGGCAGCGATGGACTCCAACATCTGGTTCATGCGAGTTCCCTCTCCCATGGTGATAGGAGTTTGGCTCTGATACCAATTGTAATGAACCCACTTGAAATGGAATGAACTCAACACAATTTGTAATGAACTCAAGCGAGTGATAATGCCTTGATTGAATGAATTACTTGCAAGAGAATGAAATTACAGAGATGAACTGAATTTAATAGTGCAATGCATACAAAGGAAATGGAAATAAGAAACAACAGGTTGGCTGGTTCGAGAAAGCCACTCTCTAGAAACAGAAAACAAATTGATTACCAATTTTCTAGCTAACTCCCTCCTTCCCACTAATCACTATATACCCTTAACAACTTCCAACAACCTGCTTCTAGAATACCCACATGGGCTTTTTCTTTACGTAAAGCAAAAGATAGAGTTTGTAATGAAAGAAGACTTTGAAATAAAAGATAAAATGGGCTTTGGCCCACAGTGCCTCGGCCCGACTTCCACATCTCAGCTCGCAAGGACTCAGCCCAACCCCCACACGGTAACTCAGCCCAAACTCGCATGTGCACCTAATCCCCTCCAGTGCTCGCCAGCTGTCTTCAGCGTTCTCCCAGCTCCCCGCTGGTCTTCCTCCACCCTTATTCAAGTTTGGCCCGTAGCAAGGTGGCATAGTTTTAATTCCTGAGTCAATGTACTGGTTTAGAATCTTGGCATTTCTGGTTCCGAGTCAATGTACTGATTTCGAATCTTGGCATTTCTGGACTTGGTTCAGAGAGATTTTTTTTTTCTTTAGGGGGTAGGGGCGCAGGTTGTCCTCCTCCCTGATGGATTGTCAGCAAACTTCTTAGCCAAAGAAGGAGCCTTATCTCCACTTTTTTCTTGATGAGCACTATCATAATACTAGGTTTTGGTGTGTAGAGACTCTAGGGGTCTGCCTTCATTTATTTTCTTTCCTGAAGAATATTTTATCATTTGTAGTGCTCAATCTTATCAATAACTTCTATTTTGCTCAATTAAAATTAAGTAGTTAATCAACTCATGTATCTATTAGAAATTGATTTCATTGTTAGTACCCTACAGCAAGAACTTGTCAATAGTCAGAAGTGAACTCTGTGGTCTTGTTTCGGCACTTGGCCATTCGGTTTTTGTGAATTAGGCAATCCAACTCTGCAATAGAAAAAAAAATTTGATTATGACAATCCATAGAAACAAATGTGCAGTTAAACTTTATTATTAGGTCTTGTCTAGTTGTGTATCTATTTTGTATCAATTTTCAATTTTTTGCATCATCTATTGCATTGTATTGTGTGTTGCAAGGCTTTTTATTTTTTTAATCAATGTAGTAAATTTATTTATAAATGTATATACAGTTAGAAAATGAATATCTATAGTAGTACAATGAAGTATATGTACCAAATAGAACTTTTCATGGACGTCATATAGTTAAAAGAGTTAGATATGACTATAGAAGTGTCTATTTCAACATTTTGTGGCATTCCAAAAACATATCCCTCAATTCCCTTGCACCACTATATGTATGTCCTACAGGGATCTGCTCCTTCCTAATCGCATTCCTTTTCTACACACTTATATAATAAACAATGTGAAATACATTACTAAATAAAAAAGACCTTGAACTGTGAAAATGTCAATTATCGCAAGTTCTTTAAATTCTACAATGTGTGCCTAATAATAGACATTAGACACCATTCACTTCTAGAGTAACATGTATCAATGGAATTTCCTTTAATATTAATTAAAATAAAAATTAAATGTAGTAGTCATTAAAGAAGAGCAAAGTTTATCTGGGTCCCGGAAAATTTGCACAAACACGGTTGTAGATTTCATAGTTAATCTCCAATAATATATTTAATATTTTGGAAGTAGGTTTGTGAAGTGGAGGAGTGGAATGAAGGGTTAGTAGCCACAAATTTGTTAATTGGACAAGTATCATGAATACCATATTGTATTGTGAATGACAAGTTGTACAATATGTACTGTAAATCTTTTTGTCAATTAAGATAATCTTTATGATACGTATTGATTTCCTTAAAGAAATTGTATCTTATCATATATTGGTCATTTATTTTAAGTATTTGAAACTATAATAAATATGATATGTTCCTTGTAATAGTGGTCAATTCTACAGAAGCCATTAATCTAAAACAATTTTGGGGAGTATATATTTTTTACAGATGCAGAGTTTATGATCTTAAGAAATTGATGTTTTATTAGAAGAAATTGAAATTTGAAACCTGCATGATGGAACAAAACAATTGCATGGCATTAGAGTATGTGATTTTTTTAAACAAGATCATAAAAAGTTTTAATATTTTTTATTGCTACCATCTGTTCTGATCTACTGGACCAAAGACACATGCTTGGTTGGTTTTTTCTCCAGTTGGGGTTGATTAATCTCATTTGGCTACTTCTTAGTTGCCTTTCTAAGTTTTCCTCTCGTTATGTGACTAAATGCTTTGCTTTGCCGAAACCTGATGTGTAGAAACTTACTATTTCAATTATCATACATTCAGTGTGGTCAGGAGCTAGGGGAGATATTGTTAAATCTATCACGAGCATGGGAAATGGCAGACACATCAGCTTCCCATGCTTTAGTATGCAAGCTCCCTTTGTTAGAGAGCTCTTTGCCTAATAGTGCCAAATCAGGCAAGAACTAGCCAGATGAGAATGATGTTTATTTTACTTATGTAAATTGTTTCTTCTAAAGCTTGTTTCCATTCTGTTTGGTGATACAGCATTTGGGAAGCGCTTGTTATCTGCTGGAAGGAGGTTCCAGTCCATGGGGCAGTATGGTCGAGGTGAACTACAAAGGGTACATACAGCACTTGGGAATGTTTGATGCTATTGTTGCAAAAAATATATTGGCAAAATTTTTGGAACGGCAAGTACACTTATAGAGAAAATCTACAATTTTTTCCCTATTGCTGCAATTTTTATTTTTTTCCTAAAGTATTTTTCTTGACATTCTAGAGTTGTGATTTGGTCCTAAGAAATGGCCATCATTAGTATTTTCTGTTAAAGAAGTGCTCAATACCTGGTCTTAAAATGTTGAAGGTAAAAAGGGTGATGCAGATGCAGCATCAAGGCTCTGCAGCCATGGGAGAGATTTGAAGAATAGAAGAGAGGAGGAGGGGGAAGGGAGGAGAGAGGAGATACCAGGGGGAATTCACATTCACAAGTTAACTTAAATTTGACAATAACTGTCTACAACATAGCTTTCACACACTATTTACAAGAAAGCCTCTACACACTGAAATTACACATATACCCCTAAAACTACATTACATTACAAAAATATCCCTAGATACATAAATATTACAAATAAGCCCCCAAATACACAAAACACTATCTTAAACAAGCCCCCAAATACACAAAACACTATCTTAATTGAACTAAACACATTGTAAACTACTAATTAAAGCCAATGATTCTCGATCCAATTCTTCTTAAGTAATCTCCAGCATGGATCTTCCCAAGCTCTTGCTTCTTGTCCTACATTAGAGGGGGTGTTTGGTTTGTAAAATTCTTGAGGATTCTTTCAGAATGCAATGCACATTCTCTAGTTTGGTTCAACCCCAAAATCTTATGTGATGATAATCTTCGACTACCAAAAGATTTCCTAGAAATAAAATTTCTCCACAAAATATGGTTCCCATCTGTTAGCCCCAAGGTTTCATAATCTTAGCTTTCATTATAGCAAATTGTTTTGGATTATTGTTAATTGGATTTAGAATGAATATTTCTAGATCCAATTCAATAGAATCAAGTGATCTATTTAAGGCTTGAAGACCCTTAATATTTAGTTGCCTTATGTTTGTTCATATATTGTAAGTGTTAAATTTTTATGCACAATCATCATCATATTGGCAGTTAGAAAAATATTTGTTTTTAAAAATGTCAAAAAATTCATAACCTTGAAAAATAATTTTAAAAATTAGGCAAAAAGCAACCATATATGCATTCCAAAGTGGATGACCATTGACCTGCAGTTGCCTTTGGGGACTTGGGGGGTGGTTGACTAACCTAGGTGTAAGTAAAGGGCGGCTTAGCCCTCTAGTACATTCCACCAATTCACGTGTGAATGGTTGGTAATTGTCGCCTTTAGCATTTGCAAGAATGGCCTTGTTTGACCATCAAACCTACAAATAAGTTCCCAAAATCTCAGAAAGCAACTCTTATTATCTTGAATATCTTCAATTAAGCGTTTCTGTTTGTCTTTTCATTTTCAAGAGAATGCCATCAAATTCTTCGTGCATATTTTGATTATCTTGGTTGAAGTTTAATATCATTACAGCTTCATTTGTAAATCAGAGGATCTAGTCTTTTCCTAGTTCTTTTTTGTTCCTCCAAGAGTGTATGGTTGCTTGTTTTCTTTAGGAAGTAAGGGTTTGTGAGAACCTGGTGGATATCTAGGTATTTGAATCTTTGAGAGAGTGGACGCAAGCTTGGGATATTAAAATCACTATAAAGAGTTTGGATTTCTTCTCCCTTTTCAAAATTTACTATATTGTACTCATACTTGAATGCATTACATTTCCCTTGTGTTGCACAAACTATAATTAGTTGGTAATGTGGGATTCTTGTTGTTATCTTAATTTATGGAACTAAAATGTCCCTAGAATTTAACCACTGAGGACAAAAATACACCTTATAATATAGTATTGTCACACATTATTATTATATTTATAGTAATATATTATTATAGTATTTAAAAAACAAATGGAATTATTATGTGATAAATAATATTATATTAAGTTATATTATAATTTATTGTAATATTAATTATTTTTTTGGCATTATACTCAATAAAATGATATGTTAATGCTCCGTCATAGCATATTGTTATGATTAACTATTATGATATTTTTACAATTATAAAATGTTACGATACTGTATACTGAAGGTGTGACACTATGTTTTTTTGTTGTAATTGTTAGATGTCCCACCCCGGGACTCATATAGTCTAGAGGGGGGGTGAATGAACTTTTTTGCGGAATTACAAACTTTCTCTACAAAATAAAACACTTGGCAAGATGCAAGCAATTATATCATAATATATGAAATTTAAATCATACACAAGAAAAATAATAAAGAGTATAGGGAGAGAAAATCAACAACGGTATTTTTACGTGGTTCGGCACCAAGCCTTCATCCATGCCTTGAGACCAACTCAAGTATTCCATTATACGATCTCCTTCACAGGTGGAGAAGCCTTACAACTTGGGAACAAATCACTACCCGCTCACCAAGAGCCTCTTTGGTTCACAAAGAACCTTCACCAAATGGTTCACAAAGAACCTTACAAGAAGATGATGGAAATATAATATGATGCTCCTCAAATGAGCAAATATTAAATACAAAGCAAACCTCACACTATTTCTCAAGTAATGAATCAAACACAATTAAAGAGCAAGAGAGAATGAGCACTTGTGAATGAAGAACAACAATGCAAAGTGTTAGGTGCTTAGGTTTTGGTGTAAAAAGATATTTTTCACTAAGAATGATCAAAAGCTTTCAAAACCATATTAATACAAGTCTAATAGATTGTATTTATAGCCCAAGAGCTTTAGGAGCCATTAACTAGCTGTTGGGGGGAAGAAAAGATATTTTATTTGGTAAACTAGCCGTTTTCCGCCTGTTAGCGTCATTCTGCCCGTTGGACTCGTCGACTAGGCCCCTGCACTCGTTGACTAACCACATACTACAACTCCTCGACGAATCCCCTGTATTCGTCGACGAGGTCCCTGAATTAGAAAAAGTAATCAGCATGAAAGTTGTGGCATTTTGTCTTAACTTTCTAGGGACACTAAGATTGTCCTTTTGGACTTTTCTAGTAAAAGTTATGCTCAAAATACCGAAACGTGTTCAGGACTCAAGGCTACACTACGGTAGTGACGATTGCTTTCTTTTTCCTTGTCAAAAAGCATTTTAATGACTTAAAACATTCTTTGACAAAAGCATATGAAATATATTGAGTCTAATGATGATTAAAACTTGTCCAAGTGAGTTTCCCCATGAATATAAGATATCTTGTTTTATGAAAACATATTTGAAAACTCGTTTCGATATCTTATATGCTTAGTATGTCCTTTATTGAAATATGCTTGACTTTTAGGACTTTAGGACATAGAGCTAGTTTTGTAAAACCTGGACCAAGTTATGAAAATGTTTATAACTCATATATTACTTAACACTTGTCTCATTTTGAAAACTTAATTGAGTATAGGATTATTTTGACAAACACTTTATTTTTACTTTGAAAACTATGAATTGTGAGTTTGTTACTTTTGTGCAGATCCTATATGCTTATGTGTCATAGTATGCTTATGCAATGACTCAACTCTTACTCTGAAATCATGCAAGACACACACCGCAAGAGTTACAATACGCACTCACACAACCCTTATTACAATTAATTTATACACGATAAAACTCCGGAATGTGCTTTGGTGCTTTTGAGTTAGCTTCATTTCGATCTTTCCTATTTGATGTCTACTTGGTCCGATCTTTGCCTTTGATCCAATAATTCATGTACGAGTACTTGTACTAAACATGATCTGCAAAGATAAGAAAACACTAGGAACAACATATAAGCTAATATCATCAAAACACATTAAACAATGATGGTGTAGCCACTAAGGCTAATAGTAATAACATAATATTATTTTATAAAAATATGATAACACAATTTACTACAGTATCATATAATATTATGATACTATAATAATACAGTACCATAATATTATAAAATTAAAATAAATATCTTTATATATCATGAAAGTATGAATGTTGCATTGTCTAAGAGGGATTTTGGCAATTTTGCTAAAATAATTGTTAAGATTGCGACATTGAAATAACCATAGACTTTGAAATGGGCATAATTTGTAGATTTTCACGTTTTGTGTAATGTGAACTATATAAAAGTATTCTTTGGAATATAATTTAATTTCATTCATCGGGTGCATTTAAGAATCTACTAAAATGCAGCCTAAAAAAATGTTTGGTTCTTGGATTTCTATACCAATCCTCCCCGTAGATTTTCTTTGATTTTATGGTTATTTAAGAGTACAAGATCAAAATGTCTCCATATTTAGCTCACCAAGGCAAAATTGCCCTTCACTTTTATTTTAGTAAAATGAAATTCCATGGAACAGTTATTTTGTATGATGGATAATTAGAATTATTATGCGTTGATTTTTTTTTTTTGGACTATTCTAATGATACAACTTTATAAATTGGGGATAACTATTTATTATAATTGAAATTTTTAGGGCATGGATTTAACTTGCTATATTTATCGTTAGGTTACTATGGTGAAATATAGATATTTATAATATAATATTAGGTACACAAGTTAAGGAATACTACGGTAATCTTAATAAAAAGAGACATTGGCACTTATGTAGACTCTTGGGTATCCTATAATGTAAATAGTACCCAAAAATTCCTAAGAGACAGGCATGCTGTTCATGGGCATAGGTTTCAAGGCATCACATTCCAGGGGACATCTAACAGTTATTTGCTAGCAGTTGTTAATGCCATTACATGTGATGTCATATTTTGGAATTGTTCAATTATGCTATTTTACCGGCTGAGAAGATTTTGAGCTCTGCAATGGTTTGACAAGTTATTTTTTGCTTTCGGATGAAAAGTGTTCTACTAATTGTAATAAATTTTAGAAGTCGTCATGCCATTTTCCTGATCTACTTCAAACTAGCTCATCAGTAGAAGAAATCATGCATGTGTAGGAAAAAAAGAAGAAGAGGAATTTCCTTGTCTGCATTTTTGACCACGCCTGCATGTGTACATCTGCTTCTGCTCACTGCATAATTTTTCTCATTTGTCTTTTACTCTTACCATTTGACTGTCATGTTCGAAAAAGCATTACATGCATTTTTATTGTGGAAAAAAGGTAGGGTCAGCTAAAGCCTGTTAAAATGAATTGTACTTCAAATTTCTGTTATAACATTTTATGTATTGTGTTTTTTTTCCTGTTCTCAATTTAATGGTGTGACTGCCAGTAATTGCCTTCCTAGAGTATCAGTTTTACTGCACTTTGTAGATTGCAAAAGCAATGACTACGACTGGAAAGCTTCTGTCAGCATATGTAGGATCTACAACAATTGATAAACCTCTAAATAAGGAAACGAGGATACTGAAGGTGGATGATAATTCTTTATTTGCATTCAAATTTAAAGCCTGTAATTTTTGCATCTGAAAATGAATGTTTTCCTGAATGTCACTTGCAGTTTGGGGAACTTCAGGTTGAAATAACGCCAGATAAAGCCAACATCGGCGCTGTGATTGGCTTAATTTTTGGGTATCCAATATGAACTGTGATTTCTCTTTTTCTATTTCTATGTTTGACACAGGCTCAACAATAATGTTTTTGAATTATTTCCTCAAAATCCAAAATGTAGGATTCTTTCATGGCAACTAGCTCAGGGTGTCCAAGGCGTACCGGAGAGCACAATGGTATATGCAAATGACAATGCTTTGGCGATGGCCAAGGTGCTTCGAAGCAGTACCTTTGATTTGTATTCAGCTTTGTTATTGATCATTATTTACTTCTGAAACATTGAATATTGAAAACTTTTGGATGCAGTCTCTGAGGGGAGCTTTGCTTGTGATTTTCTACTCATCAACATTTTTGTCTTCTCTGGCTTCTGTGGGACTTCTCGTACTTGGAAGACGACTAAGCTCAAAGGAAAAGTGAGCTTCTTGGTGCGGTTTCTCAGTTTCTGGCTGTAAATGGTAATGTATTAATATAACTTTTGTGCATGAGTTGCACTAAAGAAAATGTTTCAAGAGGTACGAGGCTATTAATATATCTGGCATGGACTTGAGAAATGCAAAATGCGCTCAAGTTTTGACAATGAATTTATCTAGGGATCTTCTAATGCAATAGCAAACACGGCGATCCGACGATGAGTTATCCAAGAATTATAAGAAACGTAGGAAATTTGGACTGTTCTTATTAAAGTTCTTTGTTTTCTATGGATTTATTTTACTTTATGAACGAGGACGACGACTATCAAGCTATGAAGTTTTCAGGGAAAGAGGGTTGGTTAAATGATTCCTTTTCCTCTTTATTTTAGGAGAGCGGGGCTTTATTTCAATTAGGTTCCTATAAATCACATTGTGCACTAAATTATTTATTTATTTATTTATTCATTGTAGGTTTGGAAAATCAAATCTAGTTTTGGAATTTTCATTGCTTGGCCATATGTTTTCTCCGCACCATTCTGGTGTGTAGCTTAATGTTGTTGCTCCTATGCCACCCAATGCAGCCATAGCTAGAAAGAACCCTCAATCAGAAAGCCAAGTGCTTTCTCTAACCCACTTCACCCTATTTGAATCAACCCAAATTTATCCAAATTGAAACCCTAGCCTTAACCAATTAACATTCAAATTGACCCCTAATTTCAATTTGAAATTGGGAACCTTGCATCATTCTAAATCATAATCCCCAAATGGAGCACAGCTGCACAAGAGCCTCAAATGCCAATAATACATTGTTAGACCATTGTTTTATTCTCATTGACATAGAATAAAAAGTACACATTCTTACTGCGAAACTTGAGAATAGTTACTTTTTATTAGTATCCCTCCCTTGTTAGACTCTATTAACACCATGTCTGAGGCTTGGAAGGGAAGAAAATTGAAGAGTCCATTTTCTATTTTCAACAAAGGGAATGGAAAGGAAATTGAATAGGCCATTTGTTTTAATATTTGAGCTCCGTTTGGAACTAAGAAAATGTTAGGGAAACAAAAGAGAAATATTAAGAAATTTATATTTTCATGTTTGGTTATCAAGAAAAGTGAGAAGCAAAATAAAAAATGTATCAAATTTATGAATAGAATTTTGATTTTACACATCATTAATATTTCATTTTTCTTAATTTTTAGTCATATGAAAATAAAATTTAATTTTTTTTTGGAATACGCACTGGGTATCCACGCGTTCATTTTACGGTTTACGTGACTAATCCTGTACCTCTTGAAGTTGACCCCACAACTTCAAAGGAAGGGTAAATTCAGGAGTCTAGGGGCGGAAACGAGCCCGGGAGGGTTTGAATACCTGACCTCGTGAAAGGCACTCCTGCAATCCGCACTACCACCTGAACCACACCCTGGGAGTAATAAACTTTAATTTTTTGTTAGTATGTAATAGAGATGGAAAATGTAAGAGAAAACGAGTTTCCTCTTTCTCTTTCTTTTCTTTTCTTTTTCCTAGTAAAATTCTCGATCCAATCGGACCCTTAAGTTGAAACAAAATATTAATCTAAATTTACTCTTACGTCGATTTGCAAGGATTTTTATTTTAGGTGTTTCAAAAGAAATTCATTTCCTACTCCCTTTTCCTAAAAGCAAGCGCAACATTCAAGTCTTAAATTTATAAGTTAATTAGAATCAAAGTTAAGTGAGGGTGCATTAATTAAGACGGTGTTCGGTAATTTAGAATTGAGATATAGGAATTAGAAACAAAATCTTGAATTTTGATCTATAATGGTTGATCGATTTGTAATTCCATTCCAGTTCTCTTTTGGAACAAGGATTGTATTTCTATTCTTCAGTCTCTTTCTTTAGAGAGAAGAAAAGTCTGGCCTCCCAATTGGAAATCAAATTCTTTTCACTTGGAATCATAATAAATTTAAAAACCCAATATTATCCTTTACTATGTCTACATGTGCAAAAGTGCATCTCTCTTCTATTAAGGCAAATCTAGATAATTTTTAATCATTTTTTATTTAATTAAAAAATAGTTAAAAAATAAAAAAAACCAAAATTTTAAAAATAAAATAAAAATTCTTTTTTTAGTCTTTATTCAAATTATATTATATATTTTATTATTATAATGATCTATATTTGTATTAATTAATATTATATTATAATTATTACTCTTATCATTATTTTTTTATTATTTTCTTTGTATGATAGAGTAGGTCTTCTTATTTTAATTTATTTATTGCAATAATTGCTTGAATCCCAAAAATGTCAATAAATCTTCAAAAAATCCAAAAAAAAAAAAAAAAAAATTAAAAATTCCAAAAAAATTAAAATTAAAGGCAATAAAAGCAAAAAATATTAGAAATAACTTTTATTTAACAATAAAATTCTAATTTTATGTGCATTTAATGTAGATTTTATACATGTTTCACTATCTTGTTGCTTTTTTGGTCTCTTAACTTGTTATCTCTTTTTTTTTTTTTGGGTTATGCCAGGTGTCTTGGTGCCCTCGTCTCATCCAGCTACATGATATATGATCACCGGTGGCGTTACGAAGTACTCAGACTAATCCCTCGCCCACGCTGTTTGATCCCACAACCAACGCAGGAGGTAAATTCAGGTTTTTGCTCAATGAGGCAGGAATTGAACCCGAGCTTATACTGTCAAGCTGCCCACCGCAGATCCCCCTGCCACCTGAGCCAACGTCTGGGGGCAACTTGTTATCTCTTTGATTGTGTAAATTGGAGATTTAAGTGTTCTTTTGGTCTTATCTGATGAGTGAAGGTGTCTTTATGTTACTTTACATGATTTCACTTCGACTTATGATGGAACAGGTGGGAGTGGATTATGTGTATAGTTTCTTCTAAATTCACATAAATCAAAATTTCTACTCCAAAATTCATGATTTTAAATATTACCTTATATGAATTTTGGAAAATTGAAAAGCAAGTTGTATTTTTTTGTGATTATTTTGAAATCTAGAAATAAAAAATGACAACTTATTAAAAAAATAAATTATTTTCTACTTTTTTAAAACAAATCTTGAAAAATTTTAAAAATTTTAAGTTGAGTTAAAATTTCCATAATTATATATATATATATTTGCGAGTGTAGTATTATAATAACACTAATACTATACTTACCTACCAAATATCATACTTTTTCATACTTATTGCTATAAAAAGTTGTATCATATATATACCTACGTTTTGTGGATGATGTACTATGTATATAATACGAGTTTTTCCCATTTTATCTTTAATTTTAAATAATATATTAATTAATACCCTATTTGGGAAAATATTTCCTAGAATGATGCTCACATAATCTTACTGTTTAAATCTCGCTGGACCAAGCAGCGAGATTTGCCTGGGAAATGAAACGGTCGATCGGTGTGTGATGTGTGACAAATGTCGTTGTTTGGTCCTGTGAGATTTGCCTTGACCAACTTCAACTCCTCTTTTATCCTTTGCTTCACTCGCGAAAGCAAAGAAGGGACAAAGAGCAGAGTCCGGCAGGGAGGAGGACGGCAGCAACAACAGGTGACTGTTCGGGGAGGTTTGCAAGTGACCGTTAGGGGAGTTTTGCAAGTGTCTATTCGAGTAAGCTATAAAAGGGTAGAAATGGGGTATGTATTTTACCCTAAATCTATTTTATTTACATTGAATCATCTTGATTTTTTCGTGGCCATTCTTGAAGATTTGTTATACTAGATTCACAATATAGTATTTTGCATTTCGATTTGTTGTTTGGAAGGTGCATCCAGAACCCCCATATGAGATAAGACTTTTATTTCATTATTTGTATTTTATTAAATTAAAATTGTTGTATATTGATTTATTATATATTATTGAGTAAATTCTGTTGACCTTATATATAGGTCATATCTCGTTTTAATTATGACAAATACTTTGATATTTAATGGTTGATGAGTTTGTGTGTAGAATCAATTAGAAGTATCATATGGTGCACGCACATGGACTTGAAGAAGATAAAGACCTTAAACATTGTTGTAATTTAATTAAGTTTTATTTGGGTCAATAATAGTAAATAAGAAATGGTCTATAATAATCAATGCATTACATGCATGATAGGGTAGATAAATTCAAAGGATTATTGAATGACCTTAGGGGGTCGACCGACATCAGATTTTTGGGGTTAACTCACAAAGACCATAGATTGTCTTTAAGACCCTAAATATTGCATAAAAATATCTTTCATAGTCTTGAAAATAAACATAATATAAATAGGGACAATTTAATAAAGGGAAAAGACTGAAATGCCTAAGGATGACATGTTCGGTCAATCGAACTCAGTTACACTGAGATCTTTGGTCGACCGAACGCCCACCGAGACAACAAGTTGACCTTTTAATTGACCAACTAGAAACATATAGGCAACGCCCTGGTCGAGCAAACCTCCACGTGGGAAATTCCAACCGCCTGGTCGACCGAACCCTTAAGTTCAAAATATCTCAGTCAATCAAAGTTCGACCAGTTTGGTCAACCGAACTAAGCACGATCGACCAAACCACGCGGATCAGAAAATCTCCTTTCATTTGGTCGACCATCTTTTCAGTTCAAAATACTCCTGGTCGACCGAACTAAGACACTCGGTCAACAGAACTTTGAGTACGATTGACTGGTGCTCTCAGGTTGGCGAATTTCATCGAGGTTAAAAACGCTGTTAATATTATTAACCTCACTTAAACTTTGTAAAAATGGCATATATGTATCGAACGGTAATAATTTTGGGGAATTCTATATATGCCCCCTAATTTGCAAAAATTAGCATGAGATTAGCAATTATAATTAGCAAATATTCTCTGATTTTCAAAAATCCAAAATCTTATATTCAAGCCATGTACTACTCCTCTTACTCATTTATATTGCAAATACTTCTTTGTAGGAGTTTTCTTGTATTTATCTCACCAAGTTTAAACTCTTTCTTGCTTGTTCTGATTGAGATTCATTTTTCATAGAGAATAAACTTCAAGTTCTCCTAGGGGGCTTCATAAATAAGTCTTCCATAGGAAAACTTCCTTGAGCTTCTAAGTTTTGCATATTCATTGCAAGACTCAAGAGTTCATATTGTGTTTTGTTTGTGAAATAATATTTTACAAACCATCTTTCAAATATCTTTTGAGGTTTATTTTGAGAAAAATAGTTGTTGAAGATATTTGAAGTGTGCTTAAAAATCTTTGTTATTGCACTTTGTGATTAACATTATCATTTGACAGAAAGATCCTACCATATACACTCTCACGTACTAATTGCAATATTGGCATTATTTTTGAGAGTAGACATTAACACTACATTGAGTTTATCATATCTTATCATTTGGTAGTGTGTTGATTATATTGGTGCAAATCTAGCATATGGTTTGTACGCAAATTTTATTGTAAATCTGTTGTATTCCAAGCATGGCCTGAAGGGGCGGTAATCTGGCCTGGAAGGATTGGTTGTAAAAGGTTGACGTCAGTCCTGTGTTAATTTGACCTTGTTGTAAAGGTTGAGGTCAACCCTGTGCTAATTGACCTAGTTATATTTAGGTACCGCTCCACCCGTTAAGTGAACCCATAGTGTAATCCTTGTGCTAGTGAGCCAAGGCGGGGACGTAGGCAGTTTGCCGAATCTCGATAACATTTCTAGTGTCGTCTCTATTTACTGCTTTATCGTGCATGCTTAATTAAATTGTTTAATTTTCACTAAATATATATACTGATTTATCTTATACGCATTAGATTGACCTTAGACTTGTGTAATATTACTACTAGTGGATTAACCTAAGGGATTAATTTTTAAAATAACAATTCACCCCCCTCTTGGGATTGCACCAAAGTCAACAAATTCATATCCATCTCCATGAATATTACATTGCTTATAAAAATTTCAAAAAATTTATTTTATATCAAGAAATGATACCGACAATTTAAAAAATCTTAGTTATTTGACATTATTATATGCAGAAATTCACTCTTATAAGTATTTTTCATGTCTATCACCTATCTATATGATTAGTGAATTTCAAATTTAATATTCTTGATAAGTCTTTATGGGATTAAACATTGATGAGATCCTAGGTGGAAGCAAACAGACGTTGAACTTGTAACCCGAGTGTTTGGTAAATTGTTTTAGTTAATCTGTTTAGTTTGGTTGCGTTAGTAGGTTTATATTTTTGGAAATTCGATAAAAGTTAAGTCACATTTTAGCATTTTTCTCAAATACCTCCCACTTTGTTTACTATTTTCAAAATCATAAAAGACCAAAAATATTTTCAAACCACATTTTACAGCAATAGAATTTCACTAAATTTTCACAAATACTTTGATATGCAGTGGTCCTTGTGGAATACGATCTTGGACTCATTCTTGATACAACTTGACACTTCTGCACTTGGAAGCACAACTCAGAACGACTCAGCCTACTTAGTGTAAGAAGCATTTCTGTATACATAAATTTTAGTTGATTGTTGTATTCCAGGCATGGGCCTGTAGAGGGAGACTAGCCCTATTGAATAGTCTCAGATTGGCTTAGACCTGGTTAGAAAAGTTAGGTGCACCATCTTGGTAAGGTATAGGTTGTGGTTAGCCCCGCTAATTAACCTGACTGTAATCGATGCCACTCCACCCGTTAAGTGAGCTTTAGTGGAATCCTCGGACTTGCGAGCTAGAGGTGGGGACGTAGGCAGTATTGGCCAAACCCTGATAACATATCGTGTGTGCATTGTTTAAATTTCTGCAATTTACATTCCTGCACATGTATATTATTCTGTGAATGTTGTGCATGATTTAATTTCTGTACATTTTATTTTTCTGCGCATTTGGAATTACATAGAAAGACCCTAGGTTGTGAAATACGGCTAACATCTAATTCAACCTAGGAATTAGTTTTAAAATTCCAATTCACTCCCTCTTTTGGGAATACACCAAAGCTACAAATGATTATACAGTGTTTTATAGAACCATGATATACATATTATAGAATCATGACATATAGAAATACAATTTATACAAATATACAGTTATTATAGCGTCATGGTTAATAAAGAGAATTATAGAATCATGGTTAATACAATTGATACAGAATCATGGTAAAACAGATAGATTATTTATAGAAATAGTATTACATAATATCAGACCCTAATGGAACAGAGTAGTTTACAAAGCACGGTACCGTAGCTATTACAGTATAGTTAGTGCAACCATACGTCTCAAATAGAGTATGGTGTTGGATGCCGATTGTGCCACAGGTAGAGTAGAGGGCTCCCTGGCATCCAGACCAGGTGGAGCAGGCCTTTCATGCTACAGATTTACATAGTTTGACTAGCACTGATAGGACAACCAGTGTTTAGTCCAGCCTACGGGCTGCACAACCCTATCATGAGTGGTTAAATCATGACATACAATCATCTAGGGAAGTTTTCAGAATTATGTACATATACAGTATACACAGAAAACCGAGATTATATATTATAGATAGAAGTATATTTGAATAGATAACTCCGAGTTTCTATATTTTAAATGACATAGTTGTGGATTTTTGTACAGATACTTTTACATGATATCTCGTCAATAGTTTTAATTAAAGAATATGTTTTGTGTATAAACTCAAATGTCACACACTTGTAATAACATATTTCGTCTTACTGAGAATTGTCTCATCCCAATATTCTGAACATTTCAGGTGATCCAATTAGACGTCCAGGTCAGGCTCAGAGATAGAGAGGACCTTTGTACTGCCCTGTCTGTAGGGTAAGTGATTTTGGGGGATGTATTTTTCAGTAGTTCCTAGGAGATCTAGTGGGATATTTTTGAGAAAATGTGTATGTATGTTTTGGGATAATACTGAAACTCTGTTATTGTAATTATGGTTATGTTTTCCGCTGCATAGGTGTTTTGTTTCTATGAACAGGAATTCTTAGCGTCCATTTTGGGACCGAGACATTATAGTGGATTTTATAAGAGGTATCAGAGTAATTTATTTTTACAGCATA
Organism: Malania oleifera; assembly: GCF_029873635.1. Lineage (NCBI taxonomy): Eukaryota > Viridiplantae > Streptophyta > Magnoliopsida > Santalales > Ximeniaceae > Malania > Malania oleifera. Next base: position 98,102,411 of record NC_080420.1, read on the forward strand.
TATATATATTAAAAAAATGGTATGAATTTTTGGGCCGTTACATAAATAATCAGGATTTTTGATGTAATTGTATAATTATGGTGGAATTAGAACTCTGGTATAACAATTGTGGTATTTATGTTTTTCGCTGCATGTTTGATAAGGAGTTTTGGACAGGATATATGATACCCCACTTTGGGTCGAGTAGTTATAATTAAGGTATCAGACAAGTAAAATTTGGGGTCATCACATATACTGATGTTATTAAGGATATGTACGATGGAGTAATAACTAGTGTAAGGACTATAAATGGAGAAACTAGAGAATTTCTAATCACCATAGGTGTACATCAAGGATCTTCTTTGATCCCTTATCTTTTTGCTTTAGTGATGAACCAACTGACTAATAGTATTCAAAAGGAGGTTTCATGGTATATGTTGTTTGCATATGATATTGTATTAATTGATGAAACTAGGGATGGAGTAGAGACTGTGTTAAAATTATTAAGGAAAACTTTGGAAACTAGAGGCTTTAGGATAAGTAGAAATAAGAAAGAATACATGAAATGTAATTTCAGTAATGGTAGGAAGGATATTGGAGAAAAAGTTAAACTTGATGATGAAAAAATAAACAACACTTGTAGATTTCGATACCTTAGATATATTATGCAAGTTGAAAAAGAAATTGAAAATAATGTAATGCATAGAGTTAAAGTAGGTTGGTAAAGTGGAGAAATGTTTCAAGTGTGCTTTGTGATGGTAAAATACCCTTAAAATTAAAAGGGGAATTTATAGGACATTTATAAGACCATCTCAGAATGTTGGGGGACAAAGAAACAGAATATCCAAAAGTAAGAAATTGCCGAGATGAGAATACTTAGATGGATGAGTGGTAAGTTGGGTGTAGCTCACTTAGAAGAGAAGATATAAGAAATGATTAAATATTATTTAATCATATATAACATTCATGGCAACCTTTAGCAAGGATTAAATAAATTTATAGATGTTATATATATATATTAAATAAAATTGCATTCCTTACCGTTTAAAATAATAATAATAATATACAACCACGAATTATGACATAAAATTCCTCAAATGATCATAAAAAAATACTGCAGCAAAATAATATTGGGAAAAAATACTCCTATTTTTCTTCAAAAAAAATTATTTTTATTGCTAAAATATGGTAGCAGATGTATAGCTAGCATGCCTTATATGTTAGAAAAAAACAAGCCTTATTACAATAGGAGTGAGGACGTGCAGCTATCTAGCCCACATGCATATTCACAAGAACATTGATGCACATTTATCTCTCTTTAGAGTTGATCAATTCAAGGGAGGCAGGATTAGTCACGTGGACCATAAAACGGACACGTAAATATCCTGTACATAATTCAAAAAATAAAAACATTGATGCACTTGTGTATTAATTTAAATGTCTAATTAAGATAACGTTTACATGCATTACTTTTAATTTTATCATTCTCTCATTAATTAATTAAAGCTAATATGATACTTGGGCTGTTTACTAGGGGAGAAGAGGCCGAAGTATTGCTCGGTGACTGTGCCAGTCTTTTGATTCTCGTCGAACATGGCAAACAAATACGTCTCTAACACGCCCGGCCTCTTTGGGGTCCCTAAGCCAACATGTTGAATCAAGTTCTTATAATAAGTCCGTGCATTCTCCGGTGTGGCTGCTGCAGTGCCACCGGCCGACGGCAACCCACTCTCCGACACCACAATACCCACATTCGCGCCGCTGGACTTCTCAAGAGCGAAGTACAGAGCGTCCACCATGGCGTCGAAAAGATTCTGGTAGTCGAGGTTGCTAGTCGGGTCGTGGACGACGATGCCAGGGGCGGTGAACAAGGCAAAGGGGAGTTGGACGTTTTGGGGATCCCCAATGTGACTAAAATAGGGGTACACATTAGGAGCGGAGAACTAGTGCTGGCCAAGAAGCTTATAATGGGCTCTAAGTAGGGTTTCGCGACGTCGCTAAAAGAGCCGGCAGAAGGCGGGTAGAAGGCGCCGAGGAGGCCGGCCTCTATGGATGTGGAAACTTTGATTTGGTGTTGGAGGCCGGCAGAGACGAGGGCAGCGCGGACGTTTTGCATGGCAGGAAGAACAGAGGAGGCCTCCGCGTCGCCAGGCTTGATCTCGTTGCCGACGGCGATGTACTTGAATTTGACATCGGGAGAGAAGGCGAGGAGGTTAGTTTTGACCCACTGGGTAGAGGCGGAGGGGTCGGAAGCCAGGGCTTGGAGGATCTGGTTCGGGACGCCGAGGATGAGGTCTATGTTGGAATTCTTGAGAGCCTGAAGGACAGATGGGTCAGGGTCGTAGAGTCGCATTTGGGGAATGCCGTTGGATTTGTAGAGGCCCATGACTTCTCGAGGGGCTGGGAGATTGTCACCCAGTCTTCCATAGCATACCCCAATGGATTGTGCCCCTGTGTTTCATCCATTCAAACTTATTTTAATTAGCATGAAGAAAGGAAAAAAAGGAAAAAATTGGACCATTTAAGTAGTAAATGCTTGCTGAGTGCAAGGATATATATATATATATATATATATATATAGATGACAAAATTAAGACTGAGAATATACTATTGGAAACCTGACCTTTAAGTTGTGAGGCAATAGAGAGTGCAAGTAAGATAAGTAGAGCGGCCATGGGAAGCGTTTTGCTTGGCGAAAAATAAGAGAGCACAACTGAAATGAACAGCAAGTGTGTAGTAGCCTGTAGGTAGCGTAGTGCATGTGTTTGTGAATTTGTATAATATATATAGGCGTGGAGTTTGTAATCCAGTAGCCTGCCACGCCAGTGCCCAGTCGATTAATAATACTCTTTGGAATGTACTGTACGTGTGGATGAGGAAGATTATTTCGTTGAATATCCACAATCCAATTTTTAAGACGCAAGGCTGTGGCTTAATATGGTAATTAATTTTACATAACCGCGTGGGACGCCGGCCGGAATAAGGGCCAGCTCTTCACAATATGGGGCCTTGGGGAATGATTTAATTAGGAGACTTAATATTTTGTTTAATTTTTATTTTTATTTAAAATTAATTTTTCTAACTTTTTGAGATGCAAAATTACTAATTAAAGTTTTATATTCAAGATTACATTAAGACTTGAAAAAGAAAGAATTAAATTACATTTACTTTACTTTTCAAAATATAATTTTATTTACTTTGGAGATGACATCATAAATAATGTTAACATAAAAAAAAAAAAAAAATTGAGGGCCTCAACTTTTGAGATAGTGGGAAAATCAATATATGGGAAGAGATGATATCATAAATAATGTTAATATTAAAAAAAAAAAATTAGGAGCCTCAAAAATTTTGGTGTCGTAGGCAAAGTGCTCAATGGCCTTATGGTCAGGCCGACACTGGTTGGAATAATTGTTGGAGCTCAGCCAACACACATCAACTACGATATCTGTCTTAATTGGGGCTGCCATGGATGGGATGTGTACCCAAATCAACGACATTCCATGAAAGGCTTAATATCATATCACTAATGCTACTTGGCTTGATTTGTCATTAGAATCAATTAGGGAGATTATAGGGATGAGCCTTGACTGTAAATCCCCTTATTCAAGGATCATCCTTTATTCTAGTCATAATATTTGTATATCTAAAAATAGGTTTCAATAATGGTCTATATATGTGTATTACCATCCCTGTAAGAGGGCATGGTATATATTTATACTACTTTAAATAACTGTATAATACAGAGTTTTTTTCTCGTTTTATCTTTAATTTTAAATAATATATTAATTAATACCCTATTTGGGAATATATTTTCCAGAATGATGCTCACGTAATCTCGCTGCTTGGTCCAGCGAAATTTAAACAAATCTTACTAGACCAAGCAGCGAGATTTAAAGGGTTAGACAAATCGGGTGTTGATGCGTGTCAAGGCAAATCTCGCTAGACCAAGCAGTGAGATTTGCTTGGGAAATGAAACGGTTGATTGGTGTGTGACGCGTGGCAAATCTCGCTGCTTGGTCTAGCGAGATTTGCTTTGATTGCCTTCAACTCCTCCCTTCTCCTTCGCTTCACTCGCGAACGCAAAGGAAGGGACAGAGAGCGGAGTCTGGCAAGGAGGAGGATGGCAGTAGCAGCAGGTGACCATTCAGGGAGGTTTGCAGGTGACCATTTAGGGAGGTTTGCAGGTGACCGTTCGAGGTGTTTTGTAGGTGTCCATTTGAGCAAACTATAAAAGGGTAGAAATGGGGTTTGTATTTTACCCTAAATCTATTTTATTTGCATTGAATCTTCTTGATTTTTTCATGGCCGTTCTTGAAGATTTGTTATACTAGATTCACAATATAGAATTTTGCATTTCGATTTGTTGTTTGTAAGATGCATCCAGAACCCCCATCTGAGGTAAGACTTTTATTTCATTATTTGTGTTTTATTAAATTAAAATTATTATATATTGATTTATTATATATTGTTGAGTAAATTCATATCCATCTCCATGAATATTACACTACCTATAAAAATTTCAAAAAATTTATTTTATATCAAGAAATGATACCGACAATTTAAAAAATCTTATTTAGTTGACATTATTATGTGCAGAAATTCACTCTTGTAAGTATTTTTCATGTCTCCTTGAGGCAACATCCAAATGTTATAATTTAAAACTTTCAAGGTCTTAAGCATTAATGTTGAAAAGAATTGTGAAGGTCTTTCCAATGGATAATGGGCTATCCTCTATGTACTCCCACCCAATGATCCTCTAAGTTGACGATCAGTGCTAGCAAGATTATTCAAACAGCCTCAAAAATATTTTCTTAATTTACTAGACACGAGAGATGTTTGAATGTACAATTGTAAAAATAATAATTTTGCACACACAAAAATTATAGGTTAAGGTATCTTACAATATTGATGCAAAAACCTACAAGCCACAAAGTTTTCCCCACACAAGATTTATTAGATTAAATCAGTGGGAAAACTTATGTTTCACTCTCAATATCAAAATCAATCAACAAATAACACAAATGAGAGTATTAAGAAAAATGAAGTGGAGCATAAACACTCAAGGCACTCTCACAAAGCTTAGATGATCAAAGCAATAGGTGTATGAGAGTGTATGGGATTAGTATGAACAAAATAGGATTTGAATATTTGAGAGAGTTTTGGCTTAATCCTATTTGCTAATCATCCCTAATTTGTACAAATAAAAGCATATATATAGAGAATAGGCAAATTATGACCATTGGGGACTCAAGGATAATTTTAAAATTTGTTTTAATTATGTTTAAGAAATTAACCCGCCTTTTACCCCAAATTACCTCGGTTAAAAATTTGCCAACCCGAAAGTTTCGGGTGGCTAAACCATGGTTCGGTCACCCGAACAGACTCAACAAAAAAAAGGTGTTTTTCGAGGTTCAGGTGTCCGAGTTAAGGTTTGATTGGTTGAACCAAGCGATTTTCCAATCGTTCGAGGTTCGATTGCCTGTACATAATTTTGGTAGCTCGAACGGCAACCTTCGATCACCCGAGGGTATTTTACACGTGAAGGTTAAGGCGCCCGAACAGTTGAGGAAAAGTCATAAACGAGTTCGATCAACTGAGGAAGATACGCTCATTCTAGTTCAGTCGCCCAAAGTCAAGTCAACAATGCTAACTTTCCACAGTTCCGTCGCCCGAAGTGTTTTGAACACTATAGTTCGGTTGCTTGAAGCCCACTTATTTTGCCCTTTAAGTCCTGATTCTATTCAATTTATTCCCCTGATATTATATGTGACATTGGAGACTATTTTACTTGTAAGTGCTGGGACCTAGGATCTTTCTAAGGTTTTAAGCATTTTATCTTAGCCTAAAAAACCCAACGTATAAGGTCATTTGCTTTTCAAGGATGTGTACGGACCTATAGTCATTCTAAGGCCTTTGAGCTTGTAGTTCATACATGCATGATATGCAAATTATTACAGACCTTGGATGATTATTATTACAGACTTGGCATAATGAAATATAGATTACAATAATTAAAAAGAAACATTTCGGGTCTTCATTTTCCTTCGAGTCTCCGAGTGCCATCATATGATATTGTCAATGAAACCTGCACACACACTTGGCAACTATTAAATACCGGAGTATTTGTCGTAATCAAAATAGGGTATGACCCATAGGGTCAACAAAGAAGAAGAAGCACACATGTAATTCTCCATTCAAATATAGGAAAGCCAAACAATCCCTTCACCTAGTTCCTACTCAAAGGCTTATAACATAGGAAATTACACACATGCCCTAAAAACCTACACGAAATTACAAACGCACCCCTTGAAAACACAAATACAAATAAAACCCCACATATACACATAATCCTTAATCCCTATACTAATTGAACTAAGAACACAATAAACTATTAATTAAACCAACAATCTCTTCACCCAGTTTTATGTGTTTGTCTCCAACGAGGTTTTCCCATGGTCTGGCTTCTTGTCGTACACCAATATGCCACGGAAATAAGACTGAAAATGTACCACTAAATTTGGCACATCCCAAAACTCAGAACCCAGAAATGTGGGCTAAGGGACCGGCTATAAACTTTCAGATCTGCAGATAACTTGACACAAATTCTGGGTTCAGGTATTGTGATTCTGCCTACCACTTGGTTTCAAACAAGCATTAAAATCTGATGAAAAACAGAAATGGAACTCTTTTTTCATGCATACCCCAGAATTAAATTGTGCTTTCTAGTTGAGTGGAAAAGCTTAGGCTATATTTTTATCACTTCCAGGAGGCTTCCATATTCGGATGGTACGATCATCGCTTGCTGATGCCAATATCTGAATCTGTTTTGGATTCCAGCTAACACAGTTCACAACCATTGAATGACCAGATAGAACTTTGATAGGATTTCCAGTATGTGCATGCCAGATATAGACCTGCAGGTAGAATGTTCATATAAGCTTAAGACACAACTCATAATAAAACTGAAATTTCATGCAATCATTTTATTGACATTTTGTTAGCAGCTTTGAGGTTTATCAGGCTTTGTTTCCTCTGGAAAGTAAGATCATCATTCCCACAATTGTCAACCAGCAAGTGTCATCAGTTTCACTTACTATAAGCTTTTCAAAAAAATCACTACACCTCTTCAAAACAACCTAAAAACCACCAAGCATTACATAAATTACATGTGCAAATATTTCTGCGTTTTATATTTTCGTGTAAGGCAATACTTCGATGTTGCTCCTGAAATATATCATTTATAGTAATATTGTATTATCTACACCACTCTTTCTTCCAAATAATGAAAATATTAACATGGGATTTTGACAGCCTGACAAACAGGCAAGCAGCCCACGAATTATTTTGATAATATTTGCTCCCTCAAATTTGTCTCTCGAGTCTCAACTGACCAAAATGCAGTAAAAATAAGTTGTTTTATTGTAACACTTTTGTACCCACACACACGCGCGCACGCACTTCAACACTTCAAAATAATGCAGATTCTCATACTAAAAAACCATCAAGCAGTTCAGAAAATTACATAAACGGCATTGAAGTAGTATGCATTTCAGGAGTTGAACAAACCTGTGAATCCTCACTACCACTGGCAAGGAACATGGGACTGACACCACCAAAGCAAGAACGGATTGCAAACTTGGTCTGCTTGTGACCCACATATATTAATGGCTGGGTATTTTTTCCAGCGACATCCCACACATGGATCTCCTGGTTAACGAGATTCACTAATAAAAATCTACCTTCTCTAGAGACAGAAACTGAAGTAATAGCACTCTGTTCAAAGATAAAGCGGCCATCATAATCATTGAAATTCTGTATTGATATACCCCTTGGAAAGATATATATAGCACTTTCCCCGTTTGGCAATATGGCAAGATCAATCAGCTCTGGAAGATCCATCTCTGTCATGTGCACAATGATGTCTTCATCAAATTTGTACTTGTAGACACATCCATCTGGGCTTGGTTTGTTGCTTCCAAAGACCAACCATTCGGAGTCGGGGAACCAAGCACACGACCTGCAAATTGGGGTATGCTCCCTGATTGAGCGCTTGCATGCTCCTGTTTCAACATCCCATAGCTTAAGAATTTCAGTTTCAACTGTGAGTAGCATTTTGTCATTGGGGCTCCAAGATGCAAACAAAACAGGGCCTTGGTGGCCACGAAGAGTGTGTTTCAATGTAAGACTACCATGTTCTGGTACCTGCACCATAACCCAAGGAAAATGATACAAGATTTTACAAATATAAGTGATTTTCCATAGCATGAAATCATTCTGCTAAAAAATGACAATGAAATTACATCAAGCTCAACAAGCATAAGAGTTAATAACAACGACGACGACAAAACCAATCTTAAGTCCCACTAGGTGGGATTAAAAATCCACATATATCCCTAAATAGCCCACTTACCACGAAATGGTCAGTAATAAATTCCTGTCTTACAAACTATTACTTTGACACAGAAGCAGCATTTCCACACTTTTGAGAAAAGCTTAAAATGGATATTCAAAGAAAATTTTAAAAAAATTGGAAAACAACAATTTTCAGAATTGAATAAGGGAAAACTTTCAGTAAATCAATACCCATAACCAAGGGGTGCATCATTGTCCTAAAAATCATTGCATTGAACCATATGACAGAACATATATATCCCTAAGAAAAATGATCAGGTAGGCAAAACATAAGGGTGTGACGTACATTCAAAAACTAAAGAAAAGAAAATTGAGGGCCCTACTGGAAATTTTGCTAAACTCAATGCAAAGTGTTTGCAATTTACCTTGTACCCTTCTTCAAGTTCTAAAGAGGATTTAGTACAAAATATTTGAATTAAGTACTAAGAAAAATTCATTCTCTCTTTTTATAGCACTTGGTGGCTTAAAACATTATTAATAGCATAGCAAAGCAGATCATCAAGCATTTATAGCCTACTGAACAAGAACAAGTAATGACAATGGATTTATTTTTGGAGGCTAGCCTTTCATGTCATAATAATTCCTACATTTTGCTACCACAGTATGTTTACTGCCATGGGATTTAGTACAAAACTTGACTGTCAGATTATCATGTTCTGTCCAAATTTATACCAACAATTGACACTCTGCACAAGTATTTCAGAAAGATAATAAATACCTTCCATATTATGGCAGTGCAGTCTCTTGATGATGAGGCCAGGTACTCACCATTATTTGAAAACTGTACAAACAAAACTTCGTGGGTATGACCCCTTAAAATCTGCAAAATCAACAAAAGAAAATATTTATTGACTCAAAAAGGCTTTAGCACTGCATAGTATTCTCCTTCGTGATTTGAGTTGAATCGATAGCATTTCTCAATCTATAGTATATACATTGTGATTTGAATTAGAAGGCCAGCAGGTCATTATAAACTGTCATGGTCAACACTTATACTTTGGCCTGCTATTTTAAACAGCGGCTTCTAATCTTTTTTGACTAAGTTGTTGGAATATAGGTCTCTGTATCTAAAACCTGAAGTAAATGTTAGCTGTTGTTTTAAACAAGAAACTGCATTTCTGTTCGAGAAAATAAGAAATTTGTACCATCCTAAACTTCTATGCTTCAAGAAATCTAATGGGGCCATATCAGATTACTGCAGATACAACAATCCCAACTTATTCATTTTATCTTGCAAAAATCCATTTTACCAGTTTGACAAACAAAGTTAACATCATATAAATGTAATTAACTAAACTAAGTTTCAAGTTAGAACACTCCAGTAAAGAATCATTGGGTCCATGATCAATTCGTGGCTGCTGCTATTGCACTACCTACCCGGTGCTTGCTTAATTATTTCCAGTTATTGATGTTCCCAATTTTAAAATGTTCAATTGGTAAGACTCAAACTTTCCTTTGCATAATCTAGACAACCGTTGCCACATGAATTGGAAAATGTTCTACATCAGTTTCTTGAAACCAACATAACTCTAATTCATGATAATCATTGGTATACTATAACAATGAGGGAGAGAGAGAGAGAGAGAGAGAGAGAGAGAGAGAGAGAGAGAGAGGTCAATAACCCTGTGTTTGGGACTTGAGAGGTCTTGGATTTGGATTTGTGTAGATTTGGACCAAATATTATACAAAGTTTGTTGAATGTTGTCCAAATCCATACAAATCTAAATCCAAAACTCAAAATCCAGGCTCCCAAACGCAGTAAAGGTGCATAAAGAAAAAGAGCAGCTAGCAAATTCAATATGACTGTTCTACAATGCCACTCTGATGATATACAGAAAATTAGAAGCTAGCAGAACCTTTTGCTAAGGAAACATGCAAAACTCAAATTCTATAAAACAAATATCGAAAATGTTGAATGAAAGTAGCAGATTATCAACAAAAAGCGGTTAAAGGAAGTCAACCTGTACAGTCTCAGTAGGGAGATCATCTTTAGCGCAACTATGATCCTCGAATAGGGAGATTGGATCCAAGGTGTTGTGGTACAAGCAAAATGCTGTCTGACTATAAAGAACCATCTCAATCAATTTTTCTAACCTTCTTTCAGGCACCACAATGGGTGGAGGAAGCACTCTTTCCAAATTGCTCAGCAAATTTAGCCTCATTTCACCAATAACTCCATCTTCTAATTCACCCAACCTATTAATATCTTTTGCAATGACAAGTGAACACAAGTTATGAATCTTCTCCTTCCCAACCCTTAATGTAGAGAAGTCCTTCCTAACTGCTTTCAAAGCCAAAGTATCATCTCCTTTGCTCAAAAATTCTGAAACGCATTGTTCAAGAATAAGAGACACAGCCTTAACCCGAGTATCCTCATCCTTGACATCCTTCAATTTACAAACTGTATTGATGCTTTCTTCCCATTTCCCAGCGAGGATTTGTGATTCAAGCATAACAAACTGCGAAGACTTGTATGAAATTTTAGATTCATTTTCCAACAAAGCTGCAGATTCCTTGTAACCTAAAGAATATAGGAATTGGATTACAACTCTTACAAGTTCTTCATTCGCTACAAAGCCTCGTGGACCAAGACACGTCCTCTCGTCACTCTTCATGTGAAGTTCTTGGGGGATTTTTGAGGCTGCTTCTTATAAGTTTTTATGGTAATTAATCACCAAACCATTAAACCCAAAACCCCAAGAATTGAAACTGAAGAAAACCACTGATTCGGAGAAAAATATCCAAAACCCAGATGGCCAATCAGCGGAAGTTGCATGAGAATGCAATCGAGAAGGCAAAAAGCAAAGAAATCACGAAACCCCACATCACAAGAACGCCAGAAAACTACGACCCAGAAGCACAAAATCCAGAAGATCGTAAAAGGAGGAGTAGCAGAGGAGAGAGAAGAAACTCAGAGACTTGGAAAAAAATGTTAATTGCTGAGCATGCGAAACGAATTGAGATGCAGGCAAGAAGAAAAATGAAGTTCTGGGCAAAGGAAAGCAGATAGCTAAGAGGACTGATGCAAGAAACGTACCTTCTTGGCACGGGTAACGCCAAGAAATGGCCGTTGGAATCAATCAAAGGCCTTCCATCCTCCACCTTCTGCATGAATATGAGGATCTCTGTTCGAAAATTGAGGAGGAAAGTACGTATGACGCTGGCCCGGAAGACACGGGCTCACACGATAAGTGAACCCAGGCGCGCTCAATAGGTTTTTTAAATACTATTCCAGCGTATATTAATACCACTATTAGAAATACTAAACAACTATTATCGTATTTCTTATTTTTAAGAGTATATATGAGTGCTTATTTATACAGAAGGCACAGAGTGCTATACAAGTAAATAGGAGTATAGTACAAGTGCAGTATAGTACAAGTGCAGTATAAGTAATAAGAGTGTAATACGAGTAGTACAAGTAGAATACAAGTACTAAGAGTGTAATACAAGTAAATAAGGGTTGGATTTCAGTTCAAAACCTAATGCATGTTAATAGTACCCCTCAAACTCAAGGTAGGTGGGAGACCAACTTGAAGTTGTCAACCAAAGCACGATGACGTCTCTTAGGATGTGACTTGGTGAAGATATTTGCAACTTTAAAAGAAACTAAGAAGAACTTGAGAGCACCATGGACAAGATAATAATGGTTAAAATGACAATCAATCTCTATGTGTGTTAGTATTCTATTAGAATCGGAGGAGCTCATGGGTGAGCTTGATATACATGGGTGAATACCAACTTGACTCAAAAACTTAAGCCTATTGGGTCTTGGGGCAAACCATGTATATGAGTACTCATCATCCACTCAAATTTTCCAATGTAAGACAAACTCACAAGTGGAATTCTCAACAATCTGGGGGTGCCCCCGAAAAAAAATTTTGGGCCCGTTTTGTAACCCATTCGGAACCCTGTGCGCAGCATATAAAACGATTGTTTTTTGAGTGATTAGGTTTAGCCGTCACACTTCGCAAGAGAGAGAGAGAGAGAGAGAGAGTATTGTACCGCCGCACTCTCTATATTTTCTTCCTAATAATAATGAAATCTCTACAACTCCGTGGACGTAGGCAAAATTGCCTATCCACGTAAATATTGTCTTGTACGTGTGATGATTTTTCTTTGGCATGTATTCTTTCTCTATTTTGTTTCTCACAGATTTCGAGAATTTATTGTTAATTCCCAACACGTTCATGGAAGACATCATTGTGAGCAATGTGAATGACACTTTGATTGTCACAATAAAGAGGAGTAGTAGAGGATGTGGACACACCTAAGTCCTTAAGAAGCCATCATAGCCAAAGGAGCTCAGATGTGGTATCAACAAGGGCACGATATTCTGCTTCAATACTAGAGTGGGCCACAAGGATTTGTTTCTTACTTCACCAAGAAATCAGAGAAGTGTCAAGAAGAAACTCAATAACCAATGGTGGACCTACGATCAGTGGGATCTCCTGCCCAATCAGCATCAGAGAATGCACGGAGAACAAGCGGAGATTGAGCAGAGTAGAAAAGTCCATGGAAGAGAGTGTCCTTCAGATATCGAAGAATGCACAGAATAGCAGCATAGTGAGTTGATCGTGGAGCAAACAGATACTGGCTCACCTGGTGAACAGCATAGGAGATGTCTGGACGAGTGATAGTGAGATAAACTAGGCTGCCAACCAAGTGTTTGTAAATAGAGGGATTAAACAATGGCTTCCCCTCTGACGGAGTCAGATGCACATTAAGTTCAACTGAAGTGTCAACAGTCTTGCTATCAGTGAGTCCAGATCGAGACAAGAGTTCAGATGCATACTTGGCCTGAGAAATGTAAAGACCATCTGTGGAATGAGTGATTTCAAGACCAAAGAAGTAGTTGAGACAACCAAGATCTTTCATCTCAAACTGTTGACTGAGAAAATCTTTGAGTTCTTGAATGCCACTAAGGTCATCACCAGTTATGATCACATCATCTACATATAGAAGAAGCAAAATGGTACCTTTGTCAGTGCGACGAAGAAATAAGGCAGAATCATAAGGCGGACTGGCATTGTAACCCAAGCAAAAGATGGTGGAACTGAACTTGGCAAACCAAGCTCGCAGAGCTTGTTTAAGACCATAAAGTACACGTCGAAGGTGACAAAGCTTGTTTAGTTCAACAGAGAGACCAGGTGGAGGTTGCATATAAACTTCTTCACTTAACTCTGCATTAAGGAAGACATTTTTGACATCCATCTGAAAAAGTTCCCACTTACTAGCAGCAGCAACGGGTAAGAGGGCACAAATAGAAAGAGATACGAGCAACTGGAGCAAAGGTCTCCTCATAATCAATCTCGTACTCCTGTGTAAAACTTTTTGCAATAAGATAAGCCTAATAGCACTCAATGGACCCATCAGAGCGAGTCTTGATCTTGTAGATCTACTTACAACCAACAACAGACTATCTAGAAAATCACAAGTATTGTTCTTAGATAATGCATCAAGTTCCTCTTTCATTGCAATATGCCATAAAGGGTCAGTGGAGGTCTCACAATAGGTGTGAGGCTCATGTAGTGTAGTAAGGGCAATGTAACAATGATAGTCAAGTAAGTGAGCATGAATGGATCTTACCCGAGTTGAGTGATGAGGTGGAATGTCTTCTACAAGATCTTCAGGCGGAGCAGGAGCAGGGGACCCAAGCTCAGGGTTGGGTAGCTCGTTGTCGAACAACGATCTTGATGGTACCTGAAGAAGCTTGATCGGAGTAATTAGCACGGCAGCGACAAAGGATGCAGTGGTTTGTGGTGTGGTTCCTTGATGGTGGCGTAAGCGTGATAGGGAAGGAGCAATACCAAGAAAACAAAACTGCTAAGTAAAGGTCAGAGCAGTGGCTCTGATACCATGTTAGAAATACTGAACAAGTATTATCGTATTTCTTGTTTTTAAGAGTATACATTGGTTCCTATTTATATAGGAGACACGATGTGTTGTACAAGTATATAGGAATGCAGTACCAGTGTTGTACAAGTAATAAAAGTGTAGTACAAATAGTACAAGTGCAATACAAGCAATAAGAGTGTTATACAAATAAATAAGGGTTGGGCTTCAACCCAAAACATAATACACATTAACAACCACAATGCTGAAAGAGACCAAATATAGGTCATACCTTTATTCTAAAGATTCCTAAATCCCATATTGTTGCATCCATTGTTCATTAGTCACGTTGACTCGAGTCACCATACATCCCCACTGTATTAGTATTATTCAGTAAAATTCAACAATAAATTTTCAAAAAATGATGCTCAATCCCTCTATTTTCAATAACTATCAAAAAAAATTTCCTAATTTTAATTTTAATGAAAAAATAAATCTTTTATTAATTAATTATTAGTCAACCCCATATGTGAATTAATTTTATGCATAATAAAATGATTCACCAGTTGGATAAATTAAATTGAAAAATTGATGAATATAATGTTTTGAAAACTAATTAAATGATTCAAATACTTAATTGATTCTCAAATTAACCAGTCTATCAAGTTAATCGCTTTAAATCAACCATTGACATTAAAATAATAAAAAAATTATTATTATTTTAAAATATTTTAAAAATGTATAAAAAGAAATTACGAATAAATTATAAAAAAAATACCTACTAATCATAATACTACAAAATATTTGCTAGATGTAATTTTCATAGAATTTAATAACTACACACATCATAAAATAAATAAAACATAATTCATTATTTTTTAAATTCATGTAACTTATCAAAAATAGTGTTAAAAAAAGAGAAACTAAAATTTCAAAATTCATTATTTGTAAATTAGGATTATAAAATTGAATGTTTGTTCTTCTATGTAAATATGAATGCTAAATGGATAAAAAAAAAAAAAACTCAAAATTATATTAATTGATTAACCATTGTTTGAGACTATCACGCCCCGAAGCCGCCAGGTGGGGCCCAAGATGTGATGAGACCAAACACCGTCTCTGATACCATTCATGCAACGGAAAATAATTAAACGACCTCAAATAAAATATTAGAGTACTATATACAACCCAAAAAGGAGTATCCCTTCACTTATACTACAGAACCAGAACTTCTAAAATATAATTATACATATTTCAGTTCTTACTACCTAATAAAAATTTACCCAAAATTCTCAGCCTTGCCCCTGAGCTTTCTAAGCTCGATCACCAGAAGGACCTGAAAAGTCAAGAAATCCTTGGGGTGAGACACCTCTCAGTAAAGAAGAAATAAACTATAACAGTGTGTGGCAGAAGAATTTTATTATATATATATATATATATATATATATATAATATAAACTCATCAATTAATCAACAACAACTGACAAGACACTTACAAACTGTAGTCACACACAAACAAAACCAATTTTTATAGTGAAAATTCCCGAGGATTGGGAAGATTACACACCCATATATGTACCTTCCCTCTGCTCTTATACCTTTACAACTACTAAAGCACTCACCTTACTCAGTAAGCCTTCAGGGTTATGTTTATAAGTAAAGTCTCCGAGAATAGGGAAAATTATACCCCAATACATGTAACTTCCCTCTACTTTGGTAACAGACTATAATTGTTAGGGCACTCGCCTTTCTCAACAAGCCATTGGACGGAGAGATTTACTTCGCCATAAATATTTATACATTTAAGTTTACATACCAGTATTCACACACAATCCAATATCCATCACATTCCACATCAATCATCCACACAGGATTCACATATCTACATAGGATACCACACACTTCATTCACACCCACACAGGGTCCATGTCCACATAAGATAAATAACCACACAGGTTCCCATTCCACACACAAACCTATTCATAGTAAATTGGTAAAACGAACTCCTCATTCCATTGCCAATGTTTTACCCCCTCCCCTTTATATAAATAACCATATAACGACCTCCTCATACCACTGCCAACGTTATATAGTGATTTATATTAGATACGATATAACAACCTCCTCACACCACTGCCAACTCTATATCGCAATTTACATGAACAACATTACACATCTAAGACATTTATAACATTATACACCACCAGACAGTATTCTCAATTAAGCAGTATTCACAATCAGCATTCTCAACTGAATATTGTTCACAAGCAACAGTATTCTCAACCAACATTTATTAACAACCAGTTAATTATAAAGGATTTTCCCATGCCACACAATTTTTTTCAAATATATATGTATATTAATCAAAAACCATTATTTTCAATTTCTAAACTATTCAAAAAAACATACTATAAATAGACAACTTTTACACTCAAAGGTAACTGGTTCAAATTAAAATAAAGTTCGATAATATTTATTTCCCCTTACCTGTTCCACAAAATTCTGCCTAAACCGAACGGAAAACAAGACCTTGTATTCCAAAAATCCTAAGTTAGTCAGTTTAACCCCAGAATGTCTAATATTCTAATATTTCCTAGCCCATACAGTTAAATAATTAATAAATCTAAAAAATAACTATCTTACCCTAGTTTTGGAATGGTGCCCCAAGAACTTCAAATCAAGATTCTGCTCCAACTAACTTGAAGAGAATCACTCCAAGAACCTCGTGGTGGTTTCCGATCGTCGATTTGGGCTGAATTCGAGCCAGAATCGAAGAGAAGGGAGAGGGGTCATAGCCCTAGAGAGAGAAAATGAGAGAAGAGAGATTTTTCGAAGAAAAAATGACCCAAGGTCAATTTATAAGTTGCAGTGCCACGTGGATTTGTCGACGAGAAGAAAAGACTTGTCGATGAGCCACAGAAGGACATTCGTCGATGAGAAGAATGCGTTCGTTGACGAATCCTTAAAAACCTGAAATTCCTTACTCTCGGTTATTCCTCGTTGACGAGTGCCCTGCTGTGCTGCCCTTCAAATTTTTCTTTTTCTTTCCCTTTTTTTATTTTCTTCTTCTCTTATTTATTTTTATTTTATTTGCTAGGTTTGGGTTATTACAGAGACAATTCATTGATTTTTACTAATTTTATTCCAATTGGTATGTTATTAAATATCATATTCAATCAAACTAAAAAAGTAAGTCACAATTTGACCAATAGTCCAATTTGAGCTAATTTTTTAAATTATATTTTATTTATTAAAGACATATTTGGTCATAATTTTCATGAAATGTATATAGCAAATATTTTGTAACAACATAATTATTTAAGTTTTTTTTTTTCTGAATTATTACTATTTAATTTTTTTATGATTTTTATTTTTTTAAAATAATAAATCTAATTATGTTGTCATACTTATGTCAATTGATTTACCCAATTAAGTCATTAAATATTCGATTCACTTATAATTTTAATTTTCTAAACATATTGTAATTAACTAACCAATTTTTCTAACTTAATTTATTAAATTGATGTCATTTTCTTTATTTATCTTATCAAAATTGAGTGGAAAGGTAAATTTTTTTATTTTATTAAAGATAATTTTAATTTTTTTCACTAAACTTAATAGTTGACTAATAGTCAATTAAAAGAAGGTTTATTTTGTCAATAAATTAAATCTTAAGAGATTTTATGATAATTTTCAAAATCTAATGGGGTGGATTGTCATATTTTAAATGAGAAAATATTTTTTTTTTCGTGATCCAATCCGAAACCTCATGAACTCATTCTAGCCATTTTGACTGATGGCGGTCCATAACGTATACTCATGCAAGAGGTTTCAACCTTGCACCAAGTAGGTGGGATGGGCTTCTATCAGCTTGTGATTTGACAACATGTGTAATGTGTATTTTTAGCATATATGGTCCATCTACATGAAAACAAGGATGCCCTTTGGATAGCAAGAGGCAAACCTATTAACCCCCTCACCTGAAGGGGGCTAACAGGGGTTTTAAAATCATATGATGCAATGGAAAATATATGTGTTGCAACATCCCAGAGGGCCTATCCTAGGAAATGAGCGGGATCAAAAATTTCAAAATGCTTCGACTGAGTGGCAGACTCGATACTATGTGTGATATGAATCTTGGTGTAATACATGGACTGATAAATGAGTTACTTTTAAAAACAACAGAGTCGCCACTAATCTATTTATTCTAGGTGCGGTTAGAACACCTATTTAATATCCTACTTGTAGTGACTCAAAGAATAATAGTATTTTAATAATAAAGAGGGAGGAAAATGGAAATAGGAACAGAAGGAGGCAGTAGACTTCGTCGACGAACGCTCCGCGTTCATCGACGACATCGCACTTTGGAGATAATAATAATTTCAAGAAATTTCCAGGCCTCGTCAACGAACAAATGGATTTCGTCGACGAGGGTTCTTCAGGACC
The DNA here is from genome assembly GCF_029873635.1 of Malania oleifera. NCBI lineage: Eukaryota > Viridiplantae > Streptophyta > Magnoliopsida > Santalales > Ximeniaceae > Malania > Malania oleifera. The sequence continues at coordinate 98,121,086 of NC_080420.1, forward strand.
TCGTCGACGAGAAAATACCGAGAGAAGAATTTGGGCTACTCTGAATATTGTCAAAAAAGGGTAAGGTTCACCAATGAAATTACTTAAGGACTCGTCGATGAGATGATGTGGCTCGTCGATGAATCTCGCAGTATAAATAGCCCTAAACTGATTTTAATCGCATAAATTCAGCCGCAAACTCTCTCCTCTCTCTCTCTCTCTTACAGCCCTTCCCCCTTCTCTCTTCAATTTCGGCCCCATCAGTCGCCAGATCGACTATATGAGGCCACCACGACACTCCGGATAGAGTTCTCTGCAAGTCTACCAGAGCGGATCGTTGGTGGGACGAAGTTGGAATTCATCTCAAATCTAGGGTAATGTCTTTTATTCGAAATTTGAGTTTCCAGCAATTTGTAAGAAATGTAATAGATGTAGAAATAGTAGTTTTTTGTTCTGAAATTTATGGTTTTCAGGGTGTTGAGTGGAGAACCCTACGGGTGTTGGACCCGTTATAGTAGGGGATTTTTAGTAGGAAACAGGTAAGGAAAATATGTTATGCTAGGCAATTTTACTATATTCAGTATAAATTATACGTTTTTATCATATGATTATTCACAATAGAAATTTATACAGTTATCATTTATGTATAATATGTTTAAAATTACCATGTGGCTTGAGAATATGGGTATAATAAAGAAACATGTTTTACAGTATTTTCAGGATATGTTTTACAGAATAAACATCCAATGGTTATGTTTTATAGTAATTACAGAATACCATGATTTTACAGTTTTCAGTACCATGATTATACAGTTTCCAGTACCATGACTTACAGATTATAGTTCAGTTTAGAAACACAATTGACACAGTTACAATTTATTTCATTTTCATGGTAAATACAATTATTTCAGAATCATGGTAAATCAGATAGTTGTATATAGAGATGTATTATATAGTATTAGACCCTGTTGGACTATACAGTTACAGAGCACGGTACCGTAGCTACATACAGTTACAGAGTGCAACCACCTATACAGATAATACGTGGTAGTAGGTCGATCGTATAGTGCCCTGACGTGGACAAGCTCCCCATCAGATATGGGTTGAGAAGGGCAGATCAAACCGAGGGAGTATAGTAGTTTACCCTGGTCGGCCAGCTAGGGTAGATCCTGCCTACGGGCCGCACAATCCTGTCATGAGGGGTAAATCATGACACACAGTTATCCACAGGGAAGTTTTCAGTTATTATTATGTATATACGGATTTGCAGAGGTAGAGAATATACTTATGTAAATTAGATGTATTTTGACTAATAACCTAAAATTACAGATATGTTAAGCAATATGGAACTGGTGATGGTTTCTGTTATTTTTATATTATTCATAGATCTAGTTATACATGATTATATAAAAACAGATTTTCAGAGTGTTGTAACTCATTTGTCATACACTAGCAATAACATATTTTGTCTTACTGAGTGTTGGCTCATCCCAATTACTTTAACATTTTTCAGGGGACCTAGGTAGGCGAGCAAATCAGGCTTGCAGATAAAGGGGCCTCGGTATTGCCCTGACAGTAGTGTGAGTATTTTTGGGAATATTTTTGTATAGCCCCAACCAGTTGAGGGTACTCTGGAAAGCAGACATATATTTATATTTTGAGAAACACTTTACCACTCTAGTATTGTATATAACTACGTATAGTTATGTTTATTTGATTTCTACTTCTTGCTGCTTAGGTTGCTGATTGGGTTTAATACAGTTTGGTATTAAAGCATTTTAAATGTTATAGTATTAAAAAAAAAAAACCAATTAAATAGCAGGTCGTTACACTACTAGTTTATTGGTCATCTAGATCCAAGAAAGCCAGCAGTCAATGGTCTACGTCACCAAGTTTAAATTCAATTAAGGAAATGGTAGATATCAAAATGAAAGTAGACCATCTTAAGCCTATTTTATTCCTTCACTACCTGTTATATGGTCCCCCCGTTCCCCCCCCCCCCCCAAAAATACAAGGGCAGTTTTATGGATGATGGAAAAGGAAGTCATTGTGAAAAGCCAAGGAAAATGAAGGAGAATGGAGAAAAATTTAGAAAGAAAAGAAAATAAAAGAAAATGAATGATGAATGAAAAAGTTTTGAAATATTGGCAAAGTAATTCCTTGAGTTAGGAAAAGGAGAAGTGAATATCAAAAAGGAATTGAAAAGTGGTGAAAATCCCTAAAAGGTGATCTTGTGATCCAATTGAACCTCCCAAGTCAATAAAATTTGAGCTTTATAAATCCGTTCTTCTTTAACCCACAGCCATAGTCTACATTACAGTCTTAATAAAAGTCCCGACTAGATCAATTTTTTGTGCTTTTTCTTCATTTGAATTGTCAATTCAGGACAAGTGTCCTGAACTATTTAATAACTTGATCCCATAATGGGTACGTAGGCAACTTATGGATCCTTGATCCCATAAAATGGGATGCCCTGAGATAAGGGGCAAATTGGGGATTTCAAACCTAGTTGCCTATCCTTTCTTAACCCTAAAACCCAACATACGTTTTGTCCATGTATTTAAAGTCCGCCTCGAGTTCCTGAAATGTTGGCAATGGTACTTATGAGATAATTCATTATGCAGCAGAGATCAAAGGAGAGATGATGTGATTTAACAAATATCTGTGTTGCAAGCATTGATGCAAGCATCCATCTCTTTGGAACTGTAGCCTTTGTTCGGTGCCAACCCTTGTCAAAAATTAGTAATGCAGTTGAATAGAAGTTGAGCATTGATAAAGAAAAAGAAGAAAAATGAAAATGAAAGAAGGCCTTGAGTGTTTGATGGAAGGTCGGATTTCAAAACTAGGGTATGGGTTCATAATGCTAGATAAGGTAAAGCCATTGCGTAGTAGAATAGCAGACAAGGAAAGCATGCATAATCTAAGTTTGATAATGTTTTAATTATGTTGTTTGGAATATTATGCTAGTTAAAGTAAAGTCATTGCCCAAAATTTGTTGACTAGGGCATTGTTGCCACTTCAAGAGAAGATGAGAGGGTTGGGGTCCCTAAATGTTGTTAACTGGGGCATCATTGTTATTTCAATAGAAAATAAGAGGCTAGTATCCCTAAATGTTGTTAACTAGGGCATCATTGTCATTTCAAGAGAAAATAAGAGCCTAGTATCCTGAATGTTGTCAACTGGGGCATTGTTGGCAAGGTCTAACCCACCTCTCCACACTTTGGGATTTGAGGAATGTTAATAAGAAGTTGAGACATGTTCAAAATTGGATTTCAAAATTCCATCAGAAAATTGATTAGATAGACATTTGTTTGCAAGCCTTTCTGAAGTGGCGATTTGTGCATCCTTTTTCATTGCATACATGGCATCAACAATGAGAAAAAGCACTAGTAGAGTTGGGATGTGTCCTCACTTCATGCATTATATTGTTCATTTCATGAAAATTTCTTTCATAGATTTTGTTAGCAATGGTTAGCTTACTTCTTGCACCCTTATTTCATTTCCTTCCATCGACCAGTATGGTCTGCACCCTACTTCGAAAGCATGTGTCAAAGTACTCAAATCCGAGTAGTTTAATTACAAATCGTGTTGGTTTGTCTATCTTAGGTATAAGGGTCAATTCTCCCCAATCCTTGATAGTGTTCCTTTCCATAGACTGGTATAGTCTGCATCTCTACCTTTAGAAGCATGCGACTTAGTTCCCAAATCTAGGTAGTTTCATTACAAATCATGTTGGTTTGTCTATCTTCGGTATAGGGGTCGATTCTACCTAATCCTTATATTTTTTTTCTTTCTATAGACCGGTATGATCTGCAACTCTACCTTCGGAGGCATGTGGCAAAGTACACAAATCCATGTAGTTTCATTACAAATCATGTTGATTATCTTAGGTATAGAGGTTGATTCTCCCCTATCCTCGATAGTTTCCCTTTCCATAGACTGGTATGCATGATCTGTATCCTACCTTTGGAGGCATGTGGCTTAGTTCTCAAATCCATGTAGTGTCATTACAAATCATGTTGGTTTGTCTATCTTGGGTAAAGGGTTCGAGTCTCCCTAATCCTTGATTGTTTTCCTTTCCATAGACCGATATGCTCTACATCTCGATCTTCAAAGGCCTGCGACTTAGTTTCCAAATCTAAGTAATTTCATTGCAAATCGTGTGGGTTTGTCTTTCTTGGGTATGGGGGCTTATTCTCCCTAATCCTCCATAGTTTTCATTTCCATAGACCGGTATGGTCTGCAACTCTACCTTTAAAGACATGTGGCTTAGTTCCCAAATCCAAGTAGTTTCTTTACAAACCATGTTGGTTTGTCTATCCCAAGTATACAGGCCAATTCTCCCCTGCCAATTCGAGTATTTTTCTCTTTGTAAATTGTTATTTTTTTTAGTCTACCTTAGGAGGCATGTGGCTTGGTTCCCAAATCCTAGGAAATGTTATGTCATAAACTGGGGCAGTTTGTGCCTTGTGGAAATAACCCAATTTTCAGTCAAAAAAAAAAAAAAAAAACACGCATGCAAAGTAGGGGCACACTTTTACAGGTTTGGCTATCTGATGTCTGGTCCAGCATTCATGTCTTTGTCTTTATATGTTTGTTACCTTAAGATGATGAAAGTTGAGCTTTCCTTTCTTTCTAAGTAACAAATATATAAAGAGGGGCATATGTAGACGCCCTATTTTGTTTGGCAATTATATAGCCAAAATTAGGGATTTTCTTATTTAATTTAGTCCTTTTAGTCATCATTTTTAAGTTCCATCTAAGGTCTACACTTAGTGCGGGTCTCTCATTTTTTATTCTATCAACCTCACCGAGCCGAATTGAGTTTTTCATTTATTAGGAATTCTTGTACAATTTTTTTTACATTCATACATTTTGAGTATTAAAAGTGCAATTTTTAGCAAATACGGGTATTCATGTCTTGGGCCACCACTACTGGGCTTTCTTCGTCACCTCCACGCACAAGAAGGAATTTCAATGTTAGTTCAAAATCAAAGCAAGTTACGCCCATTTTTGGGCCAATTTTGAATTTAAAGTATAGTGTGAACCCATCTTGGGTTTGTTTTTTAAAGTGGTAGCTTTTGGGTTTAATTTTGGGTAATTGAAAGGCCAGTTATGGGTTTAGTTTTTGAAAAGTTAGCATAATTTTGGGCTAAGGGCAGCCATGATGCCCAACTAGTTGCCTCTCACGAAAGTTCCCCAATGTAGGCATGCATGCCTTCTCCCTCTTCCCATGCACCAATTCTTACGGTGGTTGTTTTCCATGGCCAGCCACCTACACCTATTTCCTATGTGCTAGCGCAAGCTAAAATCAAATTGGGAGGAGCTGAAATTGAAGGACAATGTTGGAAAAATTCAAAGAGAAGTTAAAGCTAAGAGATTAAAAATAGCAAGGAACATCGGGAGGCTGAGAATTTGAAAGAGAAGAGAGATTGACATTGCAAGGAGAAGGGGTCGTAAAGTTGAAATTTGAAGGCTAGAGAAAGAAAATAAAGTGCTGAAAGGTTGGCATTGAAGGGCTAGAAAGGACCAAAGAGTAGAGAAATTGAACAAGACTTGGGGCAGAGGCATCAGTGCAAAGGGAGTTTTGGAAGTCCAAAAGGTTAGTACCTTTACCCTAGACATCACTGTTAAATTTCTAAATTTTTGGTTGAAAATCAAGTTCAAAGAATTCCCCAAAAGAAACCCCAAACAGAGCTATTGAAATCCTAATCTAGGATCCCCAAAAGCCCATAAAAGTTCTAATATAGAGCCCTAAAATTCTAGCCAAAGTCCTAAAACAAAAGCCCCAAAATTGGACCAAAATTCCTAGAACAGACTCAGGATTTTGACTTGGATCTGAAAAAAGAAGACCTTGATCCAAAACCCAAACTCGATCCTGGGACTTGGGTTAACTTGACCTAAGTCCAAGCTAACTAACCTGAGAACTTTACCCAGGTCCAATGACCCGGGTCTAACCCTTCCACCCAGATCCAAGTCAAGGTAAACCTGAGTTAACTGACTCGGCCCCAGTCTAATCCATGGACCCACCTAGGCATAGAAAAACCTAGTAGCCCACTTAAGCTTAGACCCAGACCCAATAACCCTAAAACCCATGGCCCAAAGGAAGCCCAAACCCAATTTAAAATGAAGCCCAATTGGGTCAGTCCAACCCCAAAATGCTAACCTAAAATCTAAATCAAGTACCAGCCCAAACCAACCTAGCCCAATCCAAATCTAACCCAAGTTCTAACTCTACCAACCAACTGAACCTAACCCAACCTAGAATCTCAACCACACTTCCATCTTGCTTGGACAATGGGAAAATTGTCAAGAAGGAAAAAACTAAGAAAATCCAAGAGAGAACAAAAAAATTAACAGGAAAAAAATCAAAACAAAAAGGTAAAATAGTGGAAAGGGAAAAGGGGTTTCACTTGTGGGATTCGATTTGGGCTCTAGGGTTAGGGTCAAATGGTAGAGAGCTCGAGGCTCTCTACTCTTTGTTCTAATTCAGAACCTACAAAAAAAAGAGATGAAGGGGAAAGTTAGAGAAATGAGAAGAGAAAGAGAATGAGAAGGAAGAGAGACAGAGAAGGAAAATGGGAAGATCTAAGAGAAAAGAGGGAGATGGATGATATGAAAGAAACAAAAAGATGCAATGAGAGGGAGAGAAACCTTACCCTACCCCCCACTGTGGACGGTGGAGAATGCCACAAGTGACGTCGAAGGCCGACAGCAAAGAGTGGAATGAGAGGGTGAATGAAGGAAGAGAGACGCAGAGAGGGTGTTCGAGTATAGATAAAAAAGAGGAAAAAAATAAAAAAGAAAAGAAAATATACATATTGAAAATTTTTTTTTTTTTAAATCCAAATGGGACACGTGGCACAATAGTTATCACAGGGCTAGGACGATTGTCGCCGTGTGATGCGGCACGCTTCCAACCATTGGTTATGTGCTTTTTTCTCAATAGTTAAATTATTACTACATCAGCGATCCATGCCATTTTATCCAGACTAGTGGCTCTCTGCTACATGGTAAGGTTGCATCATGTTGATGTCACCTTATGCTATCAATCCAAAAAAATAATAATAATATAACCTTGGAGCACTCTGCATTCCCATGTGTTAGCACGTATGGCTGAAACGTGGCAACCCAACCCTTTTCTTGCCTCTGCTTCTCCCCTTGAACTAGGTTAACTTGATTTGACCCGGTTCAACATGGGCTGACTTGTTGACCTAGTTCAAATCGGTTGAAGCGATTTTATCCTCTGATATGCCGATTTTGTATTTTATTATTTTTTTTATAAATTCATTTTTAATTCAAAAAAAATTGTGAAAATTGGTAAAAAAAAAAAAATCAAAGAAAATAAGTAAAATTCTCTGAGCTATTTTTGACAAAAGCGTTAAGAAAGCTCAAAATTTTGAAAGTTCAAAAAAATAAAGAAAAATGGGGAAATTTATTTAAAATATTGAAAAATTGTAGGAAAATTCTAAAATTCTGAGAAAATTTCTAAAAAAAAATTGGGACCATTCCTACCCAAGTTTGATAATTTTTTAGTATTTTTCTTACGTGATTTGTTTATGTGTGTCATGTTTGCTACATTAATGCATGTTTTGCTATTTTTTTATGTGTGTCTGTCTACATGCTCGCGTGCATGTGTGCACTTCCCCCTTATGAGAAAAATTAATTGAAATGGAGAATTTTAATCCTAAATTATCTCTTGCGGGGCAGAGATTCTAACCAAATCACTTTATCTTTAGCAATTCTTTTAGAATCTTTCGATTATGGTGCACACCTTGCATGTACTTTTTTGTATAAACTGTAATTCTAATTATATGTTGTAAATATGTTTAATTACTTCATTTTCTTGTCTATTTGATGTGTCATTGGTTTAAAACCTTAATGAATATTTCCTTTAAACTAAATCTCAAAGGTAATGTCTTTGCATGCCTTTGAGGTTTAAAAGTAGAAAGTCTTTGTACTATGCAAGTCTTCCTAAAAATAAAAGTTAGGTAATGAGCATCTTTTAAAAGAAACAAAGGAAAAACATTGAATGAATAATCCTCGAAAGGATCACCGGGACTTGTATTCTTAGTATGCTTTTGAATCTTGAGGTGACTACAATCTCTATCCTTCGCAGGGCTGTCCAATATTTAAAGGTTAGACAAATTGAATAAACTAAGGAATTAAAGTCTTGATCAATCAATTTTGAATGTAATCATAAACTAACCAAGAAACACTTCACAAATTACCCAAAAATAAGAATAACTTAACAAAATAAAATTTGAGCAGTTCATGAAATTAATTAACCAAAGAAAAAAAAAGTTTTTGGCTCTTCGGGTCAAAAATGTACATGATATGCCCATAATAAATCACGCTAATAAGGGCAGGTCAACGCCTGTCTCATACTTTCTCCAAGTCTGACTTTCTGACGAGTGATTAGCTCCAACCTAATAAAGAGAAGGAGAGATTCAGGCCGACGCCCTTATAAACCGAGTAATAGGCGCACGCACTTATGGCCGAAGAGCGATTCGCGCCCCCACGCAATAAATCCGAGCCAACCAGCGGTCAACTCAAGCCCCTATAAGTAGGGACTGGGAATACAAGCAGAGGTAACTAAATACTATTCTACTGTTGCATTTGGCCTTCCTAAAAGCCTTCCTCTTACTTAGGCATCGGAGTGATCCCCCGGAGTACACCCCGGGTCCTCCAAGCCTTTGTTCTTTTCTTCTTTCAGGTCAACGAGAGTCTAAAGAGCATCCCAACTTTTTACCCCGCAACAGTTGGCGCCGTCTGTGGGAAGTCACTTTTAGGAGGCGATATTATCTTGCTCTTGACTTTCAAACATTCAAGCAATGCCAACCTCATGCAATTCCACCTCCATCCCTGATAACAAAGAACCATCCCAATCCATCCAATGGACCTCCGATTCATCTGGTGTCAGTAGGGAGGAGTTCCTTGCCTTCCAGAAGGAAATGAAGGACATGCTCAACCAACTCTTACAACAGAAGAGTCAAGAGGGGCACGTCCTTCCCCAACCGCAAAAGAAATCCAGCGCAGACAAACAAGCTGACGAACTAAGGGAGAAAGAAGAGAAAACTCAACCCAGCAAGAAGGTAGAAGATGCAAATAGCGTGGACGTCAACCAACAAAGATCCACCGAGCTCGAGGAAAGAATAAAGAAGATAGATTACATAGAGAAGATGATGAAAGAGGGCAGAACCAGGCCCTACCATGGGGAAACATCCCTAAAATGCGCGGAATCTCCGTTCAGCAAAGAGATCATGGAAGCTCCATTGCCCAGCAGATTCAAGATGCCCACCTTTGAGAGATACGAAGGTTTGTCTGACCCCATTGATCACCTGGAAAATTTCAAAATGTTAATGCAGCTGCAAGGGGCTCCGGACGCCATCATGTGCCGAGCGTTTGCTACCACCCTTAAGGGTACCGCCAGAGACTGGTATCGAACTCTTCGACCAGGATCTGTTGGTTCCTTCCAAGGGATGGAGCAAATGTTCATTGGCCACTTCCTTAGTAGCCGGAGAGTTGCCAAAACAACAGGCCATCTAATGAGTATGGTGCAAGGGGACCGGGAGACTTTAAAGAACTTCATGCACCGTTTCAACACAGCGACCTTAGAAATCCGCAACTTAGATATGGGGGTAGCCTTGGCCGCCCTGACAACGGCTCTCCAACCCGGAAGTTTCTTATACTCCCTTGGGAAAAAACCTCCAGTGGACATGGGGGAGCTAATGATTCGAGCAGAGAAATACATTAACCTGGAGGAGATGATGGACACGAGAGGAAATCGTCTAGAGCGGAAAAGGAGAAACAACGGCAGAGAATCCGGAGACACGTATAGACCTACAAAAAGGCACGAAACTAGTGCGCTGCAAACAGGTCAAAAGAGTAGAGGACAGCACAACAAGTTCTCCACCTACACACCTCTAAATGTACCGCGCTCAGAGTTGCTGATGCAGATCAAAAAGAAGGACTACGTCTCATGGCCCGAACCTATGCGAACGCCTCTACATAAGCGGAACATGTCCAAGTTCTGCGCATTCCATAGGGATCACGGCCACGACACAGAAGAATGCATTCAGCTGAAGAAAGAAATCGAAGTCCTAATAAGAAGGGGACACCTGTCAAGATTTGTCAAGAAAGAAAATTCACAAAGAGAACCAATCGAGCAGAGGAGGCACGGCGCAAAAGAGAAGGAAGAGCAAGCTATTGGGGAAATTGCGGTGATCTTCGGAGGATCCGCCAGTGGAGGAGATAGTGGAAGTGCACGCAAAAGATATGCTAAACAGGTGCTGACTATAGAAAAGGGGGAAACCAGTAGCAAACGAAACAAGAAAGGTGACGCCATAACCTTTGACAGCGGAGATGAAGAGGGAGTGCAACAACCGCATGATGACGCACTAGTGCTCTCCCTACTCGTAGCCAATTACCTGGTGAGACGTATACTGGTAGACAACGGGAGCTCGGCCAACATCATGTTCTGGTCGGTCTTGGTAGGGATGAAGATTGGCAAGGAGCGATTGAAGCCCGTATCGACCCCTTTGGTAGGATTTGGGGGAGACACTGTTCACCCCTTGGGAACCATCACTTTACCAGTGACAATAGGGACGACCCCGCAGCAGGTAACAACGTTGACAGAGTTCCTGGTGGTTGACCGACCTTCGGTGTACAATGTCATCTTGGGTCGTCCATTCCTTAACACAGTTCGAGCGGTAACATCAACATACCACCTCAAAGTTAAGTTCCCTACACCACAAGGAATAGGATATGCCAAAGGAGATCAGGCCGCTGCTCGGAGTTGCTACGTAATGGCCTTAAAAGGGAAGATGGAGGCCAAAGAAGCTCTTACGGTGGAAGATCTGGAGGTCAGAGGAGAGTATCCCCAGATCAGTACATTACACGAAGATATCAAACACATACCACTGCAAGGCCACCACGAGAGAAGTGTACAGATCGGGAATCACTTGCCCGATACTTTGAAAGCAGAGTTGACTGAACTCTTAAACGAATTCTCTGATTTGTTCGCATGGTCGGCAGCAGATATGCCCGGCATCGACCCTGCTGTGATAGAGCACAGGTTGCAGGTCAACCCCAACCACCGACCTGTAAAACAGAAAAAAAGGAGCTTCGCGATGGAACGGATCAAAATAATTGACGAAGAGGTGACGAAACTGTTGCAGGCCAACTTCGTCCGAGAAGTGGACTACCCCGAGTGGCTGAGCAATGTGGTCCTGGTCAGAAAGCCCAATGGAAAATGGCGCACCTGCATAGACTTCACGGACTTGAATAAAGCGTGCCCAAAGGACAGTTTTCCTCTCCCTCGAATTGATCAGCTAGTAGATTCGACCTCGAGACACGAGCTCCTCAGCTTCATGGACGCTTACTCAGGGTACAACCAAATCCCTATGAGTCCCGCGGATGAGGAAAAAACTTCTTTCGTCACCGAAAGGGGTTTATATTGTTACCGGATGATGCCCTTCGGCCTAAAAAATGCGGGGGCCACATACCAGAGGCTAGTGAACAAGATTTTTAAAGAACAGCTCGGAAAAACAATGGAAGCTTATGTGGACGATATGTTGGTGAAGAGCATGGAAGCAGGGCAACATTGTAAAGACCTGAGGGAAACGTTCGAGCTCCTCCGTCGGTACCACATGAGGTTGAATCCCTCGAAGTGCGTGTTCGGCGTTTCTGCAGGTAAATTCCTAGGCTTTATGGTGACTCACAGAGGTATAAAAGCAAATCCGGATAAAATACAGGCGCTGCTGGAGATGGAAGCTCCAAGGACTAAAAAGGAGATACAAGTTCTGACCGGAAGGATAGCCTCCCTCAGTAGATTTATCTCTTGCTCAGGAGATAAAGGCTTACCTTTCTTTAGAGCACTGCGGAAGAAGGGAGGATTCGAATGGGGGGAAGATCAGGAGGTAGCCTTCGAGCAGCTTAAGCAATACCTCGGATCCCCTCCTCTCTTGACAAAAGCAAAGAATGGGGAAGACCTCTATCTATATATAGCTTCCACAGAGAATGCCGTCAGCTCGGTCTTGGTCCGGGAAGAGGGTAGAAAGCACCAGCCTATATACTACACAAGTAAGGTGTTAAGTGGCGCCGAAAAGAACTATTGTATGGTGGAAAAAGCCGCCTTCTCCATCATCTGTGCAGCGCGCAAGTTAAGACCCTATTTTCAAGCCCATAGGGTTGTCGTGTTAACAAACCTGCCCATGAGACAAATTCTACAGCGACCGGAGAGTTCGGGGAGAATGACGAAGTGGTCGGTAGAATTAAGTGAATTCGACATACAGTATCAAACGAGGTCCGCGGTCAAGGCTCAGGTACTCGCGGATTTTACAGCAGAAAGGCTCCCCGAGTCATCCACCAAGTCGGAGGAGTGGACACTGCACGTTGATGGGTCCTCTAATGCTGCTGGAGGGGGAGCTGGTTTCATCCTTTCTGACCTGGAGGGCAATGAAACTCTCTTCGCCCTAAAATTGGAGTTCACAGCAACCAACAACGAAGCGGAGTACGAAGCCCTGTTAGCCGGCCTGCGATTGGCGGAGGCATTAGGGGTGGCACAGATCAAAGTACTGAGTGATTCCCAGCTGGTGGTAGAGCAACTCAAAGGAGAATTCGAAGCTAGGGACCCAAGAATGAAGAAGTATCTCTCCAAGGCAAGAGAATACATAGAGGCATTCGTCCAGTTCGACATAGAACACGTACCGAGAGTAGAGAATAAAAAGGCGGACGCACTAGCGAAATTAGCCTCAGCAACCGGTTCGGAATGGAAAGACACTATCTATCTTGAACGCATAGGAAAACCCTCATACGAGGAGGACAGAATTAACTCAGTGGCGTCTGAATTCAGCAAGGACGATTGGAGAGCATCCTTATTCCTGTACCTCCAGGACGGATCCTTACCAAGAGATAATAAGGAGGCTCAAAAGATGAGGAGGAAAGCGGCAAGATATACGTTGATGGGCCGGGAGCTCTACAGGCGATCCCTGACACTGCCCTACCTCCGATGTCTAGGCAAAGACGAAGGGGAATACATAATACGAGAAATCCACGAAGGAGTATGCGGAAACCATCTTGCCAGCAGGGCTCTAGCTCACAAAGCTATGCGACAGGGATTTTACTGGCCCACAATGAAGAAGGACGCGGTCGAGCTCGTAAAAAAATGTGACAGATGTCAAAGGTGCGCAATTGTGCCACGCGCCCCCTCAAGTCTACTCTCTCCTCTAACCAGTCCCTGCACTTTTGCTCAGTGGGGGATAGATATCCGTGGACCTCTTCCACAGACGACTGGCCAGAAAAAATTCTTGTTGGTAGCAATAGATTATTTCACTAAGTGGGTAGAGGCCGAACCCCTAGCCACCATAACAGAGCGGAATATTACACGCTTCGTGTGGACCTCATTAGTTTGCCGCTATGGTATTCCCTTAGCGATAGTTACAGACCACGGGAAGCAGTTCGACAACGAGCGCTTCAAAAAGTTCTGTTCGGACCTATCTATTAAGCTACTCTTCGCGTCAGTGGCGCACCCACAGAGCAATGGACAAGTAGAGAACATGAATCGGACGATTCTGCACGGACTGAGGACCCGACTCGAATCCATGCAAGGTAGATGGGCAGAGGAACTCCCTTCCGTTATATGGGCGTACCACACCACTAAGAGAGCAGCAACAGGGGAAACCCCGTTCATGCTTGTCTTCGGCGCAGAAGCAGTCATCCCGGCAGAGGTGGGCATACCCTCTTGGCGAAGGAAATACTTTAACGAGCAGACCAACAGTGAGGAGCTCAGGTCAGAAATAGACCTACTGGAAGAGAGGCAGGATCAGGCGAGTTTAAAAGTTGCAGCGTACCAGCAGAGGGTAGCCAAGTACTACAACAATCGCGTCAAAATAAGGAATTTCCATTCAGGAGACTTAGTCCTGAGAAAGAGGCGAAACAACCCGTCCGAGCAGGGGTCGCACAAGTTAAAGCCTAATTGGGAGGGCCCATACAGGGTCACAGAAGAAATAAAACCCGGGACATACAAGTTGGAAGATGTAGGGGGGAAAGAAATTAAGAACACGTGGAATTCTGAAATGTTAAAGAAATACTATTCTTAAAAAAAAAAAAACCGCTTCTTGCAGCGCTGTAATAAAAGTGCCGCTTACAAAAGTTGCACTACATCAATAAAGGATGAAAAATTCAAAATACATATTCTGTTCCTACAAACTAATTTGCTTTGCTCCCTTCTCCAGCTTCCTCCTCCTCCTCCCCTTCTTCATCCTCTTCCAGATCCTCCGCAGACTCGGGGCTCTCCTCGCCATAGCCATGAGAGCTTACACCATCAAGAGGGATCTCGGGATGTTTAGTCCTCACTTGATCACGACACCTCCTGAATCCAACTCGGTAAGCTTTAGAGGTGTCGATAACAAATTGATTGGAGTCCTTGTATTTCTTCACTGCAGTTCGGGAAGCAGAAGCAGCAGCAGTAGCTTCTCGGGCAGGAATTTCCTCCCTACGAAGGCGATCGATCTCTGCCTTCAAAGCTTGCTCGCGGAGCTCGGTCTCATGCAGTTGGTTCTGAGCGAGGACATATTTTTCCCTTGCGTCCAGTGTCTGGCGATACATCTCCGCGACTTTCTCCTCCTGGGCCAGAGCCATCGTCGCCAGCTGGGAAAAAATGCAAGGCATGGAACAGTTAGAAAGAGCAGGCATAAGTAAAAAAAAAAAATTATAAAGCAAGTAAAGTAGACACCTGGTACGAAGTATGGCGGATTTTCGCCGAGAGAGCGTCAGGAAGGGTACACTGGGCCTGCACAAAGTCCTCAGCATGAACAGCCCGGCGGAGAGCAGACGCAGAACGGGTCGGCTCGTGAAAAATGGCTTCCACTTAAGCCTGCGAGTGCGTAGGAGGAGCTGCATGGACCTCGTCAGTAAGGGTGCCGGAGTCACCTACTACAGGGGCTTCCCTTTGAGAGGATTCTCCCTCGACCTCTCTTCTCTTCTTCCTACTCCGACTCACCCTTTGCTTTCTAGCTTCTCCCATGAGCGATTCATACCTGGTGAAGTCCATATCTGCGAGTATAAAAGAGAAATAGAGTAAGAACACCCACAGTAAAGGTAACACCTGAACGTACACATACACAAAATCAGGGGAGAGAATGACTTGAGGAAACGGGGCTGATTCCCCACTGCACAAGGACACGCTCCTGGAGCAGCTCCTCATGAGGGATAATACCCCGTTCACCGAGTGTATGAAGTTCTTTCAGGGTGGCCTGCTCTTCGGGGGAAAGTCTGGGAAGGAGATGGCGCACCCGTACTACAAAGGAAAAAAGGGTGAAAAGAGAAAAATGGGTTAGACGGATAACCTACTTGTAAGCCCTGCAAAAGAGGGTGGGGAAAGATAACAACGTTACCATCAAGAGGAGAAGACCAGACAAAGGATCCGTTGTAGTTCAACTCTCCCGAGACAAAGAAGTAACGGGTCTTCCAATTATGGATGGAAGAACTGCCTGGTGAGAAGAGTTTATAGCCTGGTAGAGAGTTGAAATAATATAGCTCCTTCTCTGCGGAATGAGACCGCATTTGGAAGCAACTTCTAAAAAGTGGGACGGTAGGCTGATGGCCCAAGCGGAGCAGGAGCACAGCAAAACAAGTGAGCGAAAGATAAGAGTTCGGAACGAGTTGTGATGGTGCTATGCGGTAAAAACGTAGTACGTTAGAAACAAAAGGGGAAAAAGGGAGCCTGAGACCCAAGTCTAGATAATCGGTATAGAGGCAGAGCTCCTCGGATTTTTGGTCAAGAGCTGACTCAGTAGCAGAAGGTAACCTAACAGTGATATTCGATGGTACAGCAAAGAAATAACGGGCATTCTGCAGGTCAGACGAGGAGAGCTCACAACGAGCGCTCCGAACTGTTGTAGGTACCCTAAAGGGCTGTGAGGAGGTCTCCATAGGAAAAAACAAGCTTGAAGGAAACACTACCTAGACCTAAGGGTCAAGCGGAGCAAGCAAACAGCAAAGATCAAGAAGAAAGGAAGCCAACACAGATCAAGACAATAAAGTTTCACACAAACAACAAGGCAATCTTACAAGAAAAGATCAAACATACAAAGCTAGCGCAAGAACAATGAAGAACATGAAGAACAACAAGACAAAAATACTATAGAAAGGAAAGCATACCTAACACCGAATAAGGGACTTGTGGAATGGAGAGGAGTAGAGAAGGAAGCAGTCCTCTTGGAATGAAGACGAGTGCGGAATGAAGGAGTCCACTGGCCTTTATATAGAGAGGAGGGCACGAATCCCTGGGGCGGGAATCTCAAGAATTTTCATTTACGAGAAGGATTGCGTCTCGAGGGAGGCATAGGAAACAGAAAATCTCTGACAAATGCACAGACGAGGCTTCCCGAGGACAAACGCCACTTCGGAAACACCAAGTTGCCTCGGACACAACGACAGACGGATGGCCATCAATAATGCTTTCCTCCAACCCACTTTCCGAGGTAGGACGCATTTAATACCTGCTTTTTGATATCTCCCACAGGATAGAAGCGTGCAAGTGCCTCGGGAAAGCGCAAAGGACGACCCAACAGATGAGCACGACTCATCGGTGCAAGGCCTAAAATGACGAGCACGACTCGTGAAGCCAGACCAACCAACAGATGAGCACGACTCATCAGGAGGATGGCCCAAACTGACGAGCACGACTCGTGAGGCCAGAACAACCCAACAGATGAGCACGACTCATAAGAAGAATGGCCCAAACTGGCAAGCACGGCTCGTATGGCCAGAACAACCCAACAGATGAGCACGACTCATCAGGAGGATGGCCCAAACTGACGAGCACGACTCGTGAGGCCAGAACAACTCAACAGATGAGCACGACTCATTACGCGGAAAGCCCGAGCAACGAGCATTATTTGTAATGTCGCACAGCCGAGTAGGTTGGTTAGCTCGGCCTGATTGTTCAAAAAGCTCAGAAGAAACAGCTCGGCACGAGTCCTGCTTCAAAGAGCTCGGACAAAAGAGCTCGGCACTAATGCTTCCTCGAAGAGCTCGGCCCGAACAGCTCGGCAGGAAATAACTCGGTACGAGTCCTGCTTCAAAGAGCTCGGACAAAAGAGCTCGACACGAATGCTCCCTCGAAGAGCTCGGCCCGAACAGCTCGGCAGAAAACAGCTCGGCACGAGTCCTGCTTCATAGAGCTCGGACAAAAGAGCTCGGCACGAATGCTTCCTCGAAGAGCTCGGCCCGAACAGCTCGGCAGGAAATAACTCGGCACGAGTCCTGCTTCAAAGAGCTCGGACAAAAGAGCTCGACACGAATGCTCCCTCGAAGAGCTCGGCCCGAACAGCTCGGCAGAAAACAGCTCGGCACGAGTCCTGCTTCATAGAGCTCGGACAAAAAAGCTCGGCACGAATCCTTCTCCGAACAGCTCGGCAGAAACAGGTCGGCCCGAATGCTTCCTCGAAGAGCTCGGCCCGAACAGCTCGGCAGGAAATAACTCGGCACGAGTCCTGCTTCAAAGAGCTCGGACAAAAGAGCTCGACACGAATGCTCCCTCGAAGAGCTCGGCCCGAACAGCTCGGCAGAAAACAGCTCGGCACGAGTCCTGCTTCATAAAGCTCGGACAAAAGAGCTCGGCACAAATCCTTCTCCGAACAGCTCGGCAGGAAATAACTCGGCACGAGTCCTGCTTCAAAGAGCTCGGACAAAAGAGCTCGACACGAATGCTCCCTTGAAGAGCTCGGCCCGAACAGCTCGGCAGAAAACAGCTCGGCACGAGTCCTGCTTCATGGAGCTCGGACAAAAGAGCTCGGCACAAATCCTTCTCCGAACAGCTCGGCACGAATCCTTCCTCGAGGGTCTCGGTCCGAACAGCTCGGCAGAAACAGCTCGGCACGGGTCCTGCTTCAAAGAGCTCGGTCAAAAGAGCTCGGCCCAAACAGCTGGGACGAAACAGCTCGGCACAAAACAGCTCGGCGCAAACAGTCGGCACGAGCTACTCAAGTATTCTGCCAAAAAAAAAAAAAAAAAACGGGGAAGACGAGGAAGTGTTAAAACCGAAAGATGCAAACACAAATAATGATTCAAAATTCTATCCAGAAATTTGAAACTGAGGGGGGGACAACTGATATGCCCATAATAAATCACGCTAATAAGGGCAGGTCAACGCCTGTCTCATACTTTCTCCAAGTTTGACTTTCTGACGAGTGATTAGCTCCAACCTAATAAAGAGAAGGAGAGATTCACGCCGACACCCTTATAAACCGAGTAATAGGTGCACGCACTTATGGCCGAAGAGCGATTCGCGCCCCCACGCAATAAATCCGAGCCAACCAGCGATCAACTCAAGCCCCTATAAGTAGGGACTGGGAATACAAGCAGAGGTAACTAAATACTATTCTACTGTTGCATTTGGCCTTCCTAAAAGCCTTCCTCTTACTTAGGCATCGGAGTGATCCCCCGGAGTACACCCCGGGTCCTCCAAGCCTTTGTTCTTTTCTTCTTTCAGGTCAACGAGAGTCTAAGGAGCATCCCAACTTTTTACCCCGCAACAGTACAAATAGGAGTGCCTAGCCTTCCAAATCACCAACATGACTTCCATATATGCTTGGGCATGTCTCCTTAGCAAACTAATGAAATTAACAATCATTGGCCCTTATTTATGCCCAAACTGAAACCTATAACCCAACCACTCGGCTACATCAAGTCTTCTCAACTTACTAGGATTCAACTCACCCGACTCGATTCTTCTTAACTTCGAACTCAAGTAGCTCAACAATTTGAATTTGAATTTTGTAATACTACTCATGATTGAACCTAGTTATGCAAATCATATACGATTAGGTTATACAGTATATATTTTATATGAATATTTAACATCATTTACACTATATATATATATATATAACTTAAACATGTATTTACTATTAATCTATTATCGAATTGAAGTCGGTCGAGTTTTAAGAATTTGTAATTGAATCAAAATCAAGTTCAACAATTTTGAAATTGATCAAGATCAAGTCGAGTTTTTAATTCAACATTATTGAATCAAGATTAAGTAATCACTGCATCAACGCCTCTACTCTGATACACCCCTAGGCTGGATTCCCTAGGAAAAAGCCAGTTGCTACTGTTGTTAAAAGGTGTTTACTGCCACAATGCAGTTTTCCCAAAAGTACCCGTAAACTTGGAGGACTTGTTTTTATATATTTTGTTTAATACAAAGGCACAAGCCTGTTGGTCTCCTGTTTGTTGTTCCTTTGCCATTCCAGGCTAAAGCTCCGGAAGCCAGCATTATACCCCTTGTATTCTGTTTTCCCGTGCTAATATTTTTCATTCTTACCTCTATCCACACTAAATAAAAATAAAAAATCCAGTGCATAATACACATGCATAGTTAACAAATTTCATACATTTTAGAAGCCTGTTTGTTTATTCCCCTTGGATGGGAAAAAAAATGGAATTCTCAAAATTCTCAGTAAAATATATTTTACTTACGATATATTTATTCTTCTTCAAACAGGTTGGGGGTGTTCTAGACCACCATATTAGATCAAATGCTGCTAAATAATCAGGGGATGACACGAGGACAACAGAAATCATATATTGTAACAGAATAATTACAAGGATTCATCAACATTCTAGGAAATTAAAAAACTAGAAATAACAATGGGACAAATGAATTACCCTTGAGCAGTTGAGAGCTGCCTATCACTGATGACATGAGGAAGCATGCATAAGTAATGTGAGGAAATGCCATGTTCCAAGAAAACTCTCTGGTCACTTAAAAGCAGAGCATAGGAATTAGTACTTCAAAATTCTGCAAGCGTATGTAGTTCCTATAATAACTTGGTCCAGAAGCCGAGGAATGGGAACACGGCAAGCATCAACCTCAGCAGCAGTGGTGCGTCTCTGTTCCTTCTCCTACTCAGTTTACCTTTCCTTTGTTGCCTTTGAGGACCATCCACCCTCCGAGTCTGCACCCGTTCAGAAGCTTTGCTGGCACTATGCTTATCTAGGTCATCCCACCCTCCATAACTGGGAACAGTTTTGGCACCCTTCTTGACAGAAGCATCATTTGCAGAATTCCAGGACCGATAGCTCCCCTTTTCCCTGTTAGTATTGATGTTCTCTTCTCGTTTTTCCTCATCTGTTCTACTGCTGCTTGCTCTTCTGGCAAATGGTTTCTTCTTGGTTGTGGGCCTGGGTCTTGGGCTGCTGCTTGTACTTCCCCACAATTTATCAATTACAAGGGAAAGTGCAGACTGCCCTAGTGGAAGTGCTAATGCCATGAAGAGAGCATTTGAGCCTGTCCCTAGGACCAAGGATATGATGATGGCTGGAAGCATCCATCCAATGGCTCTTAACATCTGCAGAGAGACAAGAAGAAAAGAAAATTGATCGTTGTCAAACATTTTTTCACAGAAGTGATTGCACTGCATACATTAGGAAAATATCATGGATGACATCTTTAAAATGACAACTTACATTCAGTTTCGTCTACAACCCCATACAATTGGGAGTTGGGATGCAAATAAAAATGAGTGCACACACATGCCTAGATGATAGAGAGCTTTAGAGGGTAATGGATCAGGATGTGGAAGCATATGGGGCCTAACATGAAAACAGCTCATTATATTTTTAGAAAATCCATCTTCCATGCCTTCCATCTTCTTCTTTTTTTTAACTCGAAGGGTCTGTTCGGCTATGAACAGTTTCCATTTTTCATTTTCACATTCCCAATACAAAACTACCACCTTGTTTTCCACTTTTCCAAGATTTGTATAGGAAATATAGAAAACAACAAAAAGATGTATTTGAACTTTCCTATACAAGTTTGGAAAAGAGAAAAACAAGGTAGCATTTTTGTAATTATTTGAAAAACTGGAAATGGAAATAAAACTGTTCTCCACAAGTCAACAGGGCCTTAAATTATAAAATATTTTCCATTTTACCAGCTAACCCTAATATTTAATACACATGCAATTTGCAGAAGGAAAAAATCCAGTATCATCTACCTCAATATTAAACTACATACCAGAAAATGAAAACATACATATTTTTGAGTTTGTATTGGAGGCAGCGTATGCCCCATAGATGCTAGTTTAATGTGAAATACAAATCAATGAGTTTTAGAATGTGTGATTTCAGAATGACTTGAGAGGTCTTGAACCTGCACAATATTAGAACTTTGAAACCCTTTCTTTAGGTTCCTTAGATAATGGATCAAGCACTGAACTATCACATAAAAATAGTTTGATTCATCAAAAATCAAACAAAACACAGTTGAAACAAAACTTGACTGCACAGACCTGCAGGTCCTTTTTAAGCAAATAGTGGGATTTCATTTATCAAAATTGCTCGTAAAAGACATCTCCTGATGTTTATAAAAGTAATTCAGATTTGAGGCTACTGTTCATATACAAGAGAGAAGAAAAAGACAGGACAGAAAATCAGAAGAAAAAGTACATATATATATATATATACACACACACACATATGCATATATATAGGTGCACATTTTTACCAAGTGCATTGAGAAAAAGGCCAGTTGATGACCATTAAACATTCTTGAAGAATTGTAATAACTGGAGAACATCAAGAATATTTAGGTCCCCTATTCTATTTATTATAATATCAGCGTTTTAAAGAGCAAAAGTGTAATGCCTGGCGTTTTAACTGTAACAAAATGAGGCATAAGCCTTTTGGGAATTTTATTTTTCTATAAATATATAAAAATAATGTGGACCAGGCCCAAGAGGCTGGTATAAATGTTCAAGGAACTGTTCAGTTCTGAATTAGCGCCCAAGATTATCCTTCCAATGGTAAAGAGAGCGCTTGCGTAAAGCTGTTATGGAAGGATCCTCTCAGCTAGAGCAGCAGTTCCCAGAAATTGGAGATCAGGTTGAGTTTCAAACCCAGAATTTTCCCATTTATCAGTGTAGGCAGACAAGGGACATAACAGGTTTGATGTCTTCCAAGCAGATTCTGGGTACAAACCATACCTTGCAATGTTCAGTTCCAAAGCAGATTCTTGATGACCAAGAAGGTTTGCAATATTCATCAGAAAGAAGCAACGGCATTGAAAGTGTTAAAGAGAAAGAAGCAATGAAGGAAAGTCTTCTTTCAAACAATTTTCTGGAATTTTGGTCAATGATTGCTCTGGAGCAAGAGGATGCTGCAGGAAAGAGGTTTATACTCATCGGAAGATTGCGCAGATGGGTGTGGATACGAAAAAAATTGTTAAAAGAAAAAGAGCACTCTGATGAGGTAGTCTCAAAGATTTTAAAGAGGAATTTAGTAGAGTTAGATATTGTGGAAGACATAAATGCTAAGAAAACAACAAGAAATTCTCGTGATGGGGTTAGCAAAGGAAAGGAAGTAACAAATTTGAGGGATTTATTAGATAATGAAAGCAATGGTCTTAGTAAGTTTGATTATGGTGGGGGTTTACTATTGGATGAAATTAGAGAACAATATGGTTATGTTTCTGACTCCAGTGATGGTTTAATGGACTTATCATATGTACCCATCCCCTTTGGAAGGATTGAAGAGGGTCTCTATATTTGAACATGAGTATTTGGTTAATGAGTTGCAAGAGCAAGGACAGTATTTTACCAACACTAGTGGAGGAGATTTCAAGGACTTTGAAGTCCAAGATCTCGTGGATAAATTGGATTTAAAGTTTTGTGATCTTGGGGAAAATGAAATGAGTCTTGATGGGTGTAAAAAAAGACCTAAAAAGAGTCGAAGGGAGTTAGCTAACTTGAAGAGTTCGGTGAACTATGAAGGAAAAGGATTGATGAGGGAGTTCCTTGTTTAATCATTCATTTTTATTTTTATTTTTTATTTTTATTTTCTATTTTTTTGGGGGGGGGGGGGGGGGTTGGACTTCTTGTCCTCTTCCGTTGTAATTTCTCTTTTATCTAAAAAATAAAATTTGCATATACAGTGAAGAAAAAATTTTTGGAATATTACAAATAAAACTCGGGAAAAAAAAATCAAATACAATTGTTGCAAAAGCACATTTATAAATGGTCAAAATGTGCTTTTGAACAAGATCAGTCTTAAGGGGCATGCCTTGTCTTAAGATGCAAAGCTTGCCTTGAGGCAACCCATGAATGTGCCTTTTAAAACGTTATTATATATCCAATTCAATATATGATAATAATACCCTTACTAACTCACTAACATGTCACACTCCTCAAGCTAAAGCATATATCATATGCTCCTAGCTTGTTACAAGACTTAGTAAACAAATTGGCCATTGATATTCAAACTTCACATAACTTATTATAATGAGCTTTTCCACAAGGTCTTTGATGTAGAACAGTTCTAAGTAGCCCTAGTCTTATGGTTGACCCTCTTTGTAGCACACACAATATCACAATCTATGGGAAGAATTGAATTAACCAAGCATAAAACATATTCTAATGATCACAAGTTGTTGAGATTTTGAAAAAATATATGATTTGGTTTAAAAGCCCTTAGTTGATCATTTCATTCAAGTAATCAAGTTCACTTTAAAAGGTGTTATATTAGAAGTCTTAGATCACAAGTCCTAGCATACAAATCAAATATCAAATATGCCTATCACGGAACTAGCAAGCATGTTCATGTTGAAAATCTAGGAAGAGTCAAAGAGAATGAACAAGGTTTTTCAATCAAGGATTAGGGTAGAGTTTCAAGGCTTACAAGGTATTTCTAGGGGCTGTTTTAGATGGTCACAAACAAGGAATCAAAATAAGCTTACCAAAAGGTTCGGAATGTCAAACACCAAGACACACGGGTACTCGATCGCACCACGAACAAGCTTGTTGATCCTTAGGAATCTTGAGACAAGAATGAAGCTTGAGGTGGTTGTGGCTGCGAGCTATGAAAGAGGTGTGGGTGTGTAGTGTTGATGATGACGTTAATGTTGTCGTGGTCTCTCACCACCCAATCTCCGGGGAGACAGAACGTAGCCTCACACTACTCAATCACAAGGAGAGGAACAAGATTCACAAGTTCAAGAAACAGCTTATTTTTTTAATTGATAGTGCAAGATGCTTTTTACAATACAAATAACGGAATATTTATAGTCTTACATGCACATGACTTGCACGTGGCTTCTTAAAAGATTAAAGAAAATACAAAAGTAAAATAAAACATTTAAAACATAGGTAATGAGGTTCCTACAAAATAGTTTGTCAAAGGAAATAGGTGCCTATAAACTAGAATAATTATGATAGTGGAGTCTAGGAACTTAAAATGAAATAAATGCTTCTTGAAAACCCAAGACTCTTTGGCTTGCAAGTTGTCATACTCTTTCCAAGCTAGCTTCTAAGAGAAGCTTCAATTGCTGCAAATAAAGTTCACATCAATGGTGGACTTTGGGTGGTTGTCCACGTGACACGATATCTGCGAAAGATACTTGAGATGCATGTTGATCCCCATCATCTCACCCCAACTGAAAAGAATTATCCTCCAGAGAATTATGCTGAAAATACTTGGTATGCAGCTCCAGGTTGAAACGAAGGACATCATCTTTAAGAATCCAACTGCTTTCTGATAGCAGCTTCCCTTTCCATTTGACCAGAAACTTTTGGTACGTTCCAACTTGTGTGTTTGTTGTTTTAACATCCATAATGTCTCCAATTTGCTCAAGTTTCTTTGGTGGGACTAATGGTTGTGGCAAAGGTAAATTTGGCTTTTTTGGTGCAACTGGAGTAGGTTCATCTACAAGGCTAGTAAGGCTAGGTTCTGCAAAAGAATTAGCTTCCAGAAAAGGCTTTAGATCTTCAACATTAAATACATTGCTTATACTAAAATCATCAAGAATATCTAACATGTAAGCATTAGAACTTATTTTCTTGAGAACTTTGAATGACCTCATCTTTTTGGCATAAAGCTTTCTTACCTTTCCTAAAGAAATCCGTTCGGGGTGAATTCGAACCATAACCATATCACCTTCTGAAAATTCCTGCAACCTGCAATGTACATCAGCAATAGATTTATAATGCTCATTGCTTAAATTAATTTTCATTCTTATCTGAGAGTGTAAATCATGTATGTGCTTTGCAAATGCAACAGCCTGCTCACTCACTCTAGACTCAGGTGGTAATGGAATGAGATCTACAGGCTTCCTAGGATTATATCCTGTAACAACCTAAAATGGGCTAAGTCCTGTGGTCCTATTCATTGAACTATTGAATGCAAACTCGGCCATAGGAAGGCATAAATCCCAAGCTATGATGTTATAACCTACCAAACATCTCAATAGGTCCCCAAGGCTCCTCTTTACCACTTCAATCTGCCCATTAGTCTGTGGGTGATATGCACTAGAAAATTTGACCTTGGTACCTAATAATGCCCATAAGGTTTTCCAGAAGTAGCTCACAAACTTTACATCCTTATCAGAAACAATGGTTTTGGAAAGACCATGAAGTCTCACTACTTCCCTGAAAAAACCAATGACTTTCACCTGAAGAGTTTGTATGGTGGCTACAACTCAGCTCAAAGCACCAGCAGCCTTGTTCTCAACACCAGCTCAGTGTTTGAGTACAAAGGTATACTGTTGTATGTACTCGACCCATTTCATATGTCTATGCCCTAGCTTCTTCTAAGTATGTAAATAACTAAAGGCCTGGTGGTCTGAGTACAAGACAAATTCCTAAGGAAGGAGGTAGTGTCACCAATGTCGCAGTGAATGTACTACAGCATAAAATTCCCTGTCATAGGTAGAATACCGTTGTTTTGCCTTATTCAACTTCTCACTAAAGAAGCCTATGGGCTGTCCCTCCTGACTAAGTACTCCAATGCCTACACCTAGGGCGTCACATGTAACCTCAAATAATTTTTGGAAATCTAGGAGGTGTAGCAATGGTGCCTTAGTCATCAAATCTTTTATATCCAAAAAGGCTTTTGCCGTAGATTTCAACCATGTAAATTCTCCTTTCTTGAGGCAGTTTGTAATGGGGGCCATGATGGTGCTAAAGTTCCTAATGAACCTCCTATAGAATGTGGCTAACCCATGAAAACTCCTCGCATCATGTATGTTCCGGGGAGTAGGCCAATCTCTAATGGCTTTGACCTTATCAGGGTCAACAGAAACGCCATGCTCAGACACAACAAAACCAAGGAAGATGACGCGTTTAGTCATGAAAGTACACTTATTTAAATTGGCATACAACTTCCGCTCCCTCAAAACCTCAAAAACTCTCCTCAAATGGACAAGGTGCTCCTTCTTAGTATGGCTATAGATCAATATATCATCAGAGTAGACTACAAGGAAGTGTCCAGTGAAAGGCCTTAATACCTGAGTCATAACTCTCATGAAAGTGTTTAGTGCGTTAGTTTAACCCAAATGGCATGACTAACCACTCATATAACCCATCCTTCGTCTTGAAGGCAGTTTTCCACTCATCTCCCGACCTGATCCTAATCTTATGGTATCCACTTTTAAGGTCTATCTTTGAAAAAATCTTGGATCCTACCATCTGATCAAGCATATCATTTAGTCTAGGTATGGGAAACCTATACTTGATGGTGATCTTGTTGATTGCTCTACTATAGATGCACATCCTCCAAGTGCCATTTTTCTGGGGAGTGAGGAGAGCAAGGCAGCACATGGACTCATGCTCTCCTGAATAAAGCCCTTTTCTCTCAGTTCATTCACTTCTTTCATCAACTCCTTATGTTCTCTTGAATTCATTCTATAATGTGGTAAATTAAGTAAAGATGAATCGGGAACAAGGTCAATGACATGTTCAATGTCTCTCATGGGAGGTAACTCATTAGGTGGCTCAGAGATGACATCCTCAAGCTCGGAAAGTATGGGTGATACTTCCAGTGGTGTTTCATGCTCAGGAAGGGGCGCCTCGGTCTCCCTAGTAACAACCACATACACTACCTGTGTATCTCAACTCTCCTACTCAAACTGCTTTTTACTTATGATATTCAATGATTTTCCACTAGTTTTTATCTTTTCCTTCCTCTTTTTCTCACCTTTCGACTCTAGCGGACTAAAAACAATTCTCTTGTCATTACACCTAAAGGAATAAGTGTTGGCACGCCCATTATGTGAGACATCCAAATCATACAACTAAGATCGTCCTAACAAAATATGGGCAACGTCCATGGGAAGGACAACACACCAAATCTCGTCCTCATAATCACCAATCTTAATGGAGACTAGGCAACTATGGCTCACGGGCCATGGTAGTGGCATCAACCCAAGCTACCTTATATGGTTGTAGGTGCGGCTCAACTTTCAATCCCAACTTTTCAGCTGCGGATTTAGACACAACATTCATACAGCTACCACCATCTATGATCATCTTGCAACTTTTACTCACACTTGATGTAAGTATGGAAAATAGAAGTGCGACGCCAATCCTCCTAATCCTTGGAAATAATCATAAATGCCTCTCATCACACTCAACTGGGCACTCTCATTTGGCTCACTTGACAACTCATACTCATTAGGTACAACTTCAAGAACATATGTTTGATCCTCCTCAGGCTCGTCCTCACCATCTTCCCTATCAAGTGCCAAGTTCCTAGTGGGACATTGTTTGGCAAAGTATCCTTATTTATGGCACCTAAAACACATTGCATTGCCAAAACTCTGGCGAGAGGATCTAGTCATGGGTGCTTTTCCCTTGACCATAGGCTGCTGAACTATGGGATTGCTCCCTTGAGAGGTGACTTAACCTAATTGCGTTGGTCGGGACTTGTCATAACTCTGTACCTTTCGAGAGTATAGCTCATTTGAAGAGGCACCAAACCATTTTCCCATGGGCCCTTTATTCATTTGCTCAAAGTCATGAGCTAAATTATAGGCATGTTCAAGGGACTCAATGTGATGAGGAAACAATTCTCTCCTCAGTTCATGCTTTAATCCCATGCAAAATCGGGAGATTTGCTAACTAACAGTCTCATAGATACCACATCTTATAGACAACTCATCTAATTGACTCGTGTATTCTGACAGGGTCATGCTACCCTTACGCAAACTGTAGAGCTGATCCATAAGGCACTCTCTATAGTTAAGGGGTACATACTTCTCCCTCAACCTATCCTTCAGTAGGTCCCAATGCTCAATGGGCCTATGATCTAACCTCGCCTCTTGCCTCTCGACATTCAACCAATGGAGATAGGCTTGCCCCGTCAACCTTATTTTTGAAATTAACCCAATGAGGGTCAGTCATCCTATACCATTCAAAATAGGAATCCATATCAGTCAACCAATCTTGGAAGACTTTAGGGTCCATCTATCCATCATAGGTGGGGGGCCCCTATCTTTACTTGTCTCATCACATCCTCGTAAGGATCACGATGGTCCCTACGGTAAGGTCTCCTACCTTGAAAGTCATCAACGTCATAGTCCTCATCACCCCAATGTTAGGCATAGGGCTCATGACGTGGGGATCTCCTAACGAAGTTATCTTGTCGACTCACTCGCCTTTGTGGAGGAAGAGGAGGTCTTTCTCTATGAGGCATAGGTGGCTCTCTAGGCTGTTCATCATCATTGCCTCGCTCAAGGAGCGGCTCTAAATTGTCTTGAGGTGGGTTATGGATTAGTTGGACTTCCAACCTATCTAGTCTTTGGTGGGTCTCAACTAGCTCTTGATTCAAGTCACAGACTGGATCTTGAAGCTCATCTATTGAAGCATCTCTCAACATCGGTCCTACGACCTTGGTAAGGATTCCTGGCTCGAGCAGACATCCTAGGGGTTGGGGAAGGATTCGGCCAACACTAGGGCAGCCCTTTGGAATGGTATCTGGCGACACAAAGTAGGGTCAAATGTGAACCTAACCTAGGCTCTGATACTAATATGATGTAGGACGGTTCTAAGTAGCCCTAGTCCTACGGTTGACCCTTTTTGTAGCGCACACAATATCACAATCTATGGGAAGAATTGAATTAACCAAGCATGAACATCACAAACATATTCTAATGATCACAAGTTGTTGAGATTTTGAAAACGTATATGATTTGGTTTAAAAGCCCTTTGTTGATCATTTCATTCAAGTAATCAAATTCACTTTAAAAGATGTTATATTAAAAGTCTTAGATCACAAATACTAGCATACAAATCAAATATCCCTAAGCACGGAACTAGCAAGCATGTTCATGTTGAAAATCTAGAAAGAGTCGGAGAATGAACAAGGTTTTTCAAGCAAGGATTAAGATAGAGTTTCAAGGCTTACAAGGTATTTCTAAGGGCTGTTTTAGATGGTCACAAACAAGGAATTGAAACGAGCTTACGAAAAGGTTCAGAATGTCAAACACCAAAACACACGAGTACTCAATCGCACCACGAACAAGCTTGTTGATCCTTAGGAATCTTGAGACAAGAATGAAGCTTGATGTAGTTGTGGCTATGAACTATGAAAGAGGTGAGGGTGTGTAGTGTTGATGATGACGTTGATGTTGTCATGGTCTTTCACCGCCCAATATCCGGGGAGATGGAACGTAGCCTCACACTACTCACTCACAAGGAGAGGAACAAGATTTACAAGTTCAAGCAAAAGTTTATTCTTTTAATTGATAATGCACGATGCCTTTTATAATACAAGTGATGGCATATTTATAGCCTTACATCCACATGGCTTGCACATGGCTTCTTAAAAGATTAAAGAAAATACGAAAGTAAAATAAAACTGTCAGCTTTTCGGTCTTAATCTACCCTTCCATAGGGTTTGATTTCATTATATAGAAGAAATTTACATAGTTGGTGCCATATTTTCAGGCAGATTTTCAGCACCTAAATGCTGCCAGAATTTCTGGCAGCGTGTTCAGTGCCAGCATGCTCCCTGATTTGCAGCATTATTTACAGCTGCTTTATACAATCTATAAACTAAACATCATAGAATTCAAGTCATTAAACATGTTTTCCCTCATTCCCCCTCAAGCTGGCGAATAGGTATTTTCCATTCCCAGCTTGGATACAACACTCTGAAATACTGCACTACTTAACCCCTTGGCTTACATTAGCAAGTTGGCCATATGTAGACACATAAGGTGTACAGATCAATCCGCTCTCTAGCATGTCCAATCATCCTCCGATTGTGCTGTAGCGGTCATATCTGCAACCTCTGACATTCTTCACGAACAATGAATCCTTGGCGATTAAGGCAGATTACTCGAAACGGAAACCACCAGCAATGAAGGCTGGCAACGGTAGAAATAAGAACAGAAACTGCTCTAAGAAATTTCAGCAATGAAGGCCGAATCAAAAAATAACAGAAACCACAAGCAATGAAGGCTGGCAACGATAGAAATAAGAACGGAAACTGCTCTAAGAAATTTCAGCAATGAAGGCTGAACAGAAAAAGTGCAAAAAAACTGCTCTAAGAAATTTCAACAATGAAGGCTGAACAGAAAAAGTGCAAAAAACTGCTCTAAGAAATTTCAACAATGAAGGCTGAACAGAAAAAGTGCAAAAATACTCTGGTTTTGAACTAAAAACCAGGGTAAAACAGGGTACAAAGAAGCAGCAGTAGGCTCTAATACCATGTCAGTTTTTTGGTCTTAATCTATCCTTCCATAGGGTTTGCTTTCATTATATAGAAGAAATTTACATAGTTGGTGCCATATTTTCAAGCAAATTTTCAGCACCTAAATGCTGCCAGAATTTTAAGCACCTGCTGCCAGAATTTCAAGAACATGCTGCCAGAATTTCAGGCAACATGTTCAGTGCCAGCATGCTGCCTGATTTGCAGCATTATTTACAGCTGCTTTATACAATATAAATATAAACTAAACATCATAGAATACAAGTGTCATTAAACATGTTTTCCCACAAAAACATTTAAAACATAGGCAATGAGGTTCCTAGGAAATAGTTTGTCATAGGAAATAGGTACCTAGGAACTAGATTAATTATGACAATAGAGTCTAGGAACTTAAAATGAAATAAATGCTTCTTGAAAACCCAAGACTCTTTGACTTGCAAGTTGTCATCCTCTTTCCAAGCTAGCTTCTAAGAGAAGCTTCAATTGCTGCAAATAAAGTTCACATCAATGGTGGACTTCGGGTGGTCATCCATGTGTCACAATATCCACGAAAGATACTCAAGGTGCATGTTGATCCCCATCAATCTTTTTCTAAACAAAATGACAGTCAACTGCAACATGTTTTATCCTCTCACAAAAAACATCTATGAATGCTAAGACCCCAAGCTTTTCCAGCATATTCTTTGGAAAAATCAATTAGTATGTGTCGTGGCTTTGTACTCGGCCTCCACACTTGACCTTTGCAACCATAGGTTGCATTTACTAGTCCAAGATACCAAGTGGTCACCAATAAATACATATTATTGTGTCATCCTCTTCTATCAAAGAGTGATCCAACAATCTGCATCCTTGTACCCCGAAACTATATGACCTTGATCCTAATACAAGAGGCCTCTCCCAGGTGCACCCCTAAGATATCCTAGGGCGTAGATAACATGTCAATGACTAGGTCTATGAAGTCCCCCCGATGTTGCATACCTTGCGCATAATAACCATTCGTCCCAATATAAATTGTCATTATCTGATCTTCCATCGTGAGAGGGTCCGATTGGGATTGTTTGAGCAATTCTCGCAATTGTTGACCTCTTGCCAATCGATTCTGAGTAGCTTTATCGAGATCAAAAGCAAATTGCGCAAAGGCTTCATTTGTAATTACAATATCATCCACATCAAAGTATAAGGCCCCCCAACTTCATGTCCTACGCCAATCATCATCCTCATCTTAAAATCCTAAAGAACAACATAATTTGAGGGAAGCGATTGAACAATTTAAGGATTTGTTCATTTACAAACAAACATAAGATTAAAAGGAAATTTGGAAAAATAAAAATACAGAAACAAAATTAGTAGGGTTTGCAATTATTGTTCCACTAATTGTGGTAGTGTAGACCCATTTGCGACGGTAACATAGAGTTCGTCATCGAGAATACTGGACTCTAGAAAACAAAATAGGTATACCTATCATATGGAAAGTGGCAGTAGAATCCATGACCTAAGATCTAAAAGAAGAATTACAATGGCAAACAAGTGGTTGTTTGCCTTTATGCGTAAAAGATGCAAATACTAAAGAAACTTAGAATACTGTAGCTCCGGTACATAGCGCACTACTCTCAAACTATTCAGGGAATAGGTGCAGAAGTTGTTGTCCAAGTCCAACATAAGTACTCGAGGAGGATTGATCCTAACATGGTCGATAGTGCGAACGCTATATCCACGACGAATAAAGATGCATGGTGTACCTCTACCATGCCTATCTCTACCAGCACAATTTCCTGAAACACCTTGTGAACCTCTATTATTGCCAAGGTAAGTACCGGAAACAACTTGAGTAATAAAGGCATATCTCACTATGCTAGAATTTGGGGTGCCAGAAGTTGGTGGTGAAGTATGAATGCCAAAGGAGGCGAAGCAAAGAGAATTGGCATTTGCAGTTGATGGTAACTCTGCACTGCCAAGAACCTCTGACTAAACCAACTCAAAATAATGTTTTAACTTACTAAGGTATGAAGAATTATGATTCGCCCCCACTGTTTTGCATCTCAAAAAAATGTGCAGTTATGGATTGAACAATATTGAGTTTATCATAAACACACTTCATCTCAACAAAGTACTTCGCAACACTCTTATCCCCTAGTTGTAGTTGAAAGTGCTTCAAGGATATATCATACGTAGTTAAAAGTACTTCAAGGATATATCATATATGCTTCCACCTAGAGTTAATGAGCATTTAAACATGTGAGGAAGGGATAGAAACATATGAAGTAGACACGACAAAAGAATGCAGAGAAATAAGAACATGAAGGACTAAAACATAATTGGCAATAGGATAAGCAACTAAGAATTTTCTGGCACAAACTCTAGCCAAATAGGAAAACCAAGTCACATAGGGACGAATCTCCAAAGCTAGAAGTTGAGAAAATGAAGGACAAAAGAGGTGGTTACATGGTGGTAGGATGTCTACACTTGCTTTCAGGCGTTCATAAACCCTCTCAATCATTTATGTTGTTCCATAACCAATGGATTCGAAAGAAAAGTGAAAGTTTTCTATGGAGGAATAACATAAACAGGAGGATCAGCAGAAGAAAAGATGCTAGAAATCATTAATGGACTCAAAATAGATTCATTTGAGGAGGACCTGATACTAAAGAAACAAAGTGTCCCCTCAAGAACAACATCAGCACTAACATAGTTCTTGCGCCTGTGAGGTGCTATGGGTAGAATCACCCTTGGTAAATGACTCATAGCCCGAGTCAGTTAGCTTAGAGATCCCAACAACAATCAATAGTATGCTTTTTCTTGCCAGAGTTTGTGCAATGCAAGAATCATCTGCATTGCGGAGATGTCAATCTTCGTAGTCCTGTGGGGAATTTGATTGGGCTAAAAAGGTGCATATTGATGGAAAAATATTGACTTCTTTGTTACAAGATAAGATTCATTACCTCACCTTGCTTTGGTGTTCTGATGTGGGTTGTTTTAAAGGATTTTTTCATATATGATTGGCAAGCACTGTCATTTCGATTGTTTCTTTCTTTTCTTTCTTCTTTTGAATAATGGGGACATTTTATTCTCTACTTATTGCATATTCTTTCTTTTTGAATGAAATTATCTTCTTTTCTTATCAACAAAAGAATTCAAGAATTGCCACGATGTTCATCCAAATACACAACATCTACCAAGACTAGCCTCCAAACCTCAGCCTAACCCTCCTACACTTCCCTTACCATGATTAGAGGCAATGCCAACCATGGCTGAACTATTACAAGAAGAAGCTTGAGAAGAAGACAGAGAGTCATCTTTGGTGATCCACTGAATTTTGGTATATGATTCATTCATGGATGGCATGGATTTACCGCAATGGCAGCTCAATGCACAACCCAAACAAAGGCTTGGCAGCCAACAACCGTGCTCATTGTGTCTTGATCATCTCAATGTTGGGTACATATTGAGTTCTTCATGCATACCCTTGAGAATGCCATATTACTCACCGATGGACCTACCTTCTTGGTCAAATTTGAAGTTCTATCAAAAAACACAGATTTGATTTTTATCTTGAGAGAAGCTTTCACAAGCATAATCTTTAGACAGTTTTGGTGACTTTATGAAATATCACATTTGCAACAAATCGTGGCTCCATGCTGTTCCACAACATGACAAGTAGTGTGTCATTCTCTTTCATCCAATCTTCATAATCTTTTAATTCTGATGGTAGAGGAGAATGTAGTACATACTTGGACTTCCCTTCTGTGTTAACATACTCTTGCACTACTTCAGACCACAAGAAGTAATTAAAGGAACCATCTGCTTCGATAGTTGTGGTTTGTACGTTAAGAGTATCAACAAAAACTTTCCCAGTAAAGACCGTCAAAACAACCCCCACACATCACAACCCAGCACCCACCAGAACCAGAAAGGACAACACAATAGAAACAATAAGAACCACACGCACCAAAGCAAATGAAAAGAACAACAAAAATACTCAGCTACATGGCATTATGGCTGGCAGCAACTAGAAGCAAGTGCAGGCAAGAACAGAACATAGAGTCATCAAAGACCAATCAGAAACCTGCAAGCAACTGATACAATATCGCAAGCAATCAGTTACAAACATATACAGCATGAAAACAGCATTTTCTGGCCACAAACAGCCAATGGAACATCAGAACAGCAACAGCAATTTACCTGAAATATTGAAATAATGTGATTGCCTTCACGTCAGCAAACCACCACTAACACATGCAGCATCCAACCAAAGATGCTGCACAGCCCAACTGACAGCAACAGTGTCCATAAACAACTGACTCAGATTTGAGGACCATAGAGAAAGATTTTTAATTCCAAAATCAACTCAAAATAAATAAGATATAGAGGAGATCAAAGCTCTGATACCATGTTGCAAACTGATTAGATATTTAATGAAGAAAATACAACACTTTTGGTTAGAGACATCGAGAAGATGAGAGATGAAGAGACGAGGGAGAGGTAGCAGTTGGTGAAATTAACATCTCCAGGTTTACCCTCTTTATATATTAGGAAAAAAAAAAGATATAAAGGATAAAGCATACCGCTATTCACACTACCTAATTACTTACATAATACATTTCCTTCAACATTTTTTCACAAACTTCAATTTTTCACCAATTTAAAGCCTTATGCCCCTTGAAACTGAATCTCTCCACCAAATCTTCACAGATTCCTGAAAAGAGAGGTGCATCAACCTCATATTCTCAAATTTGAATAGGGGTAGGACCATTCAACTAGGTCAATTTTTCACAAACTTAAATTTTTCATCAACTTAAACCCCTCAACAAAACCCCTCACTGTAACAAAGAGCATGTGAAGAGTCAAAGAGCACTAATGAGGGAAGATTTGAGAAGAGAAGTACCCCCCACCCTCCCACACATTTTCAAGAAACAGCTACAAGAATAATTCCCAACCATTTAGTCAACCAGGGAAAAAAAAATTATCAAAAACATGTGATAATATATATATATATATATATATATATATATATATATATATATATATACACACTCTAAAAGTTTTCAAGGTTGTGTCTTGTTAAAAATGTTTAAGAGTAAAATATTTTGTGATTATCTTGGCAATTATAACAGAAAGTGAACAACAAATTAGCATAAAATTAAAATATTAGAATTATGGATGTCATCTTATTTCCCTGCAAAAGGACCATTGAAAAAAGTATCCCGCAAAAACCAAAAATATAAAGTCCAGCTCTGCTCCCAAAACTAAAGTACTATGACAATGATTGTAAGTGCAGGGAGTGCATGTGCCATCAATTAAATGACATGGTAGCACAAATATTATACACAACAAATTGTACTACTTGGGTTACTACGCCGAATATAACCCAATATCCTTCCAACAGAAACAGCAACAAGCAGTCTGTTAGTATGAAACTATCTTCTTCACTTCATATAAACCATTTATTCTCCTCAACCATACCAAGTTGCATAAGCCTAAGACTCAAATAATAAAATTCAAAAAAAATTAAAAAGGACTCAGTTTCAAAACTCTATTTCTTACTTCCTTACATTTTCTCAGCAACCAAACAAAATCTATTTATTACTAAGAAATGCCATTAGACAAAAGTCCCCCTTATCTAATTCGGGTTTGGGGTGGGGGTGCTTATCTTTTAAGTGGAATAGTAATATCATCTCCCTCAACAATACTTCCCTCGGAGGTCAAAAGACACTAGAAACGGATTGCATTGATTTAGACTAAGACAACTAAACCGCATTTCATATAAAATGCAATTTTTAGTATTTTCTTTTTGATCAAGAGGCATGTGAAAATTTATAGAATAGACCAATCCCTCCATGTGCCATGCACCTTGTAACAAACTTCAAGTGGATAAACCCCTCTGAATATGAGTTGTAACTCAACAATCTCCATATTTGCAAATATTCACCCCCTTGGAGCTTTTAGACTTGTACCTCCACCTGATGTTGTGCATCATAGATTCAGCAACTAGATATATAGAGTAAGTTCAAGCAATGCAAAAACTTTTCCTTACTAACAACCTTCATCAACATGTCCGCTGCATTTTCTTGTGTAGTCACCTTAACCAACTAAATCTCAATAGTACCAATCAACTCTTGTATCTTGTGATATCTGACTACAATGTGTTTTGCTCTAACATGATAGATTTGATTCATTGTTGAGTAAATAGCACTATGATGCAAATGAATAGTCTGCTACTTTATGCCAAGTTCAGTCACCAATCCCTTCAACCACATAGCCTCCTTTGTAGCCTCTGTCACTGCCATGTATTCTGCCTCAGTGGTAAATAATGCAACAACTGACTGTAACATGGATTTCCATCAAATAGGTCCACCTGCTACAGTGAATAAATCTCTTGCATAATTTGCATGAATAAATCCTTGAACTAAGGCTGAATCCTGTATACCAAAGTCAATGCCAAAATATGCAGTGTCTTTCAAGTACTTGAGGACCCACTTCAAACCACTCCAATGTTCCTTGCCTAAATTTTCCATACACTTACTCATCATACTAACGCCATGTGCAAGATATGGATAAGTACAAAATACAGCATACATGAAGCAATCCACTGCATTGGCGTATGGTACCCTTGACATCTCCTCCACATCCTCCTCCGATTGTGGACTTTGTGTTGAAGATAGCTTGAAATGACTTGCCAATGGGGTAGACACTAACTTAACATTGCTCATGCTAAATCTCTCCAACACCTTCTCTATATAAGCCTTTTGAGAGACATAAAGCTTTCAACCTTTTCTGTCTCTTCGTATTTCCATCCCAAGGATCTTATTTGCAGCACCATAATCTTTCTTCTCAAATTCCTTAATAAGGACTTTAAACCATTGACATCACGGACATTCTTTGCAGCAATCAACATAAGATCAATATTAATTGTAGAAAGATAAACAAACCATCAGATAAACTTCTAAAGTAAACACAACAATCATTCTCACATTAGGTATATCTGCTACACATCATGTATGAATCAAAACACTTGTACCACTACCTTGGCCATTGCTTCAGGCCATACAATGATTTCCTTAATGTGCAAACATAATTCTCCTTTCTAGGTTCCATGAAACCTTTCAGATGCTTCATATAGATTTGTTATTCCAAGACACCATGAAGAAATGTTGTTTTAACATCCAGCTACTCTATCTCCAAATCAAACTGAGCTACCAAGACCAATAAAACCCAAATTAAGGTATGTCAAACAATCAGAGAAAATACCTTATAATAGTTTATCCCTTCCCTCTGAGAGTACCCTTTTGCCACTAGTCTAGCCTTGAATCGTTTACCATCACTTTAAGAAATATCATTTTTCTTCCTGAACACCCATTTGCATCCCACTACTTTCCTTCCCTTAGAAAGTTTCACCAACTCCCAAGTCTGATTTTTATACAAAGATTCCACCTCTTCTAGCATAGCTTCCATCCACCTATTTCTCTCTGGACCAGGAACTACATCCTAGAAAGAATATGGATCATCATTGCCACTAACTAGAGCAAAGGACACCATATCCTCAAAATCATATCTTTACAATGCACAGGTAATGTGTCTAGGTCATTTTGTAGCTAAAATGTGATCATCTGATTGCCGTTGATCACGTTGTTTAGCTAAGGGCACTTTCAATTCTAGTCTTGTAGTTTATCAAGGTCCACCTACACCTTTAGCTCCTTGTCAACTTTATTGTCTTGTCCATTTTTTTTGTACCTCAACATTGATGTCTCATCGAACACCACATCTCTGCTCATAAATACCCTCTTATCCTCTAGATCCCACAACTTGAACCCTTTAACCCCCTTTCATAGCCAATGAAAATACAATTCTTGGATTTAGGGTCTAATTTGAATCGAAGCTCACTAGGAATGTGAGCATATGTTAGACAACTAAAGATCCTCAATATAAAGTAGTCAACCTCTTGACTATCCAAACTTCCTCAACCACTTTACTATCCCATTTTGCAGAAGGTGATCTATTTATAATATAACAAGTTGTGTTGATTGCATCTGCTCAGAAATTCTTGGACAATCTTGCATGTAGTCTCATACTCCTAGCTTACTCAAGCAAGGTCCTATTCATCCTTTCAGCCACCCCATTTTGCTGTGAAGTCCAATGAACTGTAAAATGTCTAACAATTCCCTTAGACCTACAGAAGTTCAGAAACTCATCAAACTTGTACTCTAACCCATTATCTAACCTTAGACACTTCACTGACTTTCTCGTTTGTTTCTCAATCATCATCTTCCACTACTGAATTTGGAGAATACCTTTGGCTTTTCCTTCATGATGTAAACCCAAAACTTCCTAGAGTAATCATCGATGAAGCTAACAAAATAAAGAACTTCGTTCCTAACTGGTACCTTTGTAGGCCTCAAACATCATTGTAAACATAATCTATAATGCCTCTACTTTTTGGGAAGGCAACTTGAATTCCACACTACACTATTTACTCAAAACACAATACCTACAAAAATCAACTTTGCACTCCTTCAACCCTTGCAGCAATTTGCTCTTGTGGAGAGTTCCATCATACCTCACTCACTCATATGTCTCAGGTGCAGATACCAGAACGTAGTGTCAACTGTGCTAGTATCCAATGAAGTGGCTACTACGCTACCCACAATTGTACTATCTATTAGATGATATAGATTGTTATCAACTCATTTACCCTTTAGAACAACCATAGAACCTTTTGGCATCTTTAGGATTCCACTTCTAGGAATTACTAAAAGTCCGTGCAAAGTCTTTCCTAAGTAACCTAGAGAAAGCATGTTCTTCTTCAATTTTGAAACATGTCCAACATTTCGTTATGTTCCAACAATGTCATCATTCTAAATTTTACAATACCAACTCCAATTATAGGGCAAGGATGATCATCCCCAAGAACTACTAGCCCACCATCACATTCCCTTTAAGTATCAAACCACTCCTTATATGGACAATAATGAAAGGAGCAATCAGAATTCATAGTCCAAGTATCCTGAAAAGAATTGTTACCTAAATCAACTAACAAGAATTCTTCATCATTTAAACTATCTACCACAACACTTGCAAAGCTTGAAGGTCAATCTTTCTTGTCTTCCTCTTTCTTCCAAAGAGGACAATCACACTTATTGTGCCCTTTTTGTTTGCACTTGAAGCACTCAATGTTATTGACCCTTGATCTATACTTCGATTCACCCCTTTGGTAATACTTCTCATTGAATTTCCCTCTCCTATGCTCAACCTTGGCCTTCACAACCAAGCTTTGTGGTTCATGGTCCTCTTTATTGAGTCTTCTTCTAGCCTCATTTGACTTGAGAATCCCGGAAATCTCTTTATAGCTTAGAGTAGATTTCCCATAAAGTAGTGTCGTAACCAAGTGTTCAAATGAAGAAGGAAGAGAAGATAACAATATCAGCGCTTTAACTTCATCTTCAATCCTCACATCCACTATGAGCAAATTGCTAAGAATCTGATTGAACTGATTCAAATGCTAATTTAGATCCCCAACCTCAAGCATAAGAAGAAACAACAATGACTTCTTCAAGAGCAATTTGTTAGTATTGCTCTTCAATTTCGTCCATAAATCCTTGACAGTTTTATCCTCCATCACATCAAATGTGACAAAATCTACCAAACAAGATCAGATAGTACTGAAGGCAATATGTTCTAGTTCCATCCAATCATCTTCATCCATTTTTTTCTGATTTCTCTTCTATTCGACCCCTGTAAACCTTTTGTTGAACTAACTGATCAATTACTCACATACGTCATAGACTATTCCTTGTACCATTGAACTTTTTGAATTTGGTCTTCACCATGCTCGTCCTTGCTTTGATCCAAATGCCAGCTCAAGAAAACCTCGCACAAACCTAGCATTTTGATACCAATTGTTGTGAAATTGCGCCCTAAGATTATGCACGCACACACAGAAAATATGAAAGAATAAAAAAAATTAAAAGGGAGAAGAAGAACACAAATTTATGTGGTTCGGTAATGTGCTTACGTCCACGGGGTCCCTACATAATTTTCACATCAAACAAAAATTGCCTTTTAATTTCAACTCTCAGATACAATATGTATATATAGTCTCATACAAAAATCTCTCTCAAAATACTCTGCTATGATAATACAATTATATTTACGCCCCAACTCAAACGTATTGTACTGTACTTAGTAACAAATTTCAAGTGGATAAATTCCTCCGAATATAACTCATAGCTCAACACACCTGGTGTTCAGGTAATCATCATGGATCCCATTTTTTTTCGTTTGTAGGTCATATGGAGAGGAAGGATCATCCTACAATCACATTGCTCCTAAAAGCCCTGTTACCGGGGCATTGCTCCAATTAGAAAATAAAATTTCTTTTTTGCAAAACCCTAACAAGATAAAGGCGACTGATTATTAACTTACCTAAAGCTACAAATTAGAAATCTTTTGTACCTTGAATATCCAAGAAGCAGTATCAATAGAATCGTCCCAAAACCCCACCTCTTCATCATCTTCGAAGTCAGAAGACTCTTCGGACCACCAGACCCTCTGCTTCGCGGAGCTTCTGAAACCGCAGTCGCCATAGCCATCATCCTCATCGTCTGTAACGAACTCGTCTTTGGGGATGAACCGGAACCGTCCAGTCCGGACGGCCTCAGCGTTGGAGTCCCAGCCGGAGCCAGCACGAAAGTGGCGGCCGGGAGAAGAACAACGCCGGGGCGCACTTGGAAGCCTGGGTTTTGGCAGTGGTGGTGACGAAGATGTGAAGGAAGCAGGGAGTGAAAGCATTTAGGTGATTTCATAAAACAATTTTGGCGATTTTGCAAGACAGTTATATATGAAAATGGAAGCGCTGCGGCTTTTGTATTTTTTTTATTTTTTTATTTTTTTATTTTTTTATATCCGCTGTGTGAAGTAGGACTGTTTGTTAAGAGTGGATGCAATTTGGAATACACGCGGCACGCGGCGATTACTATGCACGCGCCGCCGTGTCTTTGCGTTTTAACATTTGAGGTGTGATCATTTGGTTTTTTCCCATTTTAATTTTATTATTTAATAAAATATTAAATAATGCTTTATTTTGAAAAAGATTTCTGCTTATGTGGCATGTCCAGATTTAAACGACCAACGGAAATTGTGTGGTGACGCGAGGCAATCAAATCTCACTGTACCATCCTGCGAGATTTGCATGGCACTTCCTCATGCTTCCTTCGGCCTCTGTTCTTCCCTCTGCCTCTATAAGCTCAAAAAATCCTCCAACCCCAAAAGCCTGTCCCCGTCAGAGTCTACCGATCTCACCGCCGCCTCCACCTCCTCCTCCTCCTTCGACAGGTCGCCACCCCACACAGTGCCTCAGCTTTGTCGCCGATATCTTCCCGTCGTCGTTGCTGTCAATGCAGCGGAACACGCTTTGCTTGAATTTGATTTAAGGCCAGAAGATTACTTTGGGAATCTCGGTGGAAACTTTTGGAAAAGTTCAACAGAAGAAGAGCACGATATGGTAGCT
Organism: Malania oleifera; assembly: GCF_029873635.1. Lineage (NCBI taxonomy): Eukaryota > Viridiplantae > Streptophyta > Magnoliopsida > Santalales > Ximeniaceae > Malania > Malania oleifera. Next base: position 98,163,057 of record NC_080420.1, read on the forward strand.
GTAAACCCAAGGTAAAAACAAATTAAAGAAGATCAAAGGCTAACAAAAAATTTGCATTAGAAACTCACCCTTCGGCTGATGGGAGAAGCAACCAAGGGAACTCGAGAAATGAAACATAATATAAGATTAACTAAAGAACCATATAAGAAAGAGCATTCGAAAGAAAAATAAAGCAAAATAACTATAAACCCGTAAGAAATTCCCCTCGAAAGCTGATAACCCCATTAAGCCAAAAAAAAAAAGTTTCCTTTAAAGTTGAGAAAATTTCCAATGCTCCGTTATTTAATAGACTGACCTCTTTACGTTCCCGAGAAGGATGAGAGAATGATCGCCGGAGAAAAGCTGCTTCGCCCATCTCTTTGGAGAGCTCCTACAAGAAGAACCCAGAAGAAGCCAAGTCTAAGATAGATAAGAGTCTCACTAGCCGAGCTAGACGCGTATAAGGGAGAGTCTTGGAGGATCCAATGGCAGACATGTATCTGTAATTTTTTTTTTTTTTTTAAATCTACATTTCAGGAAAATTGGAAAATCCAACTCCCGCTCACGATGTCGCCGCCGAGCCATTAAGTCGAAATCATGGATTCCATGGCGAAGCGGCACTTGTAGACGGATTCAAATCCTTCACCCTCTGGAACGTTGAAGCCATTGATCACCGGTGGAATCAGCACGGGACATCATTGGGCGATTTGGGTCCTCATATTTTGTGCTGCCGCTACTGCTACTTCTTCTTCTTCTGGAATTTGTTCTCCGTCCTCTGCGTGCGGCTATGCTTGTGCAGGGGAATCATTCATTTGCCTTGTTCCGGATGAGATTTTTGATTCGACGAGGTGAAGACTCATGGCAAAGATGGATTTGCTACAGTGGCAACTGGGATTCAACGAGGACTTGCGGTGGTTAGGGCTCACGGCAGCGGCGACAGCCCACGACAGAAAACACGTTGCCGGGGAAGTGTCGCATGCAAATATGATTTTTTTTTAAAAATTCCCAAATATGTAGGACCAACTTTCGAGATTTGTTAAATCTTGCGCCCAACTTGGAGATTTGTTTAAATCTTCGTGATTACATAAGCCTTAAAATGAGAAATTTTTCGAACAAAGTATTATTTGATATTTTATTAAATAATAAAATTAAAATGGAAAAAAATTTCGATCATTTTGCTATCTCATTGAGAGAAAAGAGCTTCATTCTCGTCTCTTGCCTCTTATACTCCTAATGATTATAGATAGGACTACAAATTAACCAATATACTTGACTTTATAATGACTTACTTCAACTCATTTATTAAGTTAAACAACTCGAACTCACACTCAAATTTCAAACTCGTTAATTAAATTAGGCAAGCTCGACCTGATTCATACTCAACTTGTTAAATTCCCAAGTCGACTCGTTTATTAGCTCGTTACTAATTTATTAGTAACTCATGAATTAATTCGATATTAGACTCGTGAATTAACTTGCTATTAGGCTTGTAAACAAATTCAATATTTATTTTATTAAATATTAGATTTGAAATTTTTTATTTCAAAATATATTTCTCTCAAATTTTATTTATTAATTATCAATTAATTTAATTAGTTTAGTGCATTTATTAGTTTAAAACGAGCTTCAGTCGAGTCAAGTTTGAGTTTGAACTTGACTCATTTAAGTTTTATTCGAGTCAAACTCGAGCCGAAATTGAATTATATATATATATATATATATATATATATATATATATATATATATATGCTAAATGAACTAATCTCAAACAAAAAGTTTTAAACTCGAGTCAAACTCGAGTCGAGCTCAACCTTAGCTCGGCTTGGCTCGACTTAGCTCCTTTGTAGTCCTAATTACAAACTTGTGAATCAATAATAGTCATAGTTATGCCATGCATAGGGTTACTTTTCTTGAGGCAGTTACGTCAATGCAATACTGCTAAATGTCGAGTGAGGAAGTTAAGTAATTGAGTCATTGGCATGATGTTTATGAATTAAAATTTTGAATAAAAACCTTACAGGGCTTTTGGTTCACAAAATGACATTTCATAATCACGTTTGTTTAAACACAAATTTTATGTGACAAGCATCTTAACATTTCAAAAAATTAAAAGATTTCTACGGACATTTCATTCCATCCTCCCATGAGTCATGTTGTAAGTTTCATATGAATGACATTCTTATGGAAATCTTATTTTTTGGATCAAATTATTCTAGTTATTTTGGTGAATGAAACATCATTGCCCTTATAATCACTATTATTACGCTATATTATTATATTTAAATAATATATTATTAATAAAATGAAAGTATATTATAAACACCATAGTACCCCAATTATTTCGGTGAATTGGACTATTAAAGTGTTGATTTTTTAAAAAAAAAAATGATAATTATTGGGAATTTTATGATATGGATTTAATTACATGCATATTCTTAGTAAATTTTTGTGTTGAAAATAATATTAGTCTTTCATGTCTAACATATACATTTGTCAAGAGTATAATTGTCATCTTCTTAAATCTCTATTAGGATTTCTATGTTCAACCAAACATTCACATAGGAATCTTATATGCGAATCTTATGGTGCATAACCAAACAAAAATACTCTCACAACACCTTTCTTGTGAGGTAGGCATTTCATTCTAAGGAATGAGATATACGGGAATATCATGACATGGGAATACTTTTGATGTCACAGATTAAATGCTCCTAAAAAATTAAGTAATAAATTTGATTCATTCTAAATTTCATTTCATTCATATGCATGGACATAAGGTTGGTTTTGTTAAGGAATGAAATCAACAGTCATTGCATAAGACGGAGTCTCTTATAAAAAAAAACATTATTATTTTAATCTAAAAATTCAAAAACAATGCATTTTGAACGACGGTAAAAGATTTTCACCTCCTCTAAGATTTGTCAAAAAGATAAGGACATCTATTGGGATTTTTTTTAAATCCCATAAACCTCCCTTTCTAGTTTGAGCTTAGGAATACCTATACTACAAATCTTTTCCCTTTCTTTTTAGCCCTTATTAAGCCTCATTTCACATGCTTGACTTCAAACTTTCTTTTTTTTTCCCCATTTTTGCCACTATTAAGCCTTAACTTTTATGGATAGTGCTGTCGAAGAATGCAAAAATGCCTCAGCCCCTACACACGCACACAAAATACACAAGGAAAAAGGGAAACATAAACAAAAGGATTGTGTTCTCTATGTAAATGGAAACCATAATTTCAATATTAACTTACATATCAATTCAAACAAAAATAATCAATTTTTGGCTCCCATTTTCAAATACTAAAAAGAGCAAATTTCAAAACGCTATATAATTTTTTTAAAATAAAAAAAGAAAAGGAAGAAAAAATACAGTAATTGTAAAGTATTGAACATTAGGTAACGTGACTTTCAATAGTATATGTTGTGTTTTGCCTAAAGTTTATGTCGTGTCTCGCCTAAAGTTTCATATAATGTGCCTTGCCTAATGTAACATGACTATGTCATATGCAATTTTCTTTCTTTCCTCAAACAGATACACTACCTAAATATTCACATTAGAGTCACAATCCACAACGAAGTCATCCCAATACCAGCTATTCACAAAAAGAGTCACGTAGTACAACCATGCTTCTACCAATTGATTTTTTATATCCAACTAAACAAGCTCATTATGACAACATTGCACAAAATAAATTAAAGATGAAGGAAAAGTTTCTAGTTTGTGTTATACTCTCACAATGTTAAAATCAGAGTAGAGATACAGATATTCATCATGTCAAAACATTAGCATTTGGATTCACAGTGATAGCAAAATTTCTATCTCAAGATGTCAAGAGAAAGGCAAACTAAATCCATCACCGGAATGCACTTTAGCAAAATATATAAATATAAATGAAAAAAAAAAAAACAAGTTTCATTTATAAGTATGTTGTCAACCACTTTACTAGAATGAAAAGGAGTTGCAAATATAGGTCGTGATATCATCATCCATTGCTACAAAGGTCACAGGCAACTTCATAGGATGCACAATAATAATGCTCACTTCTTTAAGCCAGCTTTGGCCTAACTAGAGCCAAGAAAAGCAAAAATTTGCTTATACTTAAACTAAAATTATATCTAATTGCCAACGATCACATTTAAGTTTATACAACATAGCCATGTATGCATGTGAACGAACATAGCCATTAAACACAACAACTTTGTTGGTGGAAGCACAGACAACACACACTAGTAGGATTGTTCTAGTTCTAAGGGATCCAAAATTAAGATCTAACCATTCACTTTGTTAGAAGAATATGTGTTTTCATTTTATTCTTGCAGTCATTTTAAAAGAGAAGACAAAAAAAAACACCCTACCAAACAACCCCAATCTAGTCTAAAGTTAACATTTGTGCAATGCAATGAATGAAATCTATGCATAAACTAATAAAATAGCCAAGGTCAAATAGAAGCCTTCAATGCCAAACTCTTGGATCTTTGAAGATTTTTGTCAACTTGGTTAAAGTTTGAAATTTAGAAACAATAGACCTGAATACAATTCATATGAAAATAGTACATAAACTTGAGTGCAACTTTAAAAGATCATCTGTTATCATTTACGAAGGCAACCTCAATTAGTTCCTTCCTCCCCTCTAGCCCATAAATAATAAATCCCTATTGTTATATTATTTTACAATATAAAAAAAAAAGTAACAAACTTTTTATGCTTAAAGCAATGTATAGATTTAAAGGATTGAAATATTTACCTGCAAGTAGCGTGCATGTTCCCAAACATCTATTCCAAGCAAGGGAACCAAATTTGGTCTTTTTTTTTCCTATTGGCTCCTACACCAACTTCATTTAGAATAGCATTCAACTAAAACAAAACATAATGAAAAAACATTCATTTAATGCATTTTTAGGTAAATAAACTTTTTTTTTTTTTTTTTTTTTTTGCATTTGTCTATGTGTCTGTGCATGTAGAATTTACAAACCAACCAAACTTTCCAATTGCATATATAATGTAATAGCACTGTCAATGCCCATTTTGATTGAATATCCAAAAATGGAGGTTGGCAAGTCGTTTTACATTTTCTATCTTTTACCTTTGTGTTTTTGCCTTTTCTACTTTATTGTTGCAATTTTTGACTATCCCGAATGACCTAAGAAGGCCCAAAATGGTAAGGTGGGATTCAACAGTGATCTTGATCTCATACATGCAAACTAAGACAAAACCTATGTCATTTTGGACATTTCTACTCTATTTTGCCAATTCTGACTGCACCAAGTGATTTGCAGCAGTCTAAAATGGTAATAAGAAGTTTGACAGTGACTTTGACTTGGAGCATGCAAAGCGATGTAAATCCCATGTTGTTCCAGGTTTTCTATACTCTTTCTACCAAATCTTACTACATCAAGTGATTCAAAGTAGTCTGAAACGATAATTTTAACTTTAGATGCATAAATCGAGGTAAAACCTCAATTCTTTCGAGCTTCTCTATACTCTTTCTTCTAAATTAGACTGCACCGAGTGATACGAAGCAGTCTAAAATAATAAGAAGAAATTTGACAATGATTTTGACATCAAGCATGCAAAACAAGGTAAAATCTTGTCATTTCAAGATTTTCTACACTTTTTCTATCAAATCTGACTATGTCAGGTGATTCAAACTAGACCTAAGTAATAGGAAGAGGTATGACAATATTTTGACTTCGAATGCATAAATCGAGGTAAAACCCTATTCTTTCTAACTTTTCTTTCTAATTGCAACACGTGATCTAGAGCAGTTCAAAATGATACGACAGCGTTCCTTAATAATTTTGCCTTCTAGCACGAAAATTGAGGTAAAAGCCCTATTATTTCTGACATTTTTTATTTTTTTATGCCAGATTTGACCATACCAGGTGATTCGAAACAGTCTGAAATGGTAAGGAGGGGTCAAACCATAATTTTGGCTTTTACACATAAATCGAGGTAAAATTCTAGGTTTATTGTAATTTTGTGGCTTCTTTGGACACTTCTAAAATTTTTAGCCATTTTTGGTGGACTTTGTTTAAATTTTTATTTAATTTAATAAATTAATTTTTTTAAAAAATAATTAAATATTATAATATTTTAGTACTAAAGTATTGGAAATTTAAAAATTAAAAATTAAAATAATTTTTTTAAAGGAAAATTAAAAAAATAAAAATAGGTGGGTGTGTGCTTGCACACACCTTCCCACTCAACAAAACATCCCCATTTTTGCCAACTTTTAAAATAAAAAAAGGAAAAATATATGTTGAGGGGGCTAAAACGATGCCATTTTGGCATTAGAACCCTCTTTCATCTTCTTCCTTACTCTGACGGGGCCCTTCCTATTAGAGCCGCCATTTTCAGCGGTTGGGAGACATCCTCCTCTTTTCCTCCCCTTTCTCTCTCCTTTTCCCCCTCTAGCTTATCACTTTCTCGTGCCCCCCACGCTTCCTCTACCTCTCTCTCGTCACCTCTTGCCCCCCTTGCCTCCTCTGCAGCCGCCCAACAATATGGCTTCAATGGCCACGTCAGAGCTGCACTGCCACCCCTTTTATTATTTTTTTTTTCCTTTTTCTTTTCCCTTTCCCTCATCTCTTTCCTTCTCCTTCACCTTGTCTACAAAAGCCCCGAAGGACCTGGCAGTAGGAAGGGTCTATCGAGTACTCTCCTTCTCTCTCTCCTCTATTTGTTCTTCTTTTTATTTTTCTTTTTATTCTTCTCCTTCTCCTCCTCTTGCTCGAGGCTCACTCTCTCTCTCTCTCTCTCTCTCTCTCTCTCTCTCTCTCTCTCTCTCTCCTTCTTATTCTTCTTCTTTATTAGTTCTTCCCCACCCTCCTCTACTGGTTGTGTGTGTGTGTTCACTCTATGTATTTGGTGTTCAATATATGTAACATGTGTATACGTATGCTTGTCACATAAGTGTGTAATGTATGTTTGTGTATGTGTGTTTGTGTTTGTGTGTGTTTTACTTTGTTTTCATTGAAAATCTCAACAACAAAAAAAAAGTAGAAAATTAGAAAATCCTAAATTTGAGTTGAAAGTAGGGCTTCCCACAATCAATTTCTAGCTGATGATGTGATAAAGGGAAAAATTTTACTGTATAGTGTTTTCTTCCCTTATCTCTAAGCACGACAAGAGTTTTAACTTTCAAGAATGATATGATTTGAGAAAGATTATGTCTCTAATCAGCAGATTTAGACTAAAACGAATCATGTTTTATTCAGTGTCAAAGTTTTTCCTTTTCTAAAAATATTTTCAAAAATCCCAAATATGTATTTTGCAGTGTTTTTCTCGATTTTCAATATGCCGATGATGAAATCCTAGATTTCTAAAATTCATGCATTTCACCATACTATTCAACTTCAACTCCCACTTTCAAGCTCATTGTTTTTACTCACCATTTTCAAATATTGATAATACAAGATCGGTCCCCTTTTCTAAAACTTTGGTCTTCTAAGCTGATAATACAAGTCTAACATTTTCAAACCAACAATTTTTTTTCATCCTACTATCATCATCATCATCATCATCATACTTTCATCAAAACTTAATATTTTGAGGTCAACCTTTTTAGAGCAATACTTTAGGCTCCTTGAAGCCATGTTGAAGTATTCGGACAATGATTCAATCATTAGAGGACCAAAAGGAGTTTTTTATCTTTCATTTTACGTTTCTTTTCTTTTTGAAGGCAACACCTACATAATTGCAATAATCGTTCTATGAACGAGTGTCGTTAGGGGTGTTAAAATGCTAACTATCATTGAGATGATTAACTAATCACCTTCCCTACGCATAAATGTACTCCCAAACTCTAATCTAGTTTTTGTAGTCCAGTTTTAGGGTTTTTCTTTATTTCCCCTGCATTTTCAAAAAAAAAAAGTGATGACTCCGTTTTTAACTATTTTTATCCCTTTTTCATCAAAACTGTTGCTTTATCATTTGAGAACCGTCATTACCTCTTCGTCAACACCTTGAACAGAATCTGCCATCAACAAGCTCTTTCAAAAAAAAAAAAAAAAGTAAAAGTAAGCCTCTAGAACATTGATACTTATTAAGATGCGCAATGATCTCTAAGCTTAAGCAATACAACACATGGATCCCTAGACATGCAAGCCTTAAATATACATGACATGTAACAACCTACCTAATTTACCCATTTTTTTCCCATAATAACATATAATATAATAATCCTGATAACATGTCCAACTGAAAAACATAATCATCCTGGACCCATGGGTACCAAGGATATACCCAAAATACAATTCTAAAACCTAAGCAGCAGGAAACGTAATTTTCAACATACCATACAACCAATCACAATACTATAGTCCTACTAAAATTGTTATATATATATATACAATCATCCACAAAAGATCAAAAGTATCTTAGGGTTACTTTCCAAAAATAAATCCAACCCTGGCTCTACAACTCACCCTTTTGACAGGGTAGCTTGGTCGGACCCTACTGTCGCGGAGTTCTATCTGCTCCTCTACCTGGATTTCCTGAAATATTTATATAGCTGGAGTGAGACACCTCTCAGTAAAATAAATAAACTAATATCAGTATGTGACGTTATGAGCATTTTCATGTTATACATATAAATAGTATAATAAGCATATTTGCTAACATCTGACTGTAGCAGAACTGAGTAAAACATGATTGTCAAATCATAATAAAGCATACTAGATTTCTATACATGAAAATCATCTTATATAACTATACAATACTGAAATAACACCCAAGATGGATAACTAGCTAATGTTAGGTCTTACCCCACATAACTAGGTTGTGTAGCTCGAAGGCAGGACCTAGCAATAGCTGGCCGACCATGCTAGATCAAACATAAGTCTGTAAGTACGATGGACCTGCCCCACCTGGTCTTGGACTGCCAGGGGGGACAACTCTACTCTACACTAAAGTCATATCGACTGCCATCTCCCACACTACTGGTCGTGTAGTAGCATTAGTATAATTCTGAACATATAGCTATGGTACCGTGCTCCTGAAACTAAACTAAACTATAGTAACCCAAAAAAAAATTAATTAATTAAATTTATTTAAATAGTAATTAAATAATAAATAATTAATTAATTAATTAATATATATATATATAATAAAGTATATTATATATATATAGGTTAACACTAGGAAGCTTCTAGCTTCCTGATGAAATTGAATTGAGAAATTCAATTAGACAGAGCCCCCCGCATGTGCCTCACATCTCTCTCTCTTCCAGCATCTCTCCTCTCGTCTCCTCTCCACTCTCTTCAATTTCTCGACAAATATTAGGCCGATCGAAAAACAAAAGATACCGTTGGATTCCTATCTCTACCACCAACATTTCTACTGGAGCAGATTTGTCATTGACGTGGCGTAGGCACCACTCCTGCGGAAAGGTAAACCCTCACTTTTTACTCAATTTCTCCTTAGATCTTAAGCTAAATCAAAGATCAAGCACCACCATGGAATCCTAGTCTCGATCGTCGACATTTTGGCTGGAGCATATTTTCAATTTGGGGATCCTAGGCACCACTCCAAAGCGAGAGTGAGATTTAGGGAATTAAGTAAATTGGTTATATTTGGAGGTTTAAATGTTTATTAGGAATTTATGAGCATAGGAAATGTTAAAATAGTATTTTATTTAGGGTTGATTTGATTAAATTAGGGTTATTGAATTCAAGGTGTTATTTGGGTATTTTTGGATTGATTATTAATTTATTGAAGGTATAAGCTTAGATATGAATGTATTTCTAAGATTAAATTGAGAAATTGAGATTTTATACAATTTAGGGTTGGTATATACAAAATAGGCAGGCTAGGTTTTTAGGGGGTGTTCCTAGGAATTTAGGTAAGATAATGAATAGTTTATAATTTAGGAAATGTGAGTATGAGATTATTTTGGGAATTCAGTTATTTGACAGGAATATATATATATATATATATATATATATATATATATATATGTATGATGTTTTCAGGGAAATATAATTATTAACACCGTGGGCGTGAGTTAGAATCGGTAGATGAGTTCAATTAGCCAAGGTAAGGGAAATATGCTGTGCTAGAAATTTCAGAAATTTCATTAGTAGTATATATGTGTTTTGGGGTGAATTCTACAGGGTATAAATTATTTTATTATTGGAAAATACATATTTTATTATAGGAATTTTTATTTATTTAATTGTGTGGCATGAGTTAATATTGGATCAGTTTAGGATTTCAGGGAAATATAATTATTAACACCATGGGCGTGAGTTAGAATTGGTAGACGAGTTCAATTAGCCAAGGTAAGGGAAATATGCTATGCTAGAAATTTCAGAAATTTCATTAGTAGTATATATGTGTTTTGGGGTGAATTCTACAGGGTATAAATTATTTTATTATTGGAAAATACATATTTTATTATAGGAATTTTTGTTTATTTAATTGTGTGGCATGAGTTAATATTGGATCAGTTTAGGATTTATACAGTTTTTCAGAATATCATGATTTACAGTGTTTTTGCATAGAAACATGTTTTACTAGATTTTACAGAATTAGGAATTACAACGTATATATAAATAGATATATTTTACAGACAGATATTATACAGGCATATATATTTTGTAGACAGATATTATCAAACAGATATTTTAGAGATATTATACAGACATATATTTTACAATATTTATAGAATGTCATGATTTCCAAAACCATAACACTCAGACATTACAGATTATTCAGTTAGATATTACAGTTATTTCAGTCAGAAATTACAATATTTCATATCAGATTTATAGTGTTATGGTTATTTTGGAATCATGATAAAACAACAAGATGATTATATATATTAGTATCATACAGTATCAGATCCCTGAAGAATTATTTCATACAGATTCAGTCAGCAAAGCATGGTATCGTTGCTATTACAAGATCAGAGTGCAGCCACACATCTTAGATAGTGTGTAGGAGGTTTCCATCAACCGTGCCTGGAGTGATTGCAGACTCCCCAGAAGACTGGGTTGAGGTGGCTGGTTTGATGAGGTAGTTACCAGTTTCGTGCTTAGGAGAGGTTGTAGTTTGGCCAAGTTGAGGATTGGTAGAGTTACAATTGACTTACCTGATAGGCCAACAAGGATTAAGTCCCGCCTATGGGCCGCAAAACCCTATCATGAGGGGTTAAAACATGACTTACAATTTTCCAGGGTAAACATCACAGTTATGTATATGTATACAAATTTACAGAATATCAGCAGATATAGTATGATACTAGAAGTTTGAAAAAGTAGAAAACTCATATATTACAGTTACACTTTAAACTATGTTAGATGCAAGTTATACTGTACATTGATTTACCAGCTTTTACAGTTTCAAATATTGTCAATATAGTATTTACGAAACTCAATCGCCGCACACTAGTAATAGCATATTTCTTCGTATTAAGTGTTGTCTCATCCCAGAAAATTAACATTTTTTAGGTGTTCTAGCTAGATGAGCGGATCAGGCTCATAGGTAGAGAGGTCATCTACACTACCTTGTCTGAAGGGTAAGTGTTATCAAGGGATTGTATTTTTGAGTAGTGTTCAAGAGTGTTGGGTAGAAGGTGCTGGGATGATGTATAATTAGGTATGTATGCTTTGGGTTAACACTGGATTCTGGTATTGTAATTATGGATGTATGACTTTATGCTTTTCACTGCATAGGTGATTTAAGGGGTATCAGAGTAAAATGATTATCAGTATATTTTATATATTATATGAAAAAAAAAATGGTATGAAATTTCACGTCATTACATTTTGGTATCAAAGCCTAGGTTGCTAGGTTCTGCAGACTTTAGTAAACAACGGAATACAATACTAGAGTATATGAATGGATTTTGAGGAGAATAGGAAATGGGTATTTTGAGATATGAGTCAGCTGTTGTTAGAGGATGAGATTGAAATTTAGGATTCTATCTTGCAGCTTGGAGGCAGGAAATTCCATGATTGTTTCTGTGATTTTCTTAGGGTGACGACTTCAAGAAAACCATAGTAAACTATCGTTGGGTCTTGTTTCTGAGGGGTAGGACTGAATCCTAAATTAGGATTGAGGATGATAAAATGAATGGTCATAGAAGATTATTTTGGAACCTAGTTTGTTAAGTGTATTAGTGGTATTACGTAGCATCACCTAGAAGGTGATGGCGGAAATGGCTAGGAGTCTAGAGGAATGGAGCTGTATGATTGAGCAGTTCATGTGTATAAAGCCCTGTTGTTCTTTCGAAAGGGCCGACCCATTAGTGGCTGAGAATTGGGTTCAGGATATTGAGGACATGTTGGCATTGCTCCCTTGTATTAAAGAGCAGAAAGTATCCTTTGTTGCATTTAAGTTGACTGGGGAAGCAAATGCTGGTGGGGATGAACGAAACTGGTAGAGGAGCAGAGACCTGAGCCTATAGTGGTGACCTGGAGCGGCTTCAGTGAATTATTTTTTTCGAGCAATACTTTCCCACTATTGTTAGAAGCGCGAAGGCAGTAGAGTTTCTGCACTAGACACAAAGGCAGATGATGGTACAACAATATGCAGTCAGATTTATCGAGCTATTCCAGTTGGCCCTGTATTTGGTGACAGATGAGGAAAGAAAAGCAAGGAAGTTTGGGAAGGGCCTAAGTCAGGGATTCTATGAGCAGGTTGTAGGCTTCTGGAATCAGACTTTTCAGAGATAGTTGATAGAGCCATGGCGATTTAGAGTGGCCTATAGAGAGGTGCTGTGGCACAGAGTCAGAGGAAGAGGCTCGCGCCTCTAGATTTCAGGTAGGTACTAGTCAGGGGCCTTGGAGAAGGAATGGGGGCAGTGGAGGTCAGAGACAAGTGATGGGAGGTCGAGCGGTACAAGATAGACCGATGCCCCCTCTTTGTTTCATATGCTACATGAGACACCGGGAATAGTGTCGGGTTAGAGAGATGGCATGTTATCGATGCTGTCAGCCTAGCCACATGGCGAGAGATTGCTGAGCACCGCCAATTTTGCACCTGCTCCTAGACCATACCGAGGAGGTCTCCATGCACCCAATGCAGGACTATGGATTGACACCGGGAGATGCTGAGGTTGCAGGCGACGTTGTGACAGGTATGATTATTGCTTTATCATATAAAGCTGTTGATTTATTCAACTCAGGTGCCACCCATTCGTTCGTGTCGTTGGGATATGTTAAGATGACTGGAGTTGAAACACAGTTGTGAGATACTGATTTGTCATTAGCCACGCCAACTGGATCAGTAATGAGATGTGGAAGGGTACTTAAAAACTATCCAATGGGCATTTAGGAAAGAATATTACCAGCTGATCTTGTAATGTTAGACATGCAATGATTCAATATAATTTTGGGTATGGGCTGGCTGACAACTAACTATGCCAGTATAGACTATTATCAAAAAGAGGTAGTGTTTAGACCTCCAAGAGGATAGGGGTATAGATTTGTGGGGTCATGGGTGCGCACCCGACCATAGTTGTTATCCACCATTCAGGCGAGGCGGGTATTGTTAGAGGGATGCCATGGATATTTGGCTTGTGTGAAGGAAGTACCAGAAGGGGAAATTAAGGATATTCCAGTAGTGAGGGATTTTCCCGGTGTATTCCCTGAGGATTTGTCGAGACTACCTCCTGATCGTGAGGTAGAATTAGTTATTGATTTAGTTCCAGGGACAACGCCAATTTTGAAGGCGCCATACAGAATGGCACTGGTAGAGTTAAAAGAGTTAAAGGAACACTTGTAGGAACTGTTAGATAAGAGGTTTATTCGGCCCAGCGTTTCGCCTTGAAAAGCGTCGGTATTGTTTAGGGAAAAGAAAGATGGGTCTATGAGAGTGTGCATCGGTTACATATTTTCGTAAGTCGGACAAAATAGTGGGGACAGTGTAATCCTAAAGTTAGGATGCCCATAAGAATGTAAGATACTAAATGGGCAATAATTGGACTCCTATGTTCTGTGGAAATTCTTTATTCCCTAGGAAGTAGGGTGTTGACCTTATAGGTCATATCCCGTTTTGATTATGACAAATGCTTTGATATTTAATGGTTGATGAGTTTGTGTGCAGGACTAATCGGAAGTATCATATGGTGCACGCACATGGCTTAAAAAAACGAAGACTCAGAATGTTTATTCATTGTAATTTATATTTATCATTTTAGATCTGTAATAGTAACATAGGAACATGGTCTGTAATAATTAATGTCTTACTTGCATGGTAGGATAGATAAGCTCAAGACCATAGATGGACCTTAGGGATTCGATCGACCGACACCATATTTTTAGGGTATATGCTCAGAGGCCTTAGATCGACCACAAGACCCACAATATTGCATAAAAATGACCCACATAATCTTAGTGTTGATCATCATGTGAATAAGGATAATTTTATAAGAAGAAAAAGACCGAAATGCACAAAAAGGGCATGTTTGATCGACCAAACTTCTATACGCAGAACCCTTTGGTCGATCGAACCTCCACCAAGTCAATATGTTGACCGCTTGGTCGATCGACCAGAAATGTTCTCCAATACCCTGGTCGACCGAACCTCCCTTGGGTCAACAATTGACTCTTCAGTCGACCGACTAGAAAATGAACTCCACGCTCTAGTCGACCGAACATCCTCGAAAGAAGCCCCAACCGCCTGATTGACCGAACTTCGTAGTTCAAATTGACCTGGTTGACCAAACCGCACGAAATTGGAAAATTGCCCTTGAACCATGCAAGTCCAATCGACCAAACTCTCAGTTCATTTTTTGCACGGTCGACCGAACTCTATCACTCGGTCAACCGAACCTTAAGTTTGATCGACCGGTGCTCTCAGGTTAGACAGTTTTTTACCGAGGTTAAATTTTTTAAACGAGGTTAACTTTACTAAAATATTTTTAAACAATCCTAATAATACCCTACATGTCCTGAACGGTTATAATTTTGGGAACTCTATATATACCCCCTCTTTTGCAAAAATTAGTGAGAGATTAGCAAAACGATTAGCAACTTTTCTCTGATTTTCTAAAGCTCTATTTCTCATATTCAAGCTTCATTCTTTTATTCTTACTCATCCCCATTGTAAACCTTGCTAAGTAAGAGTATTATTGCGAGTTTCTAGTTAACTTACACTCTCGTTAGTTCTAGTTGATTGACATACATTTTTATCCGAGAGTAAGCTTGAGTTTTTCTAGGAGACTTCATTAATAAGAATTTCGTAGGAAAACTTCGTAGAGCTTGTGAGTTTTGCATCATCATTGTAATACTCAAGAGTTCGTATTGCTTTTTGTTTGTGAAATTAATTTTTATGATCCGTTTTCAAATACCCCGTGTGCTTATTTTTGAGAAAAATACTTTTGGGATATTTCCGTGTGAAGATCTTTGTTATTGTACCTTTTGATTGATAATATCATCTTGACACAAAGATCAAATAATTTTCACAAACCGATTTCAAATATCTTTTGTAGTTTATTTTGAGAAAAATATTTGTTGAAGGTATTTGAAAGTGTGTTTGAAGATAAACACTATTTTACAAATCAATTTCAAATATCTTTTGTGATTTATTGTGAGAAAAATATTTTTTGAGGATATTTGAAGCATGCTTGAGATCTTTGTTGCTACATTGTGATTGATACTATTATTTTGACATAAAGATCCTTTCACATACACTCTCATGAACTAATTGTCATATTTGCATTAATCTTTGAGAGTAGACATTAAGACTACATTAAGCTTATCGTATCTTATCATTCGATAGTGCGCACTGATTTGTGATATTGAGCTATACTGGTGTACATATCTGCTTGTGAAGAAGCGTATTTTCATGTAGAAAAATTTCATATCATTTGTTGTATTCCGGGCATGGGCTTGAAGAGGGAGACTAGCCCTGTGGAATAGTCCCAAACTGGCTTAGACCCAGTTAGGAAAGTTAGGTGCGCCACCTTGGTAAGGCGTGTTGTATTAGGTGCCGCTCCACCCATTTAAGTGAGTCGTAGTGGAATTCTTGTGCTGGTGTAGCCAAGGTGGAGACCTATGCACTTTGGCCGAACCTCGATAACATATCGCGTGTATCGTTTACTTTTTTCGCACTTTACTTTACTGCACTTGTATATTTATTTATTGATTGCATAGATTGACCCTAGGTTGTGTAATATTATTGTTAAACCGATTGACCTAGACGATAATTTTTTAATATCCAATTTACCCCCCCCCCCTCTCTTGGGATTGCACCAAAGCTAACATGGGGTCATCACCATAACCTTAAATTAACCATGGGAACAAGATGTCATGGGCATCACGTTGCCAAGTCTTCCGAAGGATCCTGTGAATCAAATAACACCCAACATAATCATCTTTATCAACTTACTTAGAAGAAAAATCATAAAACCATGTATGCTAGGATCTGGAGCTTTATCTTTCTGCTCTATCCGGCGCGAATCCTATTTGGCAATGAGACACTAATTTAACCGCTTAGGCATCAACTTGATTGGGATTTAACTTGTATACAACTTTATGTGAAATCTTATGTGGTTATCTATAGTTGATTATGGCTTTTGAAGCCATCTTTAGAATCTAATCCTTTTACCATTAGCAACTTTTTAGTACAAATGAATATCACCCTGTCTTTCTTAGTCCATTTCACACAAGATTTATGCTGCCAGACAATGTCCAATCACTGATCATAACTGATTGAACAATTTCATTAGTATTGTATTCTATACCAAAAACCAAGATACGTGTTTATTGCATATTTTTCCAATCATTGGAGTAAGGTAATAGTTGACTTGAAGTCAGTATACTAGGACTTAGACTTGCCATAATTGCAATCCTTGCTTTTCATTGAGGAAATTTTCCATCTATACTTCGATATTCAACATTTGCCAACATAGGCTAGAAGTTGAATCTTAAAACTATTGGAAGCAAGAAAAGTTAGAAACCAATTTGGTAGGAAAATGATACTTTACCCTAAGTTAAAAGTGTAAGCCTGTGTATTAGTTTGGCATTAAAAAGGAATAAGGTAATTAAAATTTCAGAGAATGTTTGGAAGCTTATATAGTTTTTACTCAAATGAATCACAAGTTATGATGAGAGTTTGAAGTGCTTTTATACATTTGATCTGACAAGCTAATGATTACACATCCTGGTCTGGGATGTCCTAGCAGGTATGGTTATTGATGAGTATGAGTCATTATTGCAAGTTCTCTGTTTAAAAATGAGGCTAACCATTGGTGGTTATCGATTGATCATTCACCTGGTTGTTTGTTTTTTTAAAAGAAAATAGCATTCAAAAATCCAAATGGAGTGAGGGTTTTCTTTCTAACTAACAAGATCTCATATTTGACATCTTGAGTTCTTGTGAAAGGATAGAATTTGGGCACATGTCTAGGGTTGTAACAGTAATGAAAGAAATATACGAGTTAAAGAATTCCAAACTTCTTTACCCATAGGTGATGAATTTTTAGATATTATTCTCAGATGATTTATCGGGGTTATTCTAGTTATTAGAATAATTTGTCTTACTCTCAATGTCAGAGATGTAATAACAGGCATAGGGGTGAATGTCGTATCAGGACTCCTAACTGTAACGCCCAGGACCCGCCACGTGGGGCCCAGAGTGTTAAGAGACCGACACGCGTCTCTGATACCATTAACACAGTGGAAAATAATAAAGCAACCTCGAACATAATATACTAGAGTTCTATAATTATACATCATCAAACTTATTTCACTTATCCACGTTCTCTATAATACAAAACCTGACAGGAATTTAATAAAACATAATAACTAAAACATAACCGTTTAAGTCTCACTCACAAAACTACCCCACCTTGGAGCTATCTAAGCTCGATCTCCTGGATAGCCTGAATAGATTTAACATATAACAGGGTGAGACACCTCTCAGTAGGGAAAAAATAGTTATAACGATGTGTGGCCAAAATGTTTAATATACAATTAAAAATATCTATCCAAAGTGCATCCACAATCCGCAAGTAACCCAAAATATTGTGCCCATAATCATACAAAGTCAACGGCTTTGCCAACCAATCAAATTCCGTAATCATCAATATTTTATTGGTAATTCCTGAGAATAGAGAAATCTACCTGTCCATGCAAGTAGTTTCCCTCTGCTCTAGTGCTAACACTAGGGCACTCACCTTTCTCAGTCAGCCCTTGGGTTATGTATTCAGGTAAAGTCACCGAGAATAGGGAAGATCACCCGCCCATACAAGTGGCTACCCTCTACTCTGGTACCTACAATTAATTACCAGAGTACTTGCCTTTCTCAGCAAGCCCTCGGGTGGAATAATCTACTTTACCCAAACCACTTAATAATTAAAGTCACACTTATACCTTTATCACAATCATTCCACAAAGAATATTCATATAGTTTCCTATTTTACCCACACAGGGTTTACATCCACATATCATATAATCGTCTACACAGAACCCTAACAAATCGCAGTAGAAATATCCACACAGGTCTGGTCCACACAAGACTAACCAAATCATAGCATAAATGTCCACACAGGACTATACAAACCACACGGAATACAAGACAACACTCCATTTATAGTAAATAGGTTAACAACCTCCTCATACCACTGCCAATGTTTATCTCCCAATATAATCATCCATATAACGACCTCCTTATACCTCTACCAACGTTATATGACGGTTATACCAGATACAATATAACGACCTCCTTATACCACTGCCAACGCTATATCATAATTTACATAAACCACAATCCAAATCAACAACAACCAATCAATCAACATATTCATAATTCTACCACAAATAAACACCACATCAGCATATTCCACCAGCCAGAATTCACAATCAAACAATATTCGCATTCTCAATAATTATTCATTCCACAATATCCATAATTATTAAATTATCAAAAATGGTTTTAACCACACGTTTTTTACCAATATAATTTATCTATCTAAAAACAATATTTTCAATTCCAGCAAGGTTTAGAAAATTATACCTGTATATATATATATACATATATATATATAATTTCATATAATAAACTAGCCATTTAAGATTATTAAAAGGCCATTATAAAATATTTCCCTTTACATGCTCCTCAAAATTTGACCCAAAATCAACAAAACGAGACCTTGTAATTCAGAAATTCCAAATTCCTCAAATCTTAGCAAAAACACCCTTATAACACTTCCTAAACTCCAAATGACAATATTTGCTAAGGAAATTCCAAAATAATTCACTTACCTTGGTTTTGGGATGTTTCCCAAACTACTTAAATCAAAGATCCACTTCGCCTATAATGCAGAGAATCTTCCCAAGAGTCTCGTGGTAGCTTCTGATCGTTGAACTGAGCTAAATCCGGCCCGAAATTGAGGAGAGAAGGTGGAATGGCCGAAGTTTTTAGAGAGAGAATGAGAACATGCAAAAATTTCGTGCTGGAATGAAAAGAATCCACTATTTATACACAGGAATTCATCGACGAGACACGACGATTTGTCGATGAGACACGTCGATTTGTCAACGAGACACGTCGATTCATCAACGAGTCCTAGTACACAATTTGTCGATGAGATAGCCAACTTGTTGACGAATTTCATTCATGCAAAGAACCCCTCTCACAATTCCTCGTTGACAAGACACGTACCCTCGTCGACGAGCTAAGAAGAACATTCGTCGATGAGACCAATCTATTCGTCGACGAATGTTTGCTACCACCTTTTCGAATTTATTCTTTCTTCCCTTTCTATCTTCTTTACCATCTTAAATTATTTAAAATTTTCTAGGTTGTTACATTCTCCCCCTCTTAAAAGAATTTCGTCCCCAAAATTCGTTAGTTACCCATTTACACACCATTAATCACATTCACAAATCCCAAGCAACTCTAACATGTGCAACATTAAATCATGCAAAGTCAAACAACATCAACACACATTCTAATGTAAACATATTACACATAAGCATATTACTTGGGCCCTTAGTGTTGCCCTTTTCATGTGTACTCGACATATAGATACGCGCCGAGCCTTCGCCGCCGCAAGGCATTGGATTGTTCCTTTGATTCTGATTTTGGTTTGGGGCTGGTGCATTATTCGACGATTCTCGACATTCTCGGGCTATGTGTCCCTGTTTGCCGCACCTGTAGCATATAACGCTCTTGCCTCGACATTCTCCCCAATGTTGTTGATTTCACCTAGGACAATAGGGGCGTGACGAGTCGCCCTATCGACCCCGATCACCTTTTTCTGACCCCTGGCTTGCTACATCTCTGTCTCCCCTCCATGACCCTTGCTGGACATTTGTTTGGGATCGTGGAGACGCAAGCCTCTTCCTTCGTTCTGATACCTCCGTACCCCTTTGCAGACTTGACTCTGCCACCGTAGCTTTCTCCACCAACTCCGTGAAATCCTGAATCTACAAACACACCATATGCTCATGGATCCTATGATTTAGGCCCCTCTCAAACCACCTCGCCTTCTGATATTCATCAGGAACCACAGAAGATGCAAAACAAGATAACTCTAGAAATTTAGTAGCGTACTGCTGAACAGTGAGGCGCCCCTGAGTCAAGCTGAAGAATTCTTCTACCTTTGCATTTCTGGTGGTGGCAGGAAAATATCGGTTGTAGAAGACCTGCTTGAAGCGACCCCAGGTCATTTCTATTGGTACTGTTTGCTGTTCCTCTAATAATTTCATTGCATACCACCACTATTCAGCTTCTCCGACCAATTTGAAGGTGGTAAAGGGGACCTTCGGCTCCTCAGTACAATTCAACACAACTAGAATTTTCTCCATTTCTTGAATCCACATCTCAGCCTTTATCGGATCAGTGCCACCCTAAAAAATGAGGGTTTCAGACGTGTAAACTGATCAATGGTGCAACCTTGGTGTACCAGTTGATAACTTGTTCCCCCAAAATCTCGTCTCATTTCTTCCCTAACTTGATGAGCTATTCCTCGTAACAGCCAAGAGGTGTCAACCTCATCCCTGCTGGAAGCTCCCATTTTGCTTCCTCCTCCTTCTTCCACTCTCTTGCCTCTAGGATCTATCCCTAAATATAGATGTACAACAAAGGCAATTTAGAATCTCCACATCTTTATATATTTGACATACACATCATAACGAAAAACCAAATTAATATCCATATCCTCAATTAAACATCCAATATCCATTTATCCACAATCATATGAACTTCCAATATTTAAATTCCAAATCTTGGTTTCACAACTTGGAAACATCACCGTCAATGGATTTACCATGGTTTTATGAAACCGTCGACTGATTCAGAAAATCACAGAAGTCCGTCAAGGGATTTCTACCTCCAAGCTACGAAACAGCCTCAAACTCTTGTCAATACCCTATTCTACCCATTCCTACCCTTATTCAATTCAAACTTATACTTTGGTATTAATCCTCCTAAAGTCTGCAAGACTGTTATGCTCTGATACCAATTGTAACGCTTCGTTGACGAACGTGAAGAGTTCGTCGACGAGATCCTACTGTGACTCCCTTTAAAAATTCCTTTCTCTCTCCTTCTTTTATTATTTAATTGCTATAATTCACTGGGTCTCTTCATTCTCCCCTCATAAAAATTTCGTCCTCAAAATTTACTATATATATTGACACCATCCATTAAAAGAAAATGGGCTACTTATTTTATTACTTACCCTCACTTATGACGGAGGAATACCATGGTTACATTTAGGGTTCTAGGAGAATACATAAAATAAAATTCTCCCAAAACCAAAACACTGCCTACAACTGAAAATTATTACATATACAGACTAACTTGTATAAAAGAAACATTACACATCTACTTGTATCTCTTTTTGATTACTACTATTCCTCGCTAAACAGGTGTGCGTATTTTTGTCATATCTCTTCCTTAAGCTCCCAAGAAGCTTCTTCTATCGCATGATTTCTCCACAGGACTTTTACTAATGGTATTTTCTTACTACACAATTCCTATTCCTTTTTGTCTAAGATCTGTACTAAAGTTTCCTCATAAGCCAAGGTATTACTAAGTTCTAATTCAGCATAACTGATGATATGGGAGGAATCTGGAACGTATTTCCTTAACATGAAAATATGAAATACATCGTGAATTTTAAATAAAGCTGGTGGTAAAGCCAGCTAGTAGGTAACTGACCCCACTCTTTCAAGTATCTCGAAAAGGCCAATGAACCTAGGGCTTAACTTACCCTTCCTCCCAAATCTCATAACCCCCTTCAATGGCGCTATCTTCATAAACACAATGTCACCTACTTCAAATTCCAATTTTCGGTGTCACCTACTTCAAATTCCAATTTTCGGCGGTGAGTATTGGCGTAGCTTTTCTGCTGATTTTGAGCTGCACTGATCCTTTCTTTGATGAGCCAAACTTTATCATATGCCTGCTGCACTAGCTTTGGCCCCACAACTCGCCGCTTACCTAACTCATCCCAGTATAGAGGAGAACGACACCTCCTATGTAATGAGCCAAATAATAATGGTATTTAAATAATAAAAAGGGAGGGAAATGGAAACAGTAACAGAAGGAGGCAGCTGCACTGTGGGATGTAATGACCTAAGAGAATTTATCTTGTCCTCGTCGATGAACACAGGAGATTTGTTGACGAGGGTACAAAAGGGTCTCATCAACGAAGACAAGTTTTGTTGACGAGAAGATACCAAGAGAGGATTTTTGGGAGTCTGAAATTCATCAACGAGGGTGCAGGTTCATCGACAAACTTTCTATAGGACTCGTTGATGAGATGACGTGGCTCGTCGATGAAACCCGCAGTATAAATAGTGCTAAACTCATTTTCTTGTGTAGAAAACTCACCGAAACCCTCTCTTTTCTTTCTCTACAGTCTCTCCCTTCTATCTCTTCGATTTCGACCCCGTTACCCACCGGATCGATGATCTGAGGCCACCATGACGCTTTTGGGGAAGTTCTCTCCAAGTCTATCGGAGCGGATCGTCGGTGGGACGAAGTTGGATTTCATCCCAAATTTAGGGTAAGACCTTTTTGTTGAAATTTGACTTTCTAGCAGTTGTATGAAATGTTGTAGACGAAAAAATAGTGATATTTTGTTTTGAGATATATGGTTTTCAGGGTGTTGAGTGGAGAACCCTGCGGGTGTAGGACCCATCATAATAGGGGATTTTTAGCAAAAATCAGGTAAAGGAAATATGTTATGCTAAGCAGTTTTAGAATGATTTTCAGTGTGAAATGTATATTTTACTCGGTTATTATTCACAGCAGAACTTTATACAGTTTATTAATTATAAATAATATGTTTTAAATTACTGTGTGACTTGAAAATATGGATATAGTACGGAAACATGTTTTCACAGTATTTTCAGGATTATGTTTTACAGAATATGTAGACAGGGAATATGTTTTATAGTATTTTCACAATACCATGATTATACAGTTTACAGTACCATCACATACAGTTTTACAGTTTATTCAGAAATACAGTTGATAAAGATACAATTTATCACAACGTCATGGTTAATACAGTTATTACAGAATCATGGTAAAACAGATAGATGTATATAGAGATGTATTACATAGTATTAGACCCTAATGGACCATTACAGATACAGTTTACAGAGCACGGTACCGTTGCAATATACTAAATAGAGTGTAACCACCTATTTAGATAATACGTGGTAAGTAGGTCGATCAAATGCTTTTGTGTGGACAGGCTCCCCATTAGATATGGGTTGAGGAGGGCTAATCAGATTGATGGAGTATAGTGGTTTATCCTAGTCGGTCAGCCAGGATAGATCCCACCTACGGGCCGCACAACCCTGTCATGAGGGTTTAAATAATGATATACAGTCATCCATCCATGGAAGTTTTCAGTTATTATTATATATATACAGTTTCACAGAAATAGGGAATAAATGTGTATATATATATATATATATATATATATATATATATTAAAAGTATTATGTATAGAAACCTAAAATACATATATGTTAAACAACATGGGAAAGGTGGTGGTTATATTATTTGTACTATATTTATAGATTCGGTTATATATGATTATATAGATGCATATCTTCATAGTATTGTAACTCATTTGCCACACACTAGCAATAGAATATTTCATCTTACTGAGTGTCATCTCATCCCATTACTTTAACATTTTTCAGGTGATCCTGGTAGGCGAGTAGATCAAGCTCGCAGATAGAGGGGCTTCAGTATTGCCTTATCAGTAGAGTGAGTATTTTGGGAATATTTATGTATAGCCCTAGCCAGTTGAGGGTATTTTGGGAAACAGTCATATATGTATATTTTGGGGAACATTTTAGCACTCTGGTATTGTATATGTTCTTGATTGTGTTTATATGAATTCCGCTTCTCGCTGCTTAGGTTGATGGTTTGGTTTAATCTAGTAGGTATCAGAGCATTATAAATTTTACAGTATAAAAAAAAAAGAACTTGAAAATAAATAGCAGGTCGTTACAGTTTGGTATTAGAGCCTAGGTTGCTAGGTTCTCTAGACTTTAAAGTGTAGCGGAAGCAATACCAGAGTATAGGAAATGACTTGAGGTTTGTTCTGTGGTCTGGGTATAGGATTACCGTGGTGGTTTCTGTGTTTTTCCTGGGGTGACGATTTCAAGAAAACCATAGTAAACTATTGTCAGGTCATGTGTCTAGGTGACAGAACTGGATATCAAATTAAGATCAGGGAAGGTAGTTGATTTTGAATTGGTATAGGATAGGTCTATGTAGGAGATAAGCTTCTTAAGTGTGTTTCTTGTTTTTAGGATGCACCCAGGAAGCAGCGGCACGAATGTTGAAAGAGACAGGCCAAGACCTTCTAGCATGGGTGGTGATACCGACGCAATACTGCGCAGCGTCACTCAGAAGGTGATGGCTGAGATAGCCATGAGTTTTGGGGAGCGTGGCTATTTGATCGATTAGTTTACGCAGATGAAGCCCCCATCCTTTGATGGAGGAGATGACTCAATTGCTGAGAATTGGGTCTAGGACATCGAAGATACGTTGGCAGTGCTTCCTTATTTGGATGAGCAGAAGGTGGTATTTGCGACATTTAAACTGACAAGGGAGGCGAAGCACTGGTGGAGATTAACGCGATTGATAAAGGAGTAGAGGTCGGTTCCAGTACTAGTGATGTGGGACCAATTTAAGGAGTTGTTCTTTGAGCGATATTTCCTTGCTATTGTTCGGAGAGCGAAGGTAATAGAGTTTATGCACCTAGTACAGGGGTAGATGACTGTATTTCAGTACGCGGCTCGGTTTATCGAGTTGTCACGTTTTGCTCCACATCTAGCACTTCATGAAGAGAAAAAGATGAGGAAGTTTGAAAAGGGACTGAGGCAGAACTTGTTTGAGCAGGTGATTGGCTTCAGAGCTTACACACTTATGGAGGTTGTAGACAGAGTTGCGATCATTGAAAGTGGTATACAGAGGTGTATAGAGGCTCAGAGTCAGAGGAAAAGGCCTGCGCCTCAGGGCTTTTAGGCTGGCTCCAGTAGGGGTCCATGGAGAGGAGATCATAATAGGGGAGATCAGAGGCAGGTGGCAGGACCTCATGAGAATTAGGGTGCGCTGATTTTTTCAGTATGTCAGACATGCGAGAGACGTCATTTGGGGGAGTGCCAGGCAGGGAGAGATGTGTGCTATTGCTGTGGGAGACTTGGCCACATGGCACGTGTGTGCCCTAGTCTTCAAGCACCTCGTGGAGGTCAATAAAGGAATGTGGCCCTGGTGAGGGTTTACGCGTTGACACCGGGTGATGCTGAAGCTCCTACGGATGTGGTGATAGGTACTTTTATTGTATTATCACATTCCATTATTATTTTGTCTGATTCAGGTGCTACTCATTCCTTTGTTTCTACATCGTATGTTAAATTATC
The DNA here is from genome assembly GCF_029873635.1 of Malania oleifera. NCBI lineage: Eukaryota > Viridiplantae > Streptophyta > Magnoliopsida > Santalales > Ximeniaceae > Malania > Malania oleifera. The sequence goes on from NC_080420.1 coordinate 98,188,886, forward strand.
TGCAAGTGAGAGTCAGTTATTAGATAGAGAACTGTCAGTAACTACACCATTTGTGTAACGACTCGGCCCTTTACACGGACTCAGGTGTCACTCACATACATCAAATACCTATACCTATTCAAGATATGGAAACAACCCGCCCTAAATAGGGACATACAGGTGTAAATCATACATAATCATGATGTAAATGTCGCAGAAAACATAAACATCCATTGGGATTACTACTAGCCTTATACCAGAGTTCACTAATACATCCATAATTTACATACATTCGGACTTAGAGTAATCGTCATATTACAACCCTAAAAAAAAAAAAACTTTCATCAAGTTTAGTACAAATTTTAGATGCTTACGTAAGCTAAACAAAATAACCACCCTAGTCCCTTTATCTACTAGGACCGACGCATGGACGGACCTGAAAACAAAGGTTGTAAGATAGGGTGAGACACCTCTCAGTAAGGAAGAAGGAGTTACAACAGTGTGTGACTGCATACATGCATATTTTCATTCAACATCTGGAATATAAATCAAATATTTTCAATACAGTAATGCATCAGGTATATCATCATTCATATTACAAAATTCCCACATCTGTCTTTCGACCATTTAATGATTTATCAGATGACCAACAGCAAAATATCCCTATAACTAGTTTTACCCCGTGGCTCAGGTTGTGCACTGGTACTCGTCCAATGCCCTATTCGTGTAGACACTGCCGAGTACCTACATACGATCCGACTACCTCCATTGGCCTAATATCAGCCAATGGTTTCACCCCGCTAGCCAACCATCTTGGTACCCACATCGTTTTGTACGTGTGGTTGCACGTGTACATCTAGCTACGATATCGTGTCGTATCCTATAACAATGGTTTTTATTTCACCCTACAAAGAAAGTATTTTTCAACCCTCCCGGGACTCTCAAGCTGTGGTTCTGTGTATCATAAATTCAATTTATACAAATATGATAAGCTGCGCATTTCCAGTATTTTTCACAAATTCACACAATAGCATTGGGTTCAAACCGGTGTCTTTCCACTCAGTTTACCCTTCTTTGTTTACTGATGCGGCTCGGTGTATTACCGGCCTCTGTTTATTCGTATTAACAATATAACAAATTTAGAACTTCGTTCCCATATTCTATATCAATAGTATAGAAAATCCATTCATTCTCATATCAACATATATCACACAAGTTTAATACAAAAACCCGCTAAATGATAGAAATTCAATATACATAGTTTAACTGAATAAATAAAGGATTCGAGCCTCTCCTACTATAGTATAAACACAAATAAACAATATTTGTAAAATTTGGAGATCACATGTCGAAATCCTCGTTTTTACCAAAAATCGTAAAATCGTCAAATCGGCATTTCGACTCAGTAGAATTTCACAAATAAGCATTTAAATCATACATAATAACATAAACTAGTTTTTTAGCGGTTTAGTTTTTCAAAATAGCTGTTGTAATCAAGTTCCCCTTACCTTATATTCGAAATGAAATTTCGTACGAAAACGGTCCAAAACGACAACTCGAGATCCCGAAAACCTAAAACCACAGAACATAACCTTACTATGTTTTCTACTGCTATCCAAATATCCAATTAAAATTAGGATCAGATTCCTACCTCGATTCTTGGGAAAACCCAAAACTCTCCAAAACGACGATTCGATCCACTAAAAGTGTAGAGTTTCCTCTTCTGATCGACGCAGTACCCTCCGTTTTTGGAAATAGAGGACGAACAGCGAAGGATCTTAGAGAGAGAGAGAGAGATAAAATGAGAGAGAGAGAGAGAGAGAGAGAGAGAGAGAATGAGAGAATGAGAGAGAATAAGAGAATTTATAGAATAAATCCTAACTTAACCCTTAAGTAATCTAAATAAATATCTCCTCCAAGATATTTATATATAAATATCTCAAAATATCTCTTTTCAAAATATCTTCTTCAAAATATCTTCTTTTTTTTTTCTTTTTTTTTGGGGTCAGGTTACTACAATTTGGGTCAGGGATACGGTGTTAGAAGGTGCTTAGAGGTTATCTAATAGAAATTTAGGGAAGAGTGCTACTAGCAGACCAGATTGTATTTGAGATGTGTGGATTTGATGTAATACTGGGTATGGATTGGTTGGCTGTTAATTATGCCAGTATTGATTGTTCTCAGAAGGAAGTAATTTTCAGACCCCCTGGTGAGCAAGAATTTAAGTTTGTTGCCTCTCGTGTACGTGCTTCATTGTAGATAGTATCAGCTATACAAGCGAGTAGACTACTCCGAGATGGAAATTAGGGGCTTGTGGCTTTTGTAAAGGAAGTGTCAGAGAATGAATTGAAGCTTGACAATACCCCGGTCGTACGAGAATTTCCAAATGTATTTCCAAAGGAGCTACTAGGGTTGCCTCCCGAATGCGAGGTGGATTTTTCTATAGATTTACCTCTAGGGACAGCACCGATTTCTAAGGTTCCTTACCATATGGCACCAGCTAAATTAGGAGAGTTGAAGGATCTGTTGCAAGACCTGCTAAATAGGGGTTTTATACAACCTAGTGTATTGCCATGGGGAACTCCAATGTTGTTCGTAAAGAAGAAAGACGGGTCTTTGAGGATGTGTATTGATTATAAAGAAATCAACAATGTTACTATTAAGAATAAATATCCTTTAGCCCGTATATACGATCTGTTTGATTAGCTCCAGGGTACGCAGGTGTATTCCAAGACCAGCCTCAGATCAGGTTATCATCAAGTGAGGGTAAAGGCAGAGGACGTTGCAAAGACAGCCTTCAGAACCAGATATGAGCACTACGAATTCCTCATTATGTCGTTTGGTTTGACGAATGCCCCAGCTGTGTTCATGGACTTGATGAATATAGTTTTTCACCAGTATCTAGATCAGTTTGTAGTGGTTTTTATTAATGATATACTGGTATACTCGAAGAATTTTGAGGAACATGAGGTGCATCTAAGATAGGTTTCTGCAGACACTCAGGGAAGAGAAACTCTATGCCAAGTTTAGCATGTGTGAGTTCTAGTTTGAGAAAGTTGCATTTTTAGGCCACGTGATCTCAGGAGACGGTATTTCAGTGGATCCCAGCAAGATTAATGCAGTAGTGAATTGGGTCAGGCCGAAGAACGTGTAGGAAGTTAGAAGTTTCTTGGGATTGGCAGGTTATTATCATCAATTTGTAGAGGGATTTTCGGCTTTGTCAGGACCTATCACACATTTGACCAAGAAAAAGCCAGGTTTATATGGGAATAAGAATGCGAGTAGAGTTTTCAGGAATTAAAGCAGCAACTCATCACTGCACCAGTACTGACGATTCCATCAGGAGGTGATGGGTATGTGATTTACAATGACACGTCTTTGCAAGGGCTCGGTTGTGTACTAGTGCAGCATGGTAAGGTGGTGGCGTATGCGTCTAGGCAGTTGAAAGAATATGAAAAGAACTACCCTACTCACGATCTAGAATTAGCTGCGGTTGTACATGCACTGAAGATTTGGAAACATTACTTATATAGTGAGAGGTGTGAAATATTTTCTAACCATAAGAGCCTAAAGTATTTTTTTACACAGAAAGAGTTGAATATGCGGCAAAGGAGATAGCTAGAACTCATCAAGGATTACGACTGTACCATCAGTTATCATCCAGGTAAAGCCAATGTGGTGGCTGATGCTTTGATCCATAAATCAAAAAATACAGTACAACTAGCCATAGTAGTTCAGCACTCAATTCAAATGGACTTGGAAAGGCTCGGCGTGGAATTGGTAGTAGATGATCCTCAGGCGCTTATTGTCAGTCTGGTTATACAACCTACACTTTATGAAAGGATTAAAGCCACTCAGGGGAATGATCCAGAATTGGCAGAAGTGATAGCTAGAATATAGGATGGTCAGAGGGAAGAATTCAGTATTTCTAACAATAGGGCTTTGAGATTCCGCACCAGATTGTGTGTGCATGTGGATGACAACATCAGGAGGACGATTCTAGAAGAGACACACAGATCTCTATACACTGTTCATCCTGGAAGTACGAAAATGTATAAAGATCTGCGGGAATATTTTTGGTGGAGTGGCATGAAGAGGGAAATAGTAGAGTTTGTACAACAGTGCTTGACGTGCCAGCAAGTTGAGGCTGAGCACTAGAGGCCGGCAGGTCAGTTGCAGCCACTTTTCATTCCTGAATGGAAGTGGGACCATGTATCAATGGATTTTGTTACTGGGTTGCCGCCGGCGCTGCATGGTCAGAATGTCATTTGGGTAATTGTTGATAGGTTGACAAAGATAGCTCACTTTCTACCCATTAAGATTAGCTACCCTTTGAACAGGTTAGCCGAGATTTACATACAAGAGATTGTTCGACCCCATGGAGTGTCGGTATCTATAGTCTCGGACCGTGATCCATGCTTTACATCGCGGTTTTGGAGGAGTTTACATGAGGCACTGAGGACTTAGTTAGCATTTAGTACCGCTTTCCATCCTCAGACAGACGATCAGATAGGGAGAATTATTCAAATACTTGAGGATATGTTATGAGCGTGTGTATTGGATTTTGGGGGTAGCTGGACTCAGTCCATTGGTGGAATTTTCCTACAACAACAGGTATCCGGCTAGCATAGGCATGGCTCCTTATGAGGCGCTTTATAATAGGAAGTGTCATTCCCCTTTATACTGGAGTAAGCTGAATGAGAGGTGAGTTTTGGGGCCAGAGATAGTTCAGTAGGCGTACGATAAAGTCCTACTCATTCGAAATCGAATCAGTGCAGCACAGAGTCGGCAGAAAAGCTACGTGGATACTCACCGTTGGGAACTAGAATTTTAAGTGGGTGATTATGTATTTCTAAAAATTGCACCATTGAAGGGAATCATGAGGTTTGGTAAGAAAGGTAAGTTGAGCCCTAGGTTCATTGGCCCATTTGAGATACTCGAGAAGATTGGGTCAGTCGCCTATCGACTGGCTTTACCGCCATCTCTATCCAAGATTCACGATGTGTTCCATGTTTCTATGTTACAGAAATACGTCATAAATCCTTCCCATATCATCAGCTATGCAGAATTGGAACTCAATGGTGATCTAGCATATAAGGAAGCTCTAGTACAGATCTTAGATAGAAAAGAATAGGAATTGCGTAATACGAAGATACCACTAATAAAAGTCCTATGGAGGAATCACACAATAGAAGAAGCTTCTTGGGAGCTTGAAAATGAAATTAGACACAAATACCCCCACCTGTTTAGTGGGTTACAACAAAGATGTATAATTAAGGTAATAGTAATTTTATTTTGTTTAAACAGTGGAATTGTAATGTAGTGTATAGGATAGGTAGTATTTCGGTTTTGGGAGAATTTTCTTTTATAATTGTAATCTTCCATAACTATCCATGTAACCACGGTATTCCTCCGCCATAAGTGAGGGTAAGTAATAAAATAAGTAGACCATTTTGCCCTTAAAGGATGATGAGTTATATGAATAGTAAATTTTGAGGATGAAATTTTATAAGAAGGGGAGAATGTAATGACCCGAATAATAATGTTATTTAAATAATAAAAAGGGAGAAAAATGGAAATAGTAACAGAAGGAGGCAACCAACTTCGTCGACGAAAGCCTAACGTTCGTCGATGACATTACACTTTGGGATGTAATGACCCAAGAGAATTTATCAAGTCCTTGTCGACAAACACAGGGGATTCGTCGACGAGGGTACAAGAGGGCCTCATCAATGAAGACAAGTTTCGTCGATGAGAAGATACCGAGAGAGGATTTTTGGAAGTATGAAATTTGTCAATGAGGGTGCAGGTTCGTCGACGAACTTTCTATAGGACTCGTCGACGAGGTGACGTGGCTCGTCGAGGAAACCTGCAGTATAAATAGTACTAAACTCATTTTCTTACGCAGAAAACTCACCGAAACCCTCTCTTTTCTCTCTCTACGGTCTCCCCCTTCTCTATCTTCGATTTTGGCCCTATTAGCCACTTGATCGATGATCTGAGGCCACCACGACGCTCCTAGGGAAGTTCTCTCCAAGTCTACCGGAGCAGATCGTCGCTGGGACGAAGTTAGATTTCATCCCAGATTTAGGGTAAGACCTTTTGTGTTGAAATTTGACTTTCCAGCAATTGTATGAAATGTTGTAGATGTAAAAATAGTGATATTTTATTCTGAAATATATGATTTTCAGGGTGTTGAATGGAGAACCTTGCAGGTGTAGGACCCATCATAATAAGGGATTTTTACAGAAATCGGGTAAGGGAAATATGCTATGCTAGGCAGCTTTAGAATGATTTTCAGTATGAAATGTATATTTTACTAGGTTATTATTCATAGCATAACTTTATACAGTTTATTAATTATAAATAATATATTTTAAATTACTATGTGGCTTGAGAATATGAATATAGTATAGAAACATGTTTTTACAGTATTTTTAGGATTATGTTTTATAGAATATGCAGACAGGGAATATGTTTTATAGTATTTTTAGAATACCATGATTATACAGTTTACAGTACCATGATATACAGTTCTACAGTTCATTTAGAAATACAGTTGATATAGATACATCTTATCACAACGTCATGGTTAATGCAGTTATTATAGAATCATGGTAAAACAGATAGATGTATATAGAGATGTATTATATAATATCAGACCCTGATGGACCATTATAGATACAGTTTATAGAGCACGGTACCGTTGCTATATATAGAATAGAGTGCAACCACCCTTTTAGATAACACGTGGTAAGTAGGTTGATCAAATGCCCACGTGTGGACATGCTCCACATTAAATATGGGTTGAGGATGACTGATCAGACAAATGCAATATAGTGGTTTATCCTGATCGGGCTAGCTAGGTTAGATCACGCCTACAGGCCGCACAACCTTGTCATGAGGGGTTAAATCATGACATACAGTTATCCATCCAGGGAAGTTTTCAGTTATTATTATGTATATGTAGTTTCACAGAAACAGGGAATATATGTATATATATATATATATATATATATTAAAATTATTATGTATAGAAACCTAAAATACATATATGTTAAACAACATGGGAAAGGTAGTGGTTATATTATTTGTATTATATTTACAGATTCAGTTATACATGATTATATAGATACAAATCTTCATAGTATTGTAACTCATTTTCCAAACACTAACAATAGCATATTTCATCTTACTGAGTGTCGTCTCATCCCATTACTTTAACATTTTTCAGGTGATCCAGGTAGGTGAGCAGATCAGGCTCGCAGATAGAGGGGCTTCCGTACTGCCGTGTTAGTAGAGTGAGTATTTATTTATAGCCCTAGCCAATTGAGGGTATTTTGGAAAACAGTCATATATGTATATTTTGGAGAACATTTTAGCACTCTGGTATTGTATATTTTCTTGATTGTGTTTATATGAATTCCGCTTCTCGCTACTTAGGTTTATGGTTTGGTTTAATCTAGTAGGTATCAGAGCATTATAAATCTTACAGTATAAAAAAAAAAGAACTTGTGACGACTCGAATAATAATGGTATTTAAATAATAAAGAGGAAGGGAAATGGAAACAGTAACAGAAGGAGGCGAAGCGTTCGTTGACGACATTGCACTTTGGGAGTATTAACCGAGGGAATTCATCAGGTTCTCATCAACAAACACAGGGGATTCGTCGATGAGGGTACAAGAGGGCCTCGTCAACGAAGGCAAGTTACATCGACGAGAAGATACCGAGAGACGATTTTAGGAAAATCTGAAATTCATTGACGAAGGTGCAGGTTCATCGACAAACTTTCTACAAGACTCGTTGACGAGGTGACGTGTCTCATCGACGAATCCGACCCTATAAATAGTAAAACTCAGATTTTTAATGCAGATATTTAGAAAAAAATCACTCACTTTCTCTCTCCTTATGGTTTCTCTCCTCTCTCTCTTTGATTTCGGCTCCGTCGTTCGCTGAATCGACGATTTGAGGCCACCACGACGCTCATGGGGAAGTTCTCTCAAAATCTGCCGAAGCCGATCGTTGGTGGAAGTAAGTAGGAATTCATCCTTGAGTTGAGGTAAGACTTTTTATTCAAACTCTGGTCTTTCCATAGTTGAAGGAAATAATGTACTCGAATAAATACTGAAGTTTAGTTCTGGGAATTATCATTTTCAGGGTGTTGCTTAGGGTTTCCTACGGGTGTAAGACCAGTATTATAGAGGAGCTTTTCAGTTTCCAGGTAAGGGGATAAATTAAAACAGTTACCTTTTAAAATAACATGATAAACACAGTAAATTATGATTTCGAAATATATGATATGTTCGGCGCAAGGCCGTAATTGATGATTGGCGCGAGGTCGTATTTATTCATGTTATTCGGTGCGAGGCCATATTTATTCATGTTTTCGGTGCGAGGCTGTAATTATTATGTTGATGTAAGATTTAGAAAAATGCTATTAGTTGATTTGTGATAAACAATATATGTTTATGTACTATATGTTATCAGAACCCAGATGTTAGTTTAGTTTAGTTTCAGGAGCATGGTACCGTAGCTTATAAATCAGATATTTATGATCAGATTGGTGCTAACCACCCCACGAGGGGGTGGGAGATGGATAGTCAATGTGGCTTTCAGTGTAGAGTGTAGACATCCACCTGGTAGTCCGTACCAGGGTGTGGCGGGCTCATCGTACTTACAAACATTTTTGACTCGGCAGTGGTCGGCTAACCATTGTTGGGTCCCACCTTCGGGCTGCACAACCCGTCATAGGGGGTAATACATGACATCAGCTAGCTATACATCCTTGGCAGTTTTCAGTATTATAGATTATATCAGATAACACATGATTAGTATGATTACTTGAAAGCATGAAATTATATTTTTATTTAATCATATTATGATTTATGTTTATGGTATGTGAAATGTATGGCATATGTATTACAACATTAAATATTCATGTTGCCACACGGCTGATTTTAATTTATCTACCCTTACTAAGAGGTGTCTCACCCCGCATATTAAATGATTTTTTAGGAAATTCGGAGGGACCGGTGGGTCAGGGCCACCGCTGAGTGAGTAGAGCTTCCCTGCTAGAAGGGTAAGTTCTGATTTAGGATCAGGAGATTTTTGTTGTGAGATCCTAGGTTTATTTTGGTATTTTTGGGAGATTGTATATAAACACAAGTATTTGGTAATGTAGTTAACTCTAGTGTTTGGATTTTATGGTTACGAAAATGTGATTTAAATTTACTGCTGCTTAGGTTTCCGCTGTGTTTGATAGGTGGCTCTGATACCCACAGGTCTGAGTTGACCATTTTATTTATTATATTTCACTTTATATTAAGATAAGCAGGTCGTTACAGAACAGGAAAATAAATAGCAGGTCGTTACATCCTACTATAGAGCGCTTCATACGGTGCCATGTAAATGCTGACTTGATCGTTGTTATTGTATGCAAACTCTACTAGCGGCATATAATGGGTCCAACTATCCCCAATATCCAGCACGCATGCCCACAACATATCCTCTAATGTCTGAATCACTCTCTTAGTCTGGCCGTCCGTATAAGGATGAAATGTCGTGCTGAAAGATAATTAAGACCCAAGAGCCTCCTACAAGCTCCTCTAAAACCGTGATGTGAAACGTGGGTCTCGGTCTGATACTATAGACATTGGCGCGCCAAGTGATTGTACTATCTCCTGAATATATAATTCCGCCAGTATGTCCATGGAGTAGTTGACTTTAATAGGAATGAAGTGAGAGGTCTTCATCAATCTATCAATGACCACCCAAATAGCATTATGACCATGCGGTGCCTGCGGTAAATCAATTACGAAATCCATAGATACATGATCCTACTTCCACTCTAGGATGTAAAGAGGCTGCAAATGGCTCGCTGGTCTTTGGTGCTCAGCCTTTACCCACTAGCACGTCAAACATTATGTTGACTTAACTGGACTTTTCAATCCTGTTTTGATGATAACAAAATGAAGAGCACTTTAACATATAATGTTAAGTGATGCGTTTTAGGTAAAAGAAGTCTCAAGGTTGATAAATTGAAGCTCAATGTTAATCTAGTGAAAGCGCCTCAGAATATTGAAGGCAATGAATAACAAATGAAGAAGCTTAAGGGCAAGCAAACTCAAAGTCAAAAGTGAACCTCAAAAGGCTGAAGGAGGCTGAAGGATTTAAGAAGACCATAATTAGAAGAACTGTTGTAAGTACTTCAAAACCAAATGTCATTTAGATATGTGAAGCTCTTATAAAAACAAAAGAAACTAAGAAACACTTTGTTTTAAAGAGCTTAAAACATATTTTTGAAATTAAAATAACAAAGGTCTTAAAGGAAGGAAAGTGTTCAAAATAAAAATTGAATTTCTGATAAGCAGTGCACCTGACAGATGACTGTCTGTCTATGGACAGACGACTGGCAAGTTGAAGGGTTTAATAAAAATATTTTGGGTTTACATTTTAACTATGACAGATGACTGTCATGTCAATAAAAGTATTTTGGGTTTAAATTTTAACTATGACAGATGACTGCCATGTCATGGCAGACGACTGCCATGTGGAGCAAATTTTAAATCTCAAAGGGAAGCTTCTTTTAAAATTTTGAATTTCAAAATTTAATCAACAATTTAATGTTTTTTCAAAGTTTACCTAATTTGATATGGACAACATCTTTCAAAGTTTTGAATTTCAAAATTTAATCAACAATTTAATGTTTTTTCAAAGTTTACCTAATTTGATATGGACAACATCTTTCAAAATTTTAAATTTCAAAATTTAGTCAATAATTTTAATGTTTTTTCAAAGTTTATCTAATTTGATGTGAATGTTGATCTTTCAAAATTTTGAAATTCAAAATTAAATGTTTTTTCAAAGTTTACCTAATTTGATGTGGAAGTTGATCTTTTAAATTGCCTATAAATACCTCTTTGGGTAATGAAAAAATACTATACTAGAAAACCCAAGAAAAGAGAGAAATCAGACAAAATTTGAAATTCATCTTGTGCTGAAATTCTTCTCAAGCTCTTCTTTGCTCACATCTTTTGCTGGAGAGGAATTCTACAACTTTGGTAGATTGAAAAAATCAAAGTTTGGTTCCGGGTTGCAATTCCATTTCTCTTTTAAATGAACCATTGGTGATTTCTAAAAACTTTAGAGCTTCATATATTTTATTTTGCTTTGGTTTTTTGAAATACAATTTAGATTTCAATTTGTACAACCTGCTCTAAATTTTGGGAGTATTTTTTGTACGCAGAATTTATATTATATTCTTGTAGATTGTGACGATTCTAGGTTTGCTAGATCGTTGGCTAGGCGAGGGATTATCGCTTAGAGAGGTGCTGCTCTAGCCTTCTGAAGGAGTGTATAAAGGTATTGTTCCACCCGATAAAGGAACAGGCTTAGTGAATCCTTTGGTGGTTTTGCCAAAGGCGAGGACGTAGGCTGTGTTGAAGCCAACCTCGTAAAATCCTGTGTCTCACTCTCTCTTTCCCTTACTCTTTATTTTCAGCATATTTATATTGCGTGGATGGTTTAAATTTGAAATCATATACACTACGTTTATTTGGAAATCAAACAAACTTAAAGTTTAATTTTGATTTGGGTTGCGGAAACCGAAAGGGAGTACGTTGGTTAAACCATACTTTGCGGAAACCATACGGGAGTACGTTACTTGGTTAAAACACCTAAAGAAAATTAACTAAGAGTTTATTTGAATTCTGAATTTTGGGAAGAGTGTGAATGTGTGGTTGTAAATCATATGAAAGAAGCAAATTTATTTTAACAAGCATATCATTCAACTACAAGGCTTGATTCATATTTATAAGGCATACATAAACAAACAACCATCCTAATTTCTTACTACTGTATATCTTAATTTTGGTTTGGTTGTTTGCCTTCAAATTGTGTTTGGTTAGTTTGGATAGTGTGATTAATTGAAAGGTTGATTGGTGATTTAGTTGTTTAAGTGCTTGTGTTGTTGAATGTATAAAAGAAACCAAGTTATTTTGTGTTTGACAAATTAAACAAACAAGTAAAAGAATTAGATAAATAATAAAAGAAGTTAAGTATTTTTAAAAGGGATTAAAAAGAAAGTTTTTAAATTCCCAATTCACCCCCCTCTTGGGAAGCTATCCTAATTTCACACTATTGTACGAACTCAGCAATTTCCCTCTTTATGCCGCTCTACCAGTAAGACTCTCGCAGATCCCTATACATTTTAGTATTACCTGGATGAATCGTGTACAAGGACCTGTGAGCCTCCTCTAAGATCGTCCTCCTAATGTCCATATCTGTAGGCACACAACCTGGAATGGAATCTCAAGGCCCCCTCATCAGAAATACTAAGTTCCTCTTCCTGTCCGTCCTGCACCTTAGCTATCAGCTCCGCTAATTCTATGTCATCCCTCTGAGCAATCTTAATCCTTTCCTATAGAGTAGGCTGCAATACCAGGTTGACAATAATTGCTTGAGAATCACTTTCTACCAACTCTACACTGAATCTCTCCAGATCGATCTGGATTGGATACTGAACTTCCATAGCTACCAGTGCTGGTCCCACTGATTTCTTGCTCAAAGCATCAGCTACCGCATTTGCTTTCTCTGGGTGGTAACCAATAGTGCAGTCATAATCCTTAATAAGTTTCAACCACTTTCTCTGTCTCATGTTCAGCTCCTTTTGAGTAAAAAAGTACTTCAAACTTTTGTGATCGGGGAATATCTCGCATCTTTCACCGTACAAGTAATGCCTCCAAATCTTTAAGGCGTGTACCACTGCAATCAATTCCAGATCATGGGTAGGATAGTTCTTTTCATATTCTTTCAACTGTTGGGAGGCATAAGCTGCAACCCTACTATGCTGCATCAATACACAATTGAGCCCTTTTAAAGACGTATCACTGTAAATTACATAACCATCACCCCCTGACGGAATGATCAACACTGGTGCAGTAACCAGCCTTTTTTTTTAGTTCCTGAAAGCTCTGTTCACAACTTTCATCCCATTCAAACTTGACATTCTTCCTAGTTAGACGCATTAGAGGCCCTAATAATGCTGAGAATCCCTCAACAATCCAACGGTAATAACCTACCACCCCGAAGAAACTCCTGATTTCCTGAACATTCTTCGGCCTGACCCAATTCATTATTGCTTCAATCTTGCTGGGATCTATAGAAATTCCATCTCCAGATATAACATGCCCCAGAAATGTCACTTTTTCCAACCAAAAATCACATTTACTAAACTTGGCATACAATCTCTTTTCCCTAAGCGTCTAAAGTACGCGCTGTAAATGTGCCTCATGCTCCTCAAAACTCATCGAATAGACCAGTATATCATTAGTGAAAACCAAAACAAACTGGTCTAAATACTGATGGAAGATTCTATTCATCAAATCCATGAATACAGCAAGAGCATTCGTCATACCAAAAGGCATAACGAGAAATTCAGAATGCCCGTATCTGGTCCTGAAAGTTGTCTTCGGTCTAAATACTGATGGAAGATTCTATTCATCAAATCCATAAATACAGTAGGAGCATTCGTCATACCAAAAGGCATAACGAGAAATTCAAAATGCCCGTATCTGGTCCTGAAAGTTGTCTTCAAGACATCTTCTGCTTTTACTTTCACTTGGTGGTAGCCTGATCTGAGATCAATCTTGGAATAGACTCGCGTACCCTGAATCTAGTCAAATACATCTATACGGGGTAAAGGATACCTATTCTTGATTGTCACCTTATTAATTTCCCTGTAATCTATACACATCCTCATAGACCTGTCCTTTTCTTTACAAATAACACTGGAGCTACCCACAATGATACACTGGGCTGAATAGATCCTTTATTCAGTAGATCCTGCAGCTGGTCCTTTAATTGTCCCAATTCTGTCGGAGCCAGTTGGTAAGGAGCTTTAGAAATTGGTACCGTATTGGGAAAAGAAATCTACCTCGCGGTTAAGAGGCAAAGCTAACAATTCTTATGGGAAAACATCTGGAAACTCCTTAACCACTGGTGTATTGTTAAGCTTCAACTCATTTCCTGACACCTCCTTTACAAAAGCCATAAACCCCTGACAACCATCCAAAAGTAACCTTCTCATTTGCATGGCTGACACTAACTGAGGCGGGGAACACACTTGCGACCCCACAAACCTGAATTATTGCTTGCCTAGTCATCTAAAAATTATTTCTTTCAAATGACAGTCAATATTAGCATAGTTAGTTGCCAACCAATCCATACCCAGTATTACATTGAACCCATACATGTCAAGTAGAATTAGATTGGTAGGTAGCACTCTCCCCTGAATTTCTACGGGATAACCTTTGAGCACCCTACGACACTTTACCACTAAACCAGATAGTGAAGCTATTGACATTTCTACATCTAATAACTGGGTCTTGCTTCCAGACAATTTAATGAAATTTGCAGACACCAATGGATGAGTAGCACCCGAATTAAATAAAAAGATAGCATGGCATGACAAAATAGTAAGGGTACCTGTCACAACGTCTATAGCAGTCTTAGTGTCTCCTGGCGCCAGAGCATAAACCCTTACTGGGGCTACATTCCTCTACTGACCTCCACGAGGCGCTTGGTAACCTCCCCTGAACTGCCTAGGAATAGGAGTAGTACCAATAGGTGTAGAACAATCCCGTGCCAGATGCTCTGATCCTCCACATCGATAACATACACCTCTCCGTGCTTGAGACTCCCCCAAATGCCTTTTTCCACATATCTAACATACAAGATAGGTTTGGGCACCCTGAACCTCACGACCCCCGGTCTTCTGTCTCTAACCTCTGTCGTAGTTTCCTTTCCTTCACTGGCCCCAACCATAGCCCTACAGAAAGCCTGAAGGTGTGGACCTCTTCTTCTGTCCCTGTTCCTCCGCACCCAACCGCTCACCAGCCTCAGCCAAAGCTGCTCTATCAATCAACTCACCAATTTTTCAACACTATAACTTGCCTGTAGATCTCATGCCTTAAACCCCTTTCAAACTGTATTTCTTTCTTTGCTTCATCGAGTATGATGAACGGGGTGAAGCGGGACAACTCGATAAACCTCGCCACGTACTACTGAACCATCTATTGTACTAGCTTCAAATGCAAGAATTCTTCCACTTTTGCTTCCCTGACCGTGGCTGGGAAGTATCTGTCAAAGAATAATTCTTTAAATTGGTCCTATGTCATAACTATCGGCGTCGTCCTCTGCTACTCCAGAAGTTTCACTACAGTCCACCACCTCTCGGCCTCCCATGTCAGTTTTTAGGTGGCATAGAGGACCCTCTGCTCCTCCATGCACTACAATATTACCAAAACTTTTTCGATCTCCTGCATCCAATTCTCGGTGGTTGCATGATCAACTCCTCCTAAGAATGCTGGAGGATTCATCTTGGTAAATTTCTCTATTGTGCACCTAAGACCTGCAGATGGGTGTCCCTGCTCTATGAAGCTCCTAGTGATCTCTACCATAACCTGCTGAGCCACACTACGTAATACCGTGTCTGAATCAGCCCCGCCTGCACTTGAGGGCCCTGCACCGTCACTACCACTTGCATGGGCACTACATCCTCTAGGGTCCATCTTGAAAAAATGATAAGCATGACTTAGGGACCCTATCCCTATAATTTATGCATCTAACCAAAATCCCTTATCTTGACATCCTTATCTTATTTCAAGATTCAGTCCTACACTTTAGAAACACAACCCAAAAATAGTTTACTATGGCTTTCCTTAAATCATTACCCCAAGAAAGACACAAAAACCACCACGAAATTCCTACCTCTAAACTGCAAGACAAAATCTCAAATCCTTTTCCTATACTCTAGTATTGTTTCCGCTACACTCTAGAGTCTACCAAACCTAGCAACTTGGACTCTGATACCAAATTGTAACGACCTGCCTAATTTATTCATTTTTTTCTATAATAACATATAATATAATAATCCTGATAACCTGTCCAACTGAATAACATAATGATCCTGGACCCACGAGTACCAGGGATATACCCAAAATACAACTCTAAAACCTAAGTAGCAGGAAATGTAATTTACAACATACCATACAACCAATCACAACACCAGAGTCCTATTAAAACTATTATATATATATATATATATACAATCATCCATAAAAGATCAAAAGTAGCCTAGGGTTACTTCCTAAAAATAAATCCAACCCTGGCTCTAACACTCACCCTTTTGACAGGGTAGCTCGGTTTGACCCTACTATTGTGGAGCTTTATCTGCTCCTCTACCCCGATTTCCTGAAATATTTATATAGCTGGGGTGAGACACCTCTCAGTAAGGGAAATAAACTATTATCAGTGTGTAGCGTTATGAACATTTTCATGTTACACATATAAACAGTATAATAAGCATATTTGGTAAAATCTAACTGTAGCAGAACTGAGTAAAACACGATTATCAGATCATAATAAAACATACTAGATTTCTATACATGAAAATCATCTTATATAATTGTACAATACTGAAATAACACTCAGGATGGATAACTAGCTGATGTCATGTCTTACCCCCACATGATTAGGTTGTGCAGCCCAAAGGCGGGACCTTGCAATGGTTGGCCGACCATGTTAGATCAAACATAAGTTTATAAGTGCGATGGACCTGCCCCACCTGGTCCCAGACTACCAGGAGGACAACTCCACTCTACACTGAAGCCACATCGACTGCCATCTTCCATATTGCTGGTCGTGTGGTAGCACTATCATAATTTTGAACATACAACTACGGTACCATGCTCCTGAAACTGAACTAAACCATGCCATCCGGGTTTTTATATCATATAATAAGTTTCATATACTGAACATAGTTGTTTCTTATTTCATAATAATATCTGACATGATAATATTTCATGAATTTTGTCTTGTCATACATGATTATGGCATCTACGCCAACATGAATCATGACATCTGCGACGGCATGAATTATGACATCTGCGTCGGCATAATAGAACATGAATTATGGCATTTGCGCCGGCATATCACAATATACTGAACATAATTTCTCTTTATTGTTTAATATTACAAACATAAAATCATGGTTCCTAAATTGTTTTATAATTGCTCCGAAAACTATCATATCATGTTTGATTTGGGAAAACATATTATTTTGATATACATAATTATATGGAAATTTAAACTCATGCCACACAGAAATGGGTAACATTCTGAATGTAAAATCTGTTCTAAAATCATAACTTTTGACAAAATACGTTAAAATCATATCCCTGTTCATAACAATATATCTCAAACATAATTCTATAATATACATATTTTCCTGAAATTTAATGCTGTAAAATAATAAATAATTTCATAAAAATTCTGACTTAGTTTATCCCCTTATCTAATTTACTGAGAAGCCCCCAAAACTCCCAATTCCTACACCTACAGTGTTCCCAGCACAACACCTTGAAATTAACATTTTCCCTAATAAAACTTCAGTATTATCTTTCCTAACATATTATCCTTAGTCCAAGAACATCAAATACCCAATAAAACTGAAATTAACTAACTTACCCAAAACTTTGGGATAGTTCCCAAGTTAGCCTAACCAACGATCTACTCCAGCAGATATGGAGAGAATCTTCTTAGGAGTAGCGTGGCAGTTTCGAATCGTCGACGAATTTCAAGTCCTGAAATGGCCTCTATCGGTAATTCCTCTTCAACGAGACACATGTCCTTATCAACGATCCTAATAAACCGCTTCGTTGATGAACTCTTCGCGTTCGTCGAAGAGATCCTGGTGTGACTCCCTTTAAAAATTCCTTTTTCTCTCCTTCTTTTATTATTTAATTGCTATAATTTAGTGGGTCTCTACATGACACACCATGGGAAAGACACAAAAATTGAAAATTATATGATATTATATTTGAATATCTACATGCCCAACTTTCATAGATAAAAAATCATGTTTGTCATATAATAGTTTGTTCATATATTAAACACAAAACCTATCCATTACTTCAAATCTAATCATTATTTTTTTATATATATTATCCATATATGCAAAATGTAATCCCAAAAAATGAATGTGTATAGTTGTGATATATTATACTTCCAACACTACGCTTTTATAAATATCCAAAAAACTATTTAACCCCTAAAAAACAGTGTTTACTCCATCAATTGTGTCCACTAGCAATAGTTTGCCCTTGCCTTTGACCCGCGCTTATTCTAGGAACTTTATCTCATATAGGAGCTCTTTGGCAAGTGCACCCGTTGGGTCCAACAACCTTATAAATGCAACTCCTAATAGTAGTGGATTGCAAACATATTTGATGCAAACTCATCAGCTTCTCTTCTTTTGCTCTTCTTTGGTCATCCCAGAAATCGTCAAAGTAGGTCGCTCCATCTCGACATATGTATCAGCTGATTATAATGATTCATGGCGTATAAGACGAATAATGTGCTTATAAGAATTTAGCTATAACTCAGTTGAGAAGTATTTGTCAATGTACTCCACAACATTTATCCATTTACTTCTTAATGATGTTGTAGCATGCTTGTATGGGACGCCATTGATGCCAAACATGACAATTACAAGTTTTTTTTTGCTAGAATTCCTACAAACTTTACAAAGCCTTCAATTACCTCATGTTAATGTCATCCATCATATTGAAGCCTACAAAACCTTGCATCCAAGATGTGGTATCTAATTATCTTCCTAATCTCCAACGTGATCAAGGTCTTGAAACCACAAGACTTCTCATAACTCTTGTGTATTTGCAACCATCATCTTGCACCTAATTGTATCAACAAGAATTTAAATTGGCTTATCTTTCAATTTGATAGACCATTCACTAAATTACTCTACCATGTTGTTGGTATTATGATATGTTTACACTCTAGGATCAAATGCATGTCTTGCCCAAGACTTAATGGTATTGTCATCAACTAATCATGAAATTTCCTATTCTCCTTTTGCGATTTATTCATAACGTTCTCAAATAATGGTTTATCATGTGTAGGAACACTCTCACAAAAGGATAATTTAAGCAATAACCCCAAGAAATGTGCTTTGAAATTTGCACGTAATTGTCTACAACAGATTCGATGAGTTTCACTAGGCATCTCCTCAAAAATTACATCTATAATGCCCTAACAAAATAATATGATAAAATAAAAAGACAAATATATTGAAAATTTTAATCGGAAAAACATTCAAGAAGTTAACAAAGAAGAAAATAGAAATTTTCAGCTCACCCTTTGCCTATGACTCACGAAACACCCAAACCACTCTTCTCTGCATTGTGCTAGGATCCCACCTAAGTAGTGCATAAAAAATGCCCAACTCTCCTAATTTTCACTTTCGACAATTGCATAAGCCAAAGAAAACAAACCTATATTTTTTATCAAAAGCAATTACAGACAACATTACACTACTATGGAGTCCTTTCAAGAGACACCCATCTAAGAAAATGAATGGCCTACATCCCTCTTAAAGCCCTTGAATCATGGACTTAAACAAAATGAAGAATGTCTTGAATGTGGGGTTAATTGAAACTAGTAACCCCTTACATTCTAGTTTTATTATGATCCTAAGATTTGTTTCTAAAATAATACGAGCATATGTAGCTAGTTTCTTGTAGGGCTCAAAATGGCTCCCTTCATTTGCTTATTTTTTTTTATGTCATGCTCAACAAAACTACTTTTGGCTAGGTTCAATTCTACACTTCTTTTGCATTTCAGCCCATATGCCCTCTAAAGGCATATTTGGATTAGTATGCAAGAAACACAATTTCTGAGTAATCCATGTTGAATTTGCATTCATGTTTCTTACAATTCAAATACAGGTATGCTCTTGTTGGAATGTTTTGATTTTAAATTCACTTATCACGTAATGGGGAGGCAAGTATACGCCAAGGGCATTCATTTGTTACATGCTTAGTAATTGCCCTATACTTCTCATTTTTATCCCTTTTCAAATCAAATTCCTTTTGAATGGAAAAGTCCCTCAATGCATCCCTAAATTTAGTGGCATTCTTGAATACCATAAAAAGCTCTAACACTACTTTCCTACTATCATTAACTTCATCAAACTGTGAGCTTCCATAAGGATGGTTAAAGAGAGTAAGTATATCCAACTCCTCATTTGATCTATTACAATTTGAGCTATTACACCATCACATTCCTCATTAGAATGATAATTAGAGAGACTACCATTACTACCATAATCATGCTCTAAAATCCCAAAAAAGCTATCCATCTCTATTTCTTCCACTTCATTAGAAGGATTTCATTCATCATCATCATAACTAAAACCACAATGTTTGTTGTCTTGTCCTTCACCAAGACCGCCAGTACCACTTATATTAGAAACATAAGGCACTACAACAAGTTCATCAACTTCTAAGACAATTAGTTTCTTGAGATAATGGTGGCCTAAATTAGAAGGCCCTTATGTAAGTTGAGAATGCAACTGACTAACACTAACTATGAGAAGAATATTTTTAATTCCCCTATACATCTCAAACATTTCTAACATTTCAAAATCATAATAAATATATCTTTTCTATTGGAAGCTCGTCAAACAAAGAGATCACCGCAATAGAAGAAATTCAAGGACCCTTGAAAGCAATTTCACACACATCATTCAACAAACGTGAATACATATAAATACTAGGGTCCATTATCGATACTTTGCCCCTTCAAAAACATATAACACAACCAATTTATGAACAAAGGAAATGATCATGTAGAAAATACCCAGAACCTATTTAAAGAAATAGCCCAAAGAAACATTGCCTTATAGAATGCTATAATTTGGGAATACTTTCAAAATAAGCAATTTGATAAAGGATTTGTTTCATACAATGAAATGGTTGGGCATGATATCCATTTGTATAATACTATGATTGTAAGGCTAATACAATGAGCAATTAGAAAGTGCGAAGCAATGCCAATCAAAGATTTTGTACCTATATAATTTCAAGGTACACTTATTATGGCTTTTGCTCCATGAAGACATTTAGGTTTTTGATGAGATGTCGTTGAAAAACTTGATTTCTTGGAATTTGGTGATTGTGGGTCTTGTGGATTTTTGTTTTGGTCAAAGAATTTTTTTGATAAATGAGTAGCAAAGATGTTACATCTTGGACTAGTATTTGGGCTTGCAATGCATGACATATAGACATATAGTTGAAGCTTTTGAGCTTTTTGAAGGCATGCCTGAAAGAGATATTCAAGCCTAGAATTCAATAATAGTAAGTTATATAGCAAATGGTAATGTTGAAATTGGAAAGATTATTGAGCATGATTTTGACTTATGAAGCAAATTGATAAATGGGTTTTTGAGTTGTGGATGAATTAATGATTCTTTAAGGTTGTTCATAGAAATGACCTATAAACACCAAAGATTATGGAATTGAATCATCATGGAAATGGAAAGCAATAGAAAATATTCGAAGAAGATCATGTTTTTTTTTTTTTTCTTGAAAATTGCCAATTGATAAGTATTACTATTGACTATTTTAAAATAAGAAATGTTGAAAGAACAATTAAGTTTTTGAATTGGTCCCAATTTGAGATGCAACTATATGGAAGATCACAATATTTGGACTAGGAAAAAATTATCTAGGAGACAAAATGAAAGGTGGGGTCCAAGTCTGAATGAGCTACATATATTAATTGTTAATATATTTTAGTTATCCTATATGAACTTGGAAATTTTGCAAGACGTTAAATGTGGCTTGAGCTCTTTGCATATCAATTTGACATATGCCACACCAAATCATGTGAATTTATATTGTATAGACCAAATAAACACTTGGTGATTTTTTATGGTATAAGGCATTATAGTCAATTGGAGTTGTTATTAGAAACACCAAGTCATGTTTATACGATTTGTTATTATGTTTTAAGCTCAAAGTCATGTTTATTCAAGACCTTGTAGATGCTCTTGTCAAACCAAAGTGAGAGGTTTCTCTCAAATACATAATTTTAAGAGTAACTATGTTGTCTTTTGACCCCCATCTTCATCCATCTTCCTTATTTTGCTTTTTGTAAACTAGTCTTGAATTGTTGGAAATGGTGTGATCCCAAGAGGGGGGGGGGGGGTGAATTGGGTTTTAAAAACTTTGCGGCTAATTAAGCATTTCGCCGATTCACCACAAATCATATCTCATTCATAATGCAAACGTGTATGTAAAATAATTGAACTATGAGTACAGGCATACACGTGTGCAACATATCTCATTTAAAATAAAGGTGTGCAAGAAAATAATACAACAATAAATAAATAGATATACACATACTGAATTTAAAGTGCAGTAATTTAAATGAGATAGGGAGAGAGCGACACAAAATATTTGTTATCGAGGTTCGGCCAAACCAGCCTATGTCCCTGCCTTAGCCATACCCCCCAAGGATTGCACTATCCCTACTCACTTAAACGGGCGGAGCATAAGCCGTTTACATCCTCTCCTTACAGGGCGAGGAAAACCTCAGATCAATTTTCGGGTTGAACCGAACTGGTCTCACTTATGGAGCTAAGACTCCCTAGTTTAATTTTTGAACTGAACCGATCCGCTCTCACTTACGGGGTTGAGATTCTCCTATTCAATTTCAGACTGAACCCAATTGATACAATAAAAACATTTTTGTAAATGAAAATGCTTCTGAAAAATACAAGTAGAAATGTACACATTTAAGCTCAAATGCACTCTCATATGATATGCAATAATGCTCAGTAGAGAAAGTGTGTAAAATAAATATTTCAATCTTTGATGAAAGACAAATATGATAAAATGCATCAAATATTTGAACCCTAATAAAATACTTCTCCAAAAAAATATTTTCAGTACTAAACAGGAGAACCTAGGGTTTGGTTTTCAAATAATTTTTGCACAAATGAAATATATGGGAAAATGAATATTATGTTCTCCAACAAAGATTTATGCAAATGAAAAATATTTGGAGAATTTAGGAGTTAAGTTCAAAGATATTTGTGCTATGAATACAAAAAAACAAATGCCCAAATAAAATACTCTCTTAAAAATGATTTGCAAAAATAAATTAAAGAGAGTTTGGAGAGTATGAAAAATTTGACCCCAAGATGATTTTTCAAGTAAAAGAGTATGTGGGGGAACTCTGATTAGGAAAAAGATTTAAGAGAAAAGTTAGGCTAATCAAAGCAAATGAGGGGGTATTTATAGATTTCATGAAAATTATGACCATTGGGGACACACTCGGTATTTTGAAAAAAGTTTAATTAAAAGTTAATGACGTTTTAGCTCTTTTAAAAATTCCAACCCGAGAGTTTCAGTTGGTCGTATTTAAGGTTTGGTCGACCAGATTGCTCAGTTCAATCGATCATGGTGTTTTTGAACTGAGGTATTGGTCGACCAGACTTAAGACAATATTTGAACCTCCGAGGTTCGGTCGACCAAGTCAAGTTCGGTTGACTAGATTCATACGTTCGGTCGACTAGGTCCTTTTATAAATAGGAGTTCGGTCGACCAGGGCGTTGGGAAATCCCCACATGCCAGTTTGGTCAACCAGGGCGTTGATGTTCATTTTAAGATTGGTCGACCAGATGGTCAAACCTTTGACCCTGGGGAGGTTCAGTCAACCAAAGGTACTCTGTATGTTAGGGTTCAGTCGATCGAACACACTAACTTTGTGCATTCAATTCCTAACTCTCTTTTAAAGACACCCCTGTTCACATAATTGATACTTCTATGTTATAGGGGGTTTTTTCATGCAATAATTTAGGAACTATGGTCAGTCTAAGGTCTTTAAGCTAATCTTAAAAATCTGGTGTCGGTCGACCTCCCCTACGATCAATCTATGGTCATCTGAGCGTTTAGACATATCATGCAAGATGTATACATTATTACAGATCAAATAACAAAAACTTAAATGCATTGTACAAATAAAATCAAAATATCTTCTTCTTGATCTTCTTTACTTTTTAATTTTCATGGAAAACCCCTGATCACATGAGCTTTATGCGTCTTTGGCTTCCATTCTTAGTCCCCTTATGTGTGTGTTGAATTATAACCTGTTCAATCACTAGATACGTACATAAGGAACTTGCGATTTGTCATTATAAAAATAAAGGATTGGACTCAAAAAGCCAACAAATAAGTTTTGAGTTTGCTAGAAAAAATGGAAGCAATGTGGCTTATAACCTCAGTCTAACCCATTTTTATTATATAAGAACGTGATATCTTGTTTTAATTCTAAATTCTCTTATGATGGGTAGCATTTATCCAATGTTTTTAATATTTATGGTCATTTGAGGATAAATATCAAGAGAAATTAAAATTTAAGACTTTGAAAGGCGTCACTACTTGGAGTTATCCTTACATTGGTGTCTTTTATCCCTTTCACCTTATGCTATCAGGAACTCCCAAGTACAAGAACAAATATATAATGCAAGTGTGTGTACAATAATTAAGGTTGGTATTCAAAAAACTCTAGCATTAAGTATCAAAACATATTAATGTTATTGAGCAATTATTTATTCCTATAAACATGTATATATTAATTCCTCATCCACCTCTAAATGATATACCCAAGAATGGAAACAAGAAAATATTGGAAGAAAAATAAGTAGAATCAAGGGCAAAAAATGTGACAAATCAAAAATTAGAAACTAAAATTTCACAAAAGACATACTTTATTGACCTCGTCTGGTTATCCCTAAAGTGGTAGCGAAACTATAGTAAAATTTCTTTGAGGGTTCATCCCAGGAAGCATAAACAAAAACACAATAAAAAAGAAACAAGCAAAAACAAAATTAAAAGTTTGGAGAAAAACAATACAATATCCAAATCAATGAGGAAAAATGGTTTATAAAAAAAAAACGCTTATTTTAGACATACAAGGTTTTAAATCTATTGTGAAAAACAAATTGTATTTGCACAGTGGAATATATTTGTGTAGGATCAAACACACAATGCAGTAAATGATGAATATATAGAAAAATCCACAACCACATCAAGTATGAAATGCCTCGAACCCTTAAACCCAGGCCCGGTGTGTTATACCTGATCATATTCCTGATAAATCATAATTAAACCTAACATACGTGGCGGAAAACATAATCATAATCTTCATGTAACATAATACCAGAGTTTACTAATGCTAATTATAATCCATATTAAATCATCCATCACCTGCATTTCCATAAATCTACATAACTCCCAAAACAATTCAGTATTTTCACAATCATTCCTTACTTAATAGCCTTAAAACATAAAGGCATAATATTTACATTCCCCGAAATTAACATAAAAATATACCATTTTCTTTTTCTATTTCCCAATAATGCTATAAAAACCTTAAGCTCTCAAAGCTCGATCTCGAGGAAATCCTGAAAAAAAGATAAATTCATATTTAGGTGAGACACATCTCAGTAAGGGAACAAACAATATATTAAAGCAGTGTGTGACCAACATGAGTTTATAATCAACATAATATTTAACATTTAAAAATCGTTAACGCAATTTTTAAAATCATTCTCTGATCCTATTCAAACACATGCAAATATTTAACCCACTAGAGTACCCGAGGATAGGGGTGATTACCCGCCCATACAAGTAGCACCCCTCTACTATGATATTTAAGCAACCCAAAGGTCGCAGCTAAAGCATACCAGGGCACTCACCTTACTCAGTAAGCCCTCAAGTGATAAATTAATCTCGTACTCATACTGTTCAACAATAGCTTACCGGCAAAAGCCCTAAGGATAGGGAAATCTACCCGCCCATACAAGTAGGTTCCCTCTGCCCTAATATGTTATGCGGCTACTGCCATATCTGTAACTACTAGTGCACTCGCCTTACTCAGCAAGCCCTTAGGCGAAGAGTATGTCTCGCCCAATCGTAACATGTTCTACGTACATACATACTTCTATTATCATAATACATCATTCTATTATGTCATTATACATTCATGCACATTCATTCCTGTTCATAACTTAACTTTGCATTTCGTTTCACTTTAAGTGACTCTTTTCCATTTACATAATTTACCTTTGTCATTTCATTTCATTGTCATTTTATCGTCATTTCATTGTATAACATTTCATTTCATTACTTCGTACTACAGCTAGTCTTTAGCCATCATCAGTTAGTCTACGTAGAAACGTGCTAGATCTGTTAACACAGCTCTTTTTAGTTGTCATCAGTTAGTCTACACAGAAGTGTGCTAGATCTGCTAACATGACTGTCTTTCAGCTGTCTTACATTTACATGATTGCATTTAACATACACAGACAACATTGTCCATATCATATTTTATTTTCATTACTTTACTTACTTAGCCTGTATCTCATACATTTAACATATATTTGCACAGAATCTTATGCCACGCAATTTAGTAATAAAATTCATACACTGCCTATAAAATAAGCCAACCAACATTTAATGTTTATATACTAAAAATACCTTTCATTTCTTACTTAATTATCTTGAAAATATTTCCCACTTTCATCAGTTTATTTTCGCATATACATATCTAATAAACAACCCTAAACTCGAAAAAAATATAATTTAAACAGTTGATATTTTACCCATACCGAAACATATACACGTACTTATAACACAATTTATTTTTTCATTAAATTTATAAAAATTCTGATTTAATATATATTTTTCCCCTTACCTGGTTTCTTGAACTACGTCAACAGAGACTCCGAAAAATACCTGCGGCGCTCACCCGGACCCTGAAATTAGATTGCTAGTTCCAAAAAAATATTATTTAAATATTTCCTAAGGCCATAATTCCTAAATAAATAACAATATCCTTAAATTTAGCCAAATTCTCAAATCTCACTCTCACTTTGGAGTAGGGCCTAGAAAGTCCCTATTGAAAAATTACCTATGTCAAAATGACGACAACGACGACTAGGACCCCGTGGTGGTGTCCGTTCGTCGATTTAACCACATATTAACAGCGAAATTGAGAAAATAGGAAAAAATTACCTTTCTCTAGGAGTAGTGCCTAAGCCATTCCCATGAAAAATCTGCTCCAGTAGAAATGTTAGGTGCGGAATCAGGATTCCAACGACACCTTCCGTTTCCCGATCCATCACAAGCTCGCCGAGTAATTGAGAGAAAAGGAGAGAGACGGAGACAGAGCACAGGAAAATTAAAAAAATTTCAGAGAGGGGGGGGGGAGTTGAGTGCAGCGTCTTATTTCTTCTTGTTGTTCTTCGTCTTCTTTTACTTTTCTTAACTATATATATATATATATATATATATATATATATATATTATAATAACTTATATATATCATTTTAATTAATTAATAAGTTTTAATTTTTTTTAAATCCAATGTAAAAATATTTAATTTAATAACTAAATATTTAATTATTTAATTTATCTCAATTTAATTTAATTTCTTTATTTTTAATTTTTTTCTTCTTCTTTTTCCCACACCATTCCTTTTATTTATTTATCTGTTATTTTATTTATATACATATTTTTCAAATTATTTTAATCTTTTAAAATTTTCGAGTCTTTACAAAGTATATGAAAGCAAGAACAACAAACAATACAAGGAATTATGTGGTTCGGCAATGCTTACATCTACGGGAGCAAACGATAAGGATTCACTATCTTCTTGTCCAAATTACAAAAAACAATACATCAATTCTCTCAACAATTACAACCATCTCTCTACAAATACATCTAAGAAGACATATAAATAGAATTCCTGGAGGTTTTCCTTCCAAACTTCAACCATATTAACGTACCCCTTTCAAAATTTGAAATATGTGCTGGGTGTCTAGAGCCAAACCGTCTACAGTTAAAGCCTTACCGTCGATGGTTTCCCCTACTGCTACTTGATTTCCTTCATTCTTTCCTTTTGTGTATGCTTTCCACTCAGTATTTGAGTCACATTTCACAACAATCTCCACCTTGGAAAACATACGTCCCTTAGTAGAAACTGAAAACACAAACCCGCCGCTCCACCTTAAACTTGGGACGTTAGGTTGGGAGCGCCTCCCATTTAGAATCTGGAGACAAACACCAAGTCCAAGCAAGGCTTGAACTTGCCTATGCAGCTTTAGCTTCTGCCATGAACCTCGATTCAGTTGTGGATGCAACAACCTAAGACTGCGCCCTAGGCTTCCAACAAGGCATTCCCACTACAGTAAATACAAAAGCTGTTGTAAGCCTTCTATCACCAAAGCCCCCTGTATAGTCTTCAAAAAATCTCAATAACTGATGAACCACTCTGTTGCTTGCCAAACACCCCATTGCACCATCATAGGGAACCTTTGACATATCCCAAACATCACAGTCCATCCTTGGGTATTGAATAGTAGACATTTCACATTGATTCTCCACAGAACCCCCCTGAGACGGCAAACATAGTCTCCCTGCAGTTTTGTCCACAAAGCCATCATGAGATAACACCAATCTCCTTGCAACTTTATCCATAAAGCTAACTTGAGATAACACTAATCTCCCAGCAGCTCTATCCATAAAGTCACCCTGAGATAACACTAATCTCCCTGCAACTTTGTCCATGTGAATCTTCAAACCAAGACCCTTCTTGGTCATACCCAAAATCTTCATGTCAAAACCTTTCAATATAGTTCCTAGCTGATTAGCCTCGGCCAAAGTCTTCCCATCCAATAACATGTCATTCACAAATAACAGATACATCGCTCCCTTACATCCTATCACCCTCTTCCCCACTGGAAGCCTCACTAACTCCCACATCTGGTTCTTATGCAATAACTTCATCTCCTCCACCATAACACTTTTCCTTTTATTTCTCCCTTTGTTGTGCACTGCAACTTGAAAAATAGTAGGAACCCTATTGCTGGTAGTAATGAATGCATAAAACACCATAATGTCAAATTTATGCATGAGTAGTGGTCTGATAGTGCACCTAGGCCCACCATGATCCTGCTAATCTCCCGAGTTGAAACTCCCTGCAATATGAACACAATATCATCTTTGCCCTGACTCTGTAGCTCCACCTGCATCACATGCCCATTTATAGTGATACTGTTGACCTGAGATAGAACTCCCCGCATTTCTGCCTTGAGTATCTAACTCCACCTAAATTACATGTTCACTGCTACTGTAGTTTTCTAGCATTTGTTTCTCTTCCTTTACTTGAGAACGTTGCCCCATCACTTTCTCACTAAAATCCATATCACTGATCACCCCTTTGTTTGCCACAGGATCACCCAGCTTGAACCCACCTTTCTTATACCCCCAGAAAGATGTACTGTTTGGACATAACACCAAGCCTAGATCCAACATCACTAGAAACATGCACCTGTGGACATCGACTCAAACCCGAGTAGTCTACCATAAAACCTGCCCAGAATTCTCTTACAACTCTCCCATTTAGTGATACCTTTAGCAATCGGTTAAACGAGAAACGCATCATACTCACCGACTTTACCAAGAAGTTCACTATAAGCCCTACATGTAACCTGCCCTGCTAAGAAAACTCATTGAACAAAACTAGCGTACTCAGACCCAATGTTTGACTTGAGGATCTCTCTTTCGGTTTGGTTCTCCACTTCAACCTCAAGTCAAACATGGTAAACACCTCAAGCTTGCGCCACATGAAATAAACCAAGACCTTTCATGATAAACCCAACACAAACATATGTCTTCCCCTTGACGCTACCCTTATCGGTCCCCAAACATCTGAATACATATAGTCACCCATATGCCCTAACCACATATGCTTCAGAACATCCGACTCAAATTCTACAGCTGCAGCTTCACCTACAACTGTAATACCCTGCAGTGCATAGATATTTCCCGCTACCTTTTGTCCTTTCATCACTATCAAGTCGCCTTTACATACTTTCATTTCCTCACTTTTAGACTTATAACTATATCCATTACAATCTAAAGTGCCCAATGAAATTACATTCTTTCTTAGATCCGGTACATGCCTTACATTACATAAGGTTCTCAATACACTATCATACATTTTGATTTTGACGCTTCCAATACCAATTATTTTGCATGAAATATCATTTCCCATCAAAACATAACTAGTATTAACTGACCTGTAGGTGTTGAACCATTTTCTATTTGTTGTCATATGATAAGAGCATCCAGTATCTAGGATCCAAGAATAATCCGTGAGGCACTTCGAACCCGATAATACACATAACATATCACCATCACTGCTCCCTAAGTCTCCTTCCACTACATTTGCAGATTTTGACGGACCCTGCTGATTTTAAGCATTCCCTTTCTTCCACTCCGAACATTCCGGACTTATGTGCCTAATTTTACCGCACCTAAAACACTTTATGTCCTTCATTTTCCTAGACTGCAACCAAAATCCACTCCGGGACTTACATCTTCCTTGTTCTTGGTTACTTTTCACCACAGGCCCTTCACCATGTGAAACTTCATCGCTGGCCATTTTTCTTTGATGAAAATTGAGCAATGTGCTTGTCACCTCTTCCGAATTCAAGCTTTCTTTGCTCTGTGTCAGAGTGGTAACCAAATTCTTATACGCGTGAGATGCAGGTAGGGAATTCAATAGCATCGACATCTTATCTTCCTCCTAAAACTTTACATCAACACACATCAAATCACTCACAATCTGATTGAAAGTGTGATATGTTGGTTTAAATCCTAACCCTCCACCATTTTAAGCCAATACAACCTTTTCTTAAGAAATAGTTTGTTCGATAAAGACTTAAACATATACCAGCTTTCCAGTTTATGCCAAACTACTGTCGGAGAATCCTCATCCATAACGTGATACAACACGTCATCAGCCAAACACAGTCGGATGATTGATACTGCCTTTGCCTCCAATTCATTCCAAGTTGCTTTATCCATACTTTCCGGTATAATTTTGTATAAGGCCTTCACCATGCGTTACTGCACTAAGAGATCCTTCACCCTTCTTTGCCACAAATTGAAATTCCCGATTCCATGAAACTTGACAATGTCAAATTTTGCAAATGAAGATCCAAAGGCCATTACAACAATGCTCTAATATCAATTTGTTGTGAAAAACAAATTGTATTTGCACAGGGGAATATATTTGTGTGTATAGGATCAAACACACAATGCAATAAATGATGAATATACAAAACAATCCACAACCACAACACGTATATGAAAGCAAGAACAACAAATAACACAAGGAATTACGTAGTTCGGCAATGCCTACATCCACAAGAGCAAACGACAAGGATTCACTATCTTCATGTCCAAATTACAAGAATAATACATCAATCCTCTTAACAATTACAACCATCTCTTTACAAATACATCTGAGAAGACATATAAATAGAGTTCTTGGAGGATTTCCCTTCAAACCTCAACCATATTAGCGTCCCCATTTCAAAATTTGAAATCTGCGTTGCGTGAGCCAACCATCAACGGTTTCATACAGAATTATTGGCCTAACAAGGCTTAATCTTGTTTTGATGATAACAAATCAATGTTACTTAATACGTTTTTTTTAAGTTAAGTTTTAGGACTCAAGTGTTTTTATGAAATCAAGTGAGTATGCTTGAAGAACTTGAACGACGTGTACGCTTAAATCTATGAGCCATGATGGATATAAAGCATATTGAAGAATTGGTTAAAGCTTGGAAAAAGTGTGGAAGCTATAAGACATGAATACTTAGGCTCTTAGATAGCTTTTATCTTGTTAAAGTTTAATGTAAGTACTTAAAATTTCAATATTGATGATTGAAGCTCTTAGGAAATGTTGTGGAGTTAGAGACCTATTTTTAAATCATGGAAAATATTTCCATAAAGTCTCACATAAGTTTTCCAAGTTACAAGTTAAGTTTTGGAACTAAACTTTGAAAAACAAAAGTGACTAGGTGGTCAGTCACCCGATGTGTACTGGCTTTGTTAATGAACGAACATAATAGGAGCAGACGACTGACCTATAGTGACCTGTTGACTGACCCAGTACTGACTTTCAAAATGTGCTCTTTTTAAAAGAGATCAGGCTATTGACCCTTGGGTTTAGCAGACTGATATCTATGTTTTAAACTTTTAACAGATGGTAGGCTCACCAAGGCTTGGGTCCTTAACTTCCAAAAATAATATTTATAAAACCTAACTATCTTAAGTTTAGTAGAAAGTGGGTAATTTGGGTAGCAATCCACGGTGACTTAAAGCGCAGTTATCAAACCACTTCCAGATTAGTTTATCATAGCATTGTTATGAAAAAGAAGTAAAAAGTGGTATTTTTCAATGGGTGAATTCTAACCAACTACTGGAAAGCAATTAAATGAAAGCAAGTAAATCTATATTAACTCTACTATTACAAAGCAGTGTTTAGACATGAGTATAGTTTAGGATGTTGTTCTGCTTACTCCAAGTTTAGTGAGTTTACCATACTAAACTAACTGGAACTCGACTAAGCAATCCAAGGAGTCATTTGAGGGTATAGAGTAGTAAGGGTGCACCAGCCATCCGGAGCACAGTCAGGAACCGGAGTGTACTCTAGTACAACGATCATGAGAACCTCTATGGGACACTGTAGCCTAATACGTGTACCTAACTGAAGCAATAGAGGTGCTAATCTTGTCACTAAACATCATCATAATCTAAACTATAAATGAAAGCAATAAAGGAAAGCTATAAATGAAAGCATGTAAAAATATCATCCCTTTACATTCATCACGTCTGTCACTAACGCTAGGAAGTACAAAATAAGATCCTAATATACACGACTATTGTATGAATGCTGCCAGTTGTCACAGGCTATCAAACACTCCATACACGAACCAAAACTACTATACTCCTATTCTAACTTGGCTCTCAATGACTTCATTGGTCTGTCACTAACCTAAGAGAGGCCAAAGAGGAACCCATAGATTGTGTTCGTTGCGAATATTTATAGGCTCTAGGGTTTACAAGGGTTGTTTTACAAGTTAGGAAAGTTTGCAGCAAATCTCGAGTAGCAGATCGTCGTTGTCGACCAAGTTGCTCCTCTGGCATTCTTGTGCGCGCCATAGTTGGATCTCGTGGGAAGTCAGGGATTTGAATCTTCAATGTCTTTGACTTCATCGTGCCTCAAGGTCTTGATGGTTGAGCTGATGGTCGAGACTTGCAGTATCTTGATCCTCAAGAAATCTCATTATCTCGACATAGTCGCCTCAGAAGGTCTCTTGGTCAAACACTTTGTTGAGACTCTCGACATTTTTGAATTTCAGTTATGTATTAATATCTCTACGTGGTCGCTTCAGGGTATCACTTGGTCGTGCACTTGGTCGAACCTTGCAGCATTCAGATCTCAGTCTAAACCTTGGAATTTGCAGTGGAAGACTAAGTCGCCCCTATCGTTTGCTGGTCGCAACACATGGTCGAGCATCATCTTCTTGTCTATTTATGATCTGAAGCTTCTGGAGCTTGGCTGAACGTCTGAATTAAAGCTTTGAATGCTTAAAATCCTCCTTGGCTTCTTGTAATGCCTAACTTTATGGTTTTAACTTGTTTTTCCTAAAAAAGACAAACAAACCTTGCATAACTCTGAAAATGATAACTCTGGGTAAATACATAATAAAATGAGGATAAACAAAGGTAAATGAGGGTCTAAAATCATGTATTTTAGGGACTCATCAACAACGCTGATATTGTTTCCAAATTTGATTTCTTGGTTCCCAAACTCAGAGAAAACTTGGGAAAATGGTAAAAAAAACCTTTTTGCTCTATATATAGATTATATTCTCGCAAATTAGGTTAACTCGCAACACACGATTCATATTTTTGAGTTATACTGTTGAAAGTTTTCCTAAAAGAGCTGTTGTGTTCTTGCTGAAATTTCTCAGGAAATTCTAATTCAATATTTTTAAATCCACATTCTTTAATCAGATTACTGGTGATATAATCTTGCGCTTCATCTTCTTTATTGATTCCATTGAAGTATACTGTAAAAAACATGATTTTAGACCCTCATTTACCTTTATTTATCCTTATTTTATTATGTATTTACCCAGAGTTATCATTGTTTAGAGTTATGCAAGGTTTATTTGTCTTTTCAGGAAAAACAGGTAAAAACCATGGAGTTAGGCATTACAAGAAGGCAAGGAAGATTTGGAGGATTCAAAACTCGAATTCAAATGTTCAACCAAGCTCTAGAAGCTTTAGATCATAAATAGACCAAAAGATGACGCTTGACCATGTGGCATGACCAACAAAGCACAGGGGCGACTTAGTCTTCCACTGCGAGCTCCAAGGTTCAGACTGAGATCAGAATGCTACAAGTATCGACCAAGTGCGTGACCAAGTGATACCCTGGAGCGACCACGTTGAGATACTGAGACAGAACCGAAATTCAGAAATATCGAGAGTCTCGACAAAGTGTATGACCAAAAGACCTTTCGGGGCGACTATGTTGAGATACCGATATTTCCGCTTTAGAGTATTATAGTCATGTTCTTTTGATTTGCTCTCTTTTGTTTTCACTTTATTTGTCAATTTCTATTTACTTTATTTTGTTTTCTATTTTTGAAGTCTGAATCTGTGTGCTTACACGTGTGTACGTTTGGTCTGTGTTCGTTGGAACCCGAGATAATTCCCATAAATCTTGAGATTGAAAAATCTCGTAGGTACCTTAGGAAATCTATCTCTAATCCGAAGAAGACATAGTCTTCTGAACTGAAAGCAATGGCTGAAGATAACCCCCGGTTCCCGCTGAACAAATCCTAGAACCCCATGCTCCCCACCTACCTGTGGGGGGAGAGCAACACCTTCGACCTCTTAGGGACTACTTTGTACCTAATTGCATACACATCACCGTCTTGCATCCGGTTCCCGGATGTTCAAGTGGCACAATTTGAGATAAATACTTCAATCATCGCGATGCTGCCTAACTTTCATGGGAACTCAACGAAAAATCCTTATCAGCATCTAGATGAGTTCTTGGAAATTTGTTCCACCATCTGCATCCCTAATTTTAGTGATGATGCTTTGCATCTTAGGCTCTTTTTGTTCTCTTTAAAGGATAAAGCCAAATATTGGCTGACTTCCTTAGAACCGAACTCGGTGACCAATTGAGCCACCATGCAACATGAATTTCTTAAAAAGTACTTTCCAATTGGGAAGACTAACTAGCTTTGGAGAGTCATCACAAGTTTTTCACAGATGGATGGGGAACTCTTTTCGAGACTTAGGAGTGCTTTAGGGACCTACTCCGTAAATACCCACATCACCAGGTCCCCAAGTGGCAATTAGTCCAAACTTTCTACAAAGGATTAGCTGAGAGAGATAGGTCCATGGTTGATGAGTCGTGCGGAGGTACTTTCCTTACTAAGCACGAGAACGAGGCCTGAATTCTCTTTGAAAATCTGACTGAAAACTCTCAGCAGCACATGGCTGCCACCCGTAGACTACCTCACCCATCAACTTCTAAACCTAAAGGAGTTTACGAGTTAGCCACAAGCTAGGACTTAGCTCCTACTCTGCATGCCATATCCCAAAAGCTGGATCAATGCTTGTCCCTAGGATCGCAAATAACAACAAGAGCCTGTAGATTAGTCTCCTCTTTGACCTCGTATTTACCTCCACCACTGATTGCTCTGAGAGGTTGTGCTACCATTGGTGCCCATTCATATTGTGTATTCCATTGCTGGGCACTTTCAGGTAAGTAATCAAAGAGTGATAGAGCCTGATCCGATTCCTTGCTGAAGAACTCCGCGTTGCACATAGTTTGGACAAATTGTTTATATTCAAGGGTAAGAGCAGTATAGAGGACAGATATTTATCAAATCCTTGAATCTCCCAACAAGTTTGGAAAGTCTCTTCACCTTTTTGCATGAACTGTCTGATCTACTTCTGCAAGAACTGTGTTCTCTGAAAATAGAAAAATTTATGTCAAAACCCACGTTGCATTTCAGCCCAACTAGTATTAGAGTTAGGTCTCAGAGAGTTAAACTAGATTTTTGCCTTATCTTCAAATAAAAAGGAAATAAGTGAAGCTTGACATACTCATCAGTTCCAGCTCTATTAATGAAAGTTGTACATACCAAATCAAAATTTGTCAAATGCTAATACGGACTCTCAAAATCCACCCCGTGAAATTGGGGTATCATAGACAACACACCATGCTTAATTGTGAAGTTTGGTGGATCTTGTGGTAAATCAATGCAAGAAGGTGAAGAAGTGTGTGTAAGCTACAGAAAATCCTGAAGAGTATGAGGTGCAGGTGCAGCCATGACTTCCTAAAAAATTTTTTCAAAAAGAAAGCTTAAATCAATTTCAGAATCACTCGTAAAAATAACAGGATACCAATCAAACTCTATGCTCTGTGTGTCACTACTAGTGCTAAGTGAAATTTTAGACAGTCTATTCAAAAGATCTTTGAATCAAGGCATCAAACATCAATTCAAATAGCAAAAATTCACCAATTCACACGGCTAGCCCTTGCAAAGCTACTTGTAGCAGTTTTTTATATATATTTTTTCTTGTCATCCCTGTTCACACACGCACCAACAACCCATAGGCAACCCCAAGAGACTCACGACCAACCCACTTACACACTCCCAGCGCATGTCCACGGTTTATGAGCTCCCCAAAAATATACTTTCCAAAAAATAAAAAACTATTCACGTGGCTTGCATAGACCAGTCATATCACTCCAACATGAATTCATTTCACGCATGTACATAGCTCACTTTGCATGCATGGCTCGGCTCCTTCACACACACACACACACGGCTCACGTACTTGGCTTCTCTTTGCGTGCGTGGCTCTTTAGTTGCATGCATGTGGCTCATGGTCCGATCTTCGATATTTGGCTTCATGCATACGACCTTCATTTGAACTCCAGCTCACATACACCTCACGTACATTTTTAATTTTGGCTTTAATGTCCAAAAATTATCCTGCAATAATAAAATATCAAAAATCTGTAAATTATTGAATAATGATCCAAATATTGTAATTCGAGCTCAATGTTAAATTATTGAACATAATTAAGCATTTAATTAAATTATAATCGTTAATGCATGAATCTAAACATCTAATTACGCAACTTTGACGCGTAATCAACACTCTTATTGCTTGTACTGCATTTGTATTGCTTGTACTACACTCTAATTACTTGTACTACACTTGTACCGCACTCTTATTTACTTGTATAGCACTCCGTGCCTCCTATATAAATAGGCACTCATGTATACTCTTAGACAAGATATATAATAATACTTGTTCAATATTTCTAACATGGTATCAGAGCCACTGCTCTTAGATTTTCTTAGCAGCCTTGTTTTCTTGGTGTTGCCCCTTCCCTATCATGCTTCCGTCGCCGTCAAGAAACCACACCACAAACCATTGCATCCTCTGTTGCCACTGTGCTCATCACTCCGATCAAGCTTCTATAGGTACCATCAAGATCATCGTTCGACGATCTACTCATCGGTGGAAACCAGGACATCATCGGAGCTCGCGCATGCCTGCACGTGCTGCCGCCGTGTTCTGCTTTAGAATCCATGTGCCTCACGCACCAATTGCCTGCTGCCTACACGCGCTCTACGTGCCTGTTTCATCCTGCCACGTCAGCCCTAGTTGACGTCATCACATCACGTCAGCTTGCCACGTCAGCACTGTTAATCGTTGACCTAAGCGTTGATTGTTTGACTTTGACCATTGACCATTGACTGTTGACTTTCCATGGTTGACTTTTTAGGTCAAGTTCTCCTTACCTAGTTTTTTGTGTAGATTTCATTTTTGCAATCTATTTTTGCATATTGTATCTCTAAATGGATAAAAGGACATTTTTCTTCCTTACCCCATCAATACTATATTGGAGGGGACTAGGAATTATTTATCTTGGTCTCAAGCTATGCGCAGTTTTCTTAAGGGTTGCATGTTTTGGCAATATTGTATTGGTGCAATCACTATTCCTGTCAAAGAGGTAGCTGAAGAAGTTATTGCATTCACTCCTCACATAGTTGAATGAGATAGTCATAACCATATGATCCATAGTCATAACCATATGATCCTTACTTGGCTCTGGAACACTTCCATTCCTTCCATCTCCAATTTGCTGGGCAGCTTTGATGATGCAAAATATGCATGGGATATGTTGGCCAAACGATATTCCACTTCTCAGGGATCCATGAAATATTAGTTAGTGGTTGAGTTACATTAGCTCTAGCAAGAACCAAGGCAATCTATCAATGACTACTATGATCAGCTTCGCTTCCTTTGGGACCAAATTGACCTTTCTGATCCAACTTAGGCATGCTCAAAAGATGCTTAACAATATGCTTCTGTTCGAGAGGAATTCCGTCTTTATGAGTTCTTGATGTCACTTGACAAAGCCTATGAGCCCATTCGAGGTCAACTTCTTAATCGCAGTCCTCCTCCCTCTCTTGATACTGATGTAGGCACCCATGTATACTCTTAGACAATATATACAATAATACTTGTTCAGTATTTCTAACAATATGCATTGTCCAGCAAGACATGATGTTGTTGTGAGAATTTTACAAGCTTTTATAAATATTTTACAAATTTTTGACATGATAATTGGCAGAGAATGAAATATAGGAAATTAGCTATTATTCTTCCATGAGGAAGATAACATTTCAAACAAAATCAACCAACAAGGCATTTGGTATTGTATGAAATTTTAGTCATTAATATATCCTTATCTTTATGTAGCTTACTATTTAAAGCCAACCTTTTTAAATATCTCAACCATGATAGCCTTAGTGTGATTTATAGATTGTGATCATTTTTAGGCCATGTTTTATACATGAATGAATATATATATGACTTCTCTATCCTAAATATGTGCATTAATTAGAGTTTTTTGTGCAAATATTCTACACTAATGATATTGGTTTTATCAAAAAATGAATTGATTAAGAAAAGCAAAATCATTTTGCGTCATCAAATTGGCCAATACATGACTAAAATAAGGTCAAGAGATAGTCATATCATAACCATATAATGAGAAATGATCAATACATTACTTAAATAAGATCAAAACCTCCATGCTACTACTACTATGGGTGTGCAAACGATCGATTCGGCCAAATTAAATTAATTAACCAAATTAATCGAAATTTTTGATTAATAATAATCTCTAACCGAACCGACCGAATTAAGTGTGTAACCGAATCGTGCCCGATCAAACCAACTTTTCGGGTAATTCAGTTAATCAAATTTGACTAAAATAATTTAAGATTAATTATAAAAATAAAATATGATTGCAAATTTTAAAATTAATTATTAAATTAATGTTTACCCTTTCTTTTAATTGCAAGAGTTGAATTAGGAGAATTACATTGATTTAATAAATAAATTAACAAAATCAAACAATTATATAATATATAATATATTAGTTATATTTAATATTATTAATTTATATTTAATTTTTAATTAATTAATAATTCGGGTAATTTGGTTAATCGAATTAAAATTCCACATACCTGAACCAAAAACTGAATACCCGAAATTGTCCAAATCTGTAATCGAATCGAACCAAACCGATTGAACTCAGTCAGTTAATTTGGTTAATTCGGTTAAACCCGAATTATGCTCTCCCCTAACTACTACCATCATAAACTTAAGCTTATTGCCTTGCCAATCTTATATATGCATTTCCGCTATTTAATGCATGATAATTTGGTCTTCCTTCTTTTTCTTAATCAAATGGTTATATTTTTCTTTAACATGTTTTGGAGACTTACCTCGATCCATTGAGGTAAGTCTTTGGACTGCCTCGACATAGATGGCAAATTCAAGATGATAAATTAAAAGTGGAGAATGAAATATAAGTAAAAATATTTCAATAAAGTTGCTACTAATTTATTTTATCTAAGGCGAGATTAGAAGACCTAATTAATTACCACTGTTTAATTGATTAACTAGCTATACCAATTTGTGGTTAAAAGTTTGCATACCAGAGTAGGGTTTGAGAGTACCATTTTTGCGAACAAAAGGTATTAGCACCCTCTATATGAATATGACCATTAATTCTTCATTTAAAATATGGATTACCAGCATTTAAATATTGTTCCACTCTATGATCATTAAGTATCTCGTCAAGGAACAAATGACTTCCTTCACCTTGAGAATCTCAAAAAAAAAAAAAACATTATCATGCTACTTTCGAATTATATCACTGGATTGATTGAAGCTTTTTGAAGTTAAGTTCAAAACTCAAATTCATTTGTTATCCTTTGATAATGTTTATTTTCCTGAAGGCACACTTAATCATTCTAATATCACGTCCATATAATTCAAATTTCTGATTTTTTTTTAAACTTACCTAACATGCATTGACATTTATTTTTTGTTGTATTATCCCAATGTGAAGTGTAGACTATTTTTCCTAGTTGATATTATTATTTTTTGTTGAAAATTCTACTATCTAATATTTTTAATTTAATTGAAATTAGTGTGAGTGTTATTTTTAATATAATACATATTATTATGCTTGGAAAAACTCTTTTAGATATATTTCAATTGATTCAAATTGATCTAAATCTTACCCTAACCATTTGATTTATAATTATTTTTTATCAAATCAATAAGATCAAATGGATTGAAATTTTAAGCCTAATCCAAATGGACCAGCCTGACGATTTACGGTTTATAGACCGAAACAACTGACTTTCTTGGCTGTTGTAGTGGCGTGATCGCATTTGGAGAGCTACTTGATAATTTTCTTGACAAAATTCTAGCAACTATATCCAAAGCAATCATAAACTTACAGTGCAGGTTCTCCTACGAGAAGAATCATGTTATTTGAACCTAATGAGTTATTTGAAATCTAAATATTAGTATTATATAAAATTATATAATTATAATTTATTAATTCCATTTAGCTATAAACTGACAATTTTTTTTTAAATACAAAATTTTGATTTGGTA
Organism: Malania oleifera; assembly: GCF_029873635.1. NCBI lineage: Eukaryota > Viridiplantae > Streptophyta > Magnoliopsida > Santalales > Ximeniaceae > Malania > Malania oleifera. The sequence continues at coordinate 98,229,681 of NC_080420.1, forward strand.
TTTGGTTTTGTTAATAATCGAATCAAATAAAATTGATTATACAGCTAGATTATGTTTCGCAAAATTAAATAAATCTATATGAAATTGAGCGGGAATTTTATTTTTAGCTCTCAACTGACGTCAGCACCGGTTTCCCCAACGGGAAAAACCAAAATCAGAAACCGAAAAAGTGTTTTTCAAAAACAAAAACATGAAATTAGTTTCCAAAAGCAAATACCGCTGCCAGAGCTTCACGGTCGAGCTTCGACTCATCCGTCCATGGCGAGAGCCAAAACTGCTGCTCACAAGAAACCAAGTCGACGTCGCTCATCTGGTCAGACTCAGATCTCTCTCTCTCTCTCTCTCTCTCTCTCGTCGTAAACCCTGATATTCTCTCTCCTAAAACTCGCAGCCGCCGGAGTGGCCTCACCGGCGAGCCCTGGAACGAGTTCGGTACATTTTTTCTCTTTTTTTTTTTTTTTTTTTTTTTTTTTTTTTTCTGATTTGGAAAATTTTTAATCTATTGTTTTGTTCTTTTAAAAGTTTGGTACAGTTATATCTTACTCAGTTCTGAAAAAACCATTTTGGGGAAAATTTACAGCCAGGTGGTAGACGTTCGACTAGGGCAGCGGAGGCTGCGTCACGAAGTGAGTTTTTGTCGGTATTTGGTTCGAATTTTGGAAATAATTTTGCCCCTGCTTTCCAAAGCAACGATCATATTTATTTTTGGTATTCGAAATGTTAATAATGCAGGGATTTTTCTTCTTTTCTAATTTCGGTTTTCTAGAAATTTGTTTGAGTGAAGTTGGGGGTCTGGAATGATTTTGGTCCTTTCAGGTGAAGCTGGTTCGCGAAGGGCGCCAAGGCGTCACCGCTATAGGCCGGGAACGGTTGCTCTTCAGGAGATTCGACGCTTTCAAAAGACTTGGAATCTGCTGATCCCAGCTGCTCCTTTCATTAGAACTGTGAGTTTGTTAGATCACTTATCATTTGAAGTAGATTAAAATGAAACATATTCCCAGGCTAGACTGCTATTCGCTGTATTTTTGCATTGTTAGCTACTAATATTATCTTGAACCCTTTGAAACTGTTTCTTGTATAATTTATTTAAGATTGTAGATACTCAACTTAACTGTACGAACCTTACTTAGACTATTTGACTTGCACCCAGTGACAAAAATTAACATATTCACGTGGGCAGTTTTGTAACCTACATATGAGTTGTTGTACAATGGAATTAAATTTAACTTAGATGGAGAATAAAGTTACTCCCTTTTTGTAGCGTTATAGACTTCATTTTCGGTTAAACACCCCAAATGGAATGATGATTGGCAATAAATTATTTATTATTCAAATTGGTAATATTGTCTTTGATCTGCTTTGAATATATGTGGCTCTAATTGAGGACAGGATGTGGTGAATTTGTTTAAAATTTTTCTAATTGTGTCAAAAAGATGAACTGTGGAATGAATAGAACAACTGGATAAAAATGTCTACTTGCCATTTAGCAAACTTTATTTTCCATCAAATAGACCTTCTGCATTTCTACCGTCTTATGAAATTTGTCCTTTAGAATTTCATTTTTGTTGATTCAATGCAAAGTATGATTTATGCTTCTTAGCATTTAAATATAATAACTGTATATTGGTCATGCCCATAAGGCAAAGATGTGGCTGCAAGGATACACATTGAGGACGTAAATGTGAAAATTCCTGATATTCTGTGAGAAGATGCAGCGGGATTTATTTAGAACTAAACACATGTTTAATATATATATACATCGATATTTTACCACATTCTATCTAAAATGTAAATAACAAATATGAATGGGTTCAAATAAATCATAAAACAAGATATGTGTAAAAGAACAAGCATTTTAAGAATGCTATACAATTATTTAGAAATTAGCAACTACAGCATTTTTCATATAAAATAGATGCCATGCTATCACTTTTGATTTTCTAACTGCTCACAAATATTTCATCTATTTACAATGTTAAATATCTATGTACAAGTGTAAGATACTTTGTGATGCATCAAGATACTTCTTTTGAAATATCGATGTGAATTCAAATAGAATGTAAAGAGTATTGGTTATAAAACATATATAGCCACCCTCTAAAACTATTTGAGCTCATAGATGCTCCTACACACCTAAAAAGTATGTGCAGATACATAGTTTTGGAATCTCCAAAAAGCAAGTTTTGGAATCTCCAAAAAGCACCTGAGGTTAACAGTCAAGATTCACGAACTAGTGTTCCACAGAATTTTACATCAGTGAGTGGCTACTGCCTATTGTAACCCATCAGTTGTTTAGTGCTTGCTGAAGGCGACCTTATGGTGCAATAGAACTGACAGAATGTCTCCACTCCAGCGCTCTTGAATATTGCTATTTGTTCTAATATAGTTTTAAGGAATTTTATACATAGTTATTTGTTAGTGTTTCTATTTGTTGTGCATGTTCTTCTTCTGGTTGCAATCATTGATTTCTTTTAAATTTTTTATATGAGGTTAAATCGGTTAGTGATAGTCATTCTTATCATTTGTGGCAGGTAAAAGAAATTAGCAATTTCTATGCTCCAGAAATTGGTCGTTGGACAGCTGAAGCTCTAACAGCACTTCAGGAGGTATCGTCCACCATGTATGTGGAGACTTCTTTATGTTACTGCAGGCATGCTTTTAAAGTATTGTATCTTGGAGATATGGCTTATGTTAGGCCACTAGTTTTTACTAGAATATTAAATTGACTATCATGGTGTTGCTGAAAAAAAAAACACAATTTTTTTGGAGATGGTGTAGAAAATAAATTAATAATTCAAAACAATATATTTTTCCATTCCCTACCTCAACATGTCTTCCAATGTTTTCCCTATAAATTTCTATCAGTTAATGTTTTTGCTGTGATGATTCTAATAACATATTAAATTTCTAGTCGAAGCTATTTATCAAATTTACATTGGCACCACAATTTCAAGTGGTTTCATAAACAAGAATTTGTGTGGTGTGGGTGTGCTTATGGAACTTGGAAGCACCAGGCTTCTAAAGCTCGGTGGGTAAACTAGACGGTTAGCGCTTCTAGTTTTCAGTCATAATTCTAAGATCATTATGTTAGCACTTATTATGGAAAGATCATGCTACTGTTATAATAGATTTGTGACTAATTATTGGTTTTCTTTATTTCGAATGACAATCTTTGTTGAGATTAGTCATTAGAATTAATATGATAAAGATGGGCTCATGATACTAGTTATGCTGGATAATTTTACCATAACTTGCTTTCTTTAAAAAAGAAAAACTATAACTTTCTTGGATTTGTGGATTGAATATTATAAAGTAAATGCAACTGTGTTCCTGTTATATACTTATATGCTTGAAATTTCTTGTGGCATGGGTTCTTAGATGTAGCCTCCTTGGTTTCACTCAATTTAAGCGTAGAAACAACCATTAGACATGGATAATTTTCTTGGACTTAACTGATATCAAAATTCACAATGCCCAATTTTGCTGGGTTTCTGAGATATAGTTGGGACTGGTTTCTGTATCTAAATGAGGCTTGGGTCAAATATAAACCACGAGTTCCTAACTGTATAGGCAAAACCATTCTCCCTGTAGTAGAGTCCGGAGGCTCAACCTTCATTCAAATTAATGGTAATTCTCTCTGGTATGGGAGATGAAAAGAAACTCACTGCTATTTGTAGATTTATCACCAACTTCTAGATTGACCTTGTAAATGGGCAATCCTGCAAAACATGGATAGTGTTCTCATGAATATGGTGGCAATGATTTGACCACTGCCTTGAGTTATGTCACCTGGGCATTTGCTGTCATTATGAGGAGGCTGTTTGAATGCAATACAGAAGGAACCTCAGCTTGAGAGAATGCTTCAGTTTCTTTAAGGTCAGTGGGTTTTCTGTTTCTAAGATTGTAACATACTAAAAAGAAATAATAAATAAATTTATTGTTATATTCAAGAAATTTGCTTATTGATCTTCAACTTTACTAAGCCCACAAAGTATAGTGTGGTGCTTTAGCTGAGCATGTGTGTGCATTTGGGAGAGAAAAGTAAAGATTTTCATGTCTGACTCTGGTATAGGGATAAGAACTGAATTTTCTTAAAAAATGTCAAACATTAAAATATTGCACCATACTGTCATGGAACAGTGTGGGTGCTGATAGAACTGCTATATTCTCTCCCTGTGAATAAGAAATATATTCAACTTAAAATGCAGCATCTGCGATTGATTTTGGTTCTTGTTAAAATTTGACGTGGATGATGCCAGCATTTATCCCAATCACCAGTTGTTGTAACTTGGCCAAATCTGCAATCTTTCTATTGCTTGTTTCATTTCCTGACCTCTTATCTGTGCTATCTTTAATGGAGCTATGTAGGGTCAAGGTTTTTTCTAGTGCCTTTGCCTTTTAAGACAGCAATGGTGATGTTCTTATCTGAAAAAAGGAAATACAGACAGGCAATGTGTGTTAAGAGTCATTCTTGGTGCCATCATCATCCATGTTTATAATGTGCCCCATTATAGCTTCAACTCAATTCAACGAGGTGATAGTTATTTGTGGAACTCTTTGTCGCCATCTGCTCTATCTAGTGCCATATCTTTGGTTTAATTACAGGCTATCATGTCTTGTCTTTCTGTAGCATTTTTAACTAACTAATCAAACCATTTCTAACTCGCATGGTCATGGATTTTATTGCAACCAATCATTCTTGGCTGACTTAGTCTCTAGTGCATCACTTTGTTGGCAGTTTCTTGTTTTTAGGGGTTGTTTGATATCATTTCTGGTTTTCCATTTTTGTTTTTTGAGTTTACAGCAGTAGGTTACAACAATGTGTTCGTTTATGTTTCTAGGATTTTATTTTTGTTGCCCTTTGTGGATTAAATCATTCATTTTTATAAATTTTTTAATTAAAATTAAAATGAAATGATAATATGAATTTAAAATATAATTAAAATTTAAAAATCCATAAAATTTCTAAAAATTTGAAAAAAAAAATTTAAAAATAATAAGTCATTCAGTGGGCCTTTTTTTTTTTTTTTTTTTAACCAAGTTTCAATTCTCATGTACAATAGGATTGTTCTTAGAGCACAATAAGTTTAAACTAATTATAATAAATTTCTATTTTTATTATAATATTTTAAATTTGTATTCTTTTGTAATTTTATTACTTAATCATATTTTTAATTGTTATCTGATTCAATGACAAAAAAAATATGAGTTCAATTAGGTTTTTAATTTGTTTTAGTTTTGGAAAATGTTAATCAAATAGGTTGCTAGATTGTGAAACATCTCTTAATTTATGTATATGTTTTCTTGAATTCTTGGGGTATATTTTACTTGTTGCAAAACCATTCACACTGTCTTCTTCATACCTATTGTTTATCTTCAGGTGAATATTATGAAGGCAATTTTCAGAGAATTAGTTGCCCAATGTAGTGTTGTATCATATGGCTTTAGAATGGAGTTCCAAAAGATGACATGTGAATCTGGCCCTATATAGTAGTTGTTTTTTGACCCAGAGCTGATGATATATGATACATGTTTCATTTGGCAGCACTTCTCAATTCTGGAAAGGCAAAATTATGAACCAATTTCAGCTTTTCCATTCATATGTGACTATGTCCAATAGGATAGAGGATATATTGTTACAAAAACTTGTTTGTATGTTTGTTCTTGTAGACTGCTTTAGCAGCTTCTTCTATACTTACCTTAAGTTTATTCTATAGGCTGCAGAGGATTTTTTGGTTCATTTGTTTGAAGATGCAATGCTGTGTGCAATTCATGCAAAGCGTGTTACACTAAGTAAGTGAGACTTATCACACTCATGGTTTCTTTATTGTTATTTTAGAGAAAAATCTTGCATTTTTAATTTCTGTGTCCCTGTGCACTTGGTGTGGAGCATGCATTGATGCTCCAGTTAAAAAAATTGAAATCATTGCCAAAATTTTTCATCTTTCTCGTTCTCATGCAATTTCTTTTTGTTTTGGAGATATTTCAGTTTTTTTTTCACCTTTTCCACCGCTTCATGTCTATGTTTGAAGAGCATTGTTAACTTTGTATATTTGGATAAGAAATCTATCATGGTGTGGTTTGTGGTACCTGCAAATCCTAGTCCTTCTATCTTTTAGGTCAGTCCATATTCCTCCATAATTATTACTAGATGGTAATACTGACGTGAATTCTGAATTAGTTTGAACCTTTAGACACATTCACATTGCATAATAATTTCTAAAACACTAAATCTCACAATCCAAAGGTTCAACTAAATATTTTTTGTGCGACATATACATTTTTATTAGTGGCTCTAGAGCATTACTCTATTATAATTTTTCTTTTTCAATTCATTATTAATCTGATTACGAATGAAAACTCCTTTTAAATTTAGAAACACTTCAATATCTTGTTTTACATATATGCATGTGGCTACGCTTCTTAAAATGTGTATGCATAAGCATAACCTAGAGATAGGGAAATAATCTAGGCTGGCTCTATTTTCTTGGCAAGAAGGACAAGAAAAAGAAGAGAAGGAATGAAAGAAAGGAAGCCTAAATGAGGCCCGCTCTTAGCATATAAAAAATCTAAGCTAAACTCTATGGGTCAAAGTCCTAAGGTAGCCCAGCCCCACCTACTGCGATAGGTTAAAGAAGAATAAGTGTTCTAGTTTAGTTAGTTTAAAGAAATAAATCAAGTGTAAAGGTTTAAAGTAATTACCATAGCTGCAAAGGCACAAAGTAAGCTCTCCATCATGTAGTTGTGCTATGAAAAAATCTAAAACCTTTAGGAACTCTTAACTTCCATTTTAGCTTAAATTTGCATAGGTGTGATAGTACAAGAATGAATTTAACTACCAATTAAATAGGAATTCAATAAAGTTGCTAAAATATTTAGGTTGGAGTAATTTTTCAGTCATTTTTGAGTCCAAATCCATTTAATGTAACTAAACATCTTATTGATAGTTACAAGGAACTATTGAGCTTAGGCTCGACAATGTCCTAAGAAGTTCTACCTAATAAGTGGATAGAACACATAAAGAATCAAATTAAGATTGATCATCAATACCTTGTATGAAAGGCGTACTATCGCTAAAATTAATCTTCTAAACTCGAAAGAATTCAAAAGAACTATGAAAAATGTAGGAGAGAGGTTTCATATTCCTCATTAAAATCAATTATCTAAACTTAAAAGGATTCAAACAACTACAAATCTAAGCAAGCAAATCATGACTATCAAAATTAATTTTTATGGGCCAACTTGAGCACATTAATCAAACATGTTCAAACAAACTACATATAACACATCAAATATAAAATATTTATGAGATTGTTTAGGAGTATACTTGTACAAAGTTGCAATTTTCCTTGCAGTTATCTGCAAAAAATAATTTACAAATTAACTTTACATCCAAGAACCATGAAGCCATTTAAGGTTGAAAAGTAAATGTTGATGATTTGAATGCCCAAAATCATGAAACTAGAATATGCTCAGTTTGGTATTTTCAAATATCCTCTTAACTACAATTTTTCGACTAATTTTTAGGAAGTTGAAAAAGTTAGGTTTTTGAGAACTTAATGGAATCTATGAACATTTACATTGTATCATAGAGAAGAATGCCAAAGTCATGACGAACACTAAAATGTCGTAGCAAGAGAGGTTCTAATATCAACACAACAAACAAAATCATGAATGTTGTAGCAAGAGAGGGTAGAGTTGCAAAGAGAACACCAAAGTTTTGAAGAACACCATAATGTGGTAGTAAGAAAGGGCATTGTAGCAGAAAAGGCCGGCCTTGAGCTGTGATGAACACCACAATTGACAGCTAACAAAAGAGAAAAGGAAATTAGATGGGGTGGAGGGATTAGGGTTCAACTTGCAAGGAGGCGTACAACAACAGGGTTAGTTCTCCAAGCAACTTGGAGGGACAAATCAAATGGGGAATTGAGTAGGGCAAACAATAGTGGGCATAGCTCAACGGTGTGCGGTGGTCGAGCACTTTTAGTGACGAATGGAAAGCAGTCACTAAAAGTGCCATTTAGTGACCAATATATGTTCTGTCACTACTCTTTAATGACACATAAAAGATCCGTTACCAATACTTTCTCTTCAGTGACTGATAAAGTTTTGTCACTAACAAATTTTCTAGTGCACCTTTTGCAAACAATATAAACTGTCCCTAATAATAAGTTAATAGTGACGAAAGTCTAAACTGCCACTAATAATTGAACAATTATGACTGCACAAAGTAATACTAAAAACCAGTAGAAATGAATGTTGCGTCACTATTAATCTAAACCAACATGCACTATTAGTGACGACTCATTTCCATCACTAATAACCATATATCTTGGCATAAAAAAAATTTGTGCCCAAATTTTCACCAAAATTTTGACTTCCAGTGGTGAATGTTTTAGTGATGAACATAATTTCGCACTAAAAATCCATTATTAGTAACACACATTATATTGGACCATTGGTCACTAAAAGTCAACAATTAGTGACTCATGATTATTCCGTCACCAATAGTAACCCTTTAGTAATGAAATTTTGTCCACCACTAAAAATTTCATCACTAAAAGTGACAATTATTGTAGAGTTAATTCCAGCAACAGTTGATGAATACATGTTGATCCTAAATAAAGAGTTATTGCATTTTGGTTTAAAACTTAACTTTGATTTGCATGTGTTTGCGTAAAGGATTAAAGTTTTGTAGCTTCTGAGTTTTGCTTAGTACTTTTTAGTTTTTGATTTTTTTTGGTTTTGCACATCTTGAATCCTATTGAGTTTGGTTGGCTTGGTTTCGGTTGGAGACTCCAAATTAGGATAACATTAGCTTTGAACGAAAAAAAAAAAATATAAAAAGGACATTTGCTTTGTATGAGAAAATGATAGAAATTGTATTGGGTGTCATCAGAAAAATAGGAAAGATGGACACTTGTCCAATAAGGCATTGGAGGTATCTACTTCTATATTGTTATGCTGATTCATGGTGTTGCATGCCAATTGTTTGGTTTCAATTTTTTCAATTTTAGGTGCTATACTACCTTGTGGTATGTTTAAATGAATCTTTTTCATTTGCTTGCTTCTCAGTGAAGAAGGATTGGGAGCTAGCACGGCGACTTGGAGGGAAAGGGCAGCCTTGGTGAGACTCGGTGCATCATGCTGACAACTAACACTTATTTTACAGGTTGTAACCATTCTAAATTTGAAATATATTCCTATCATTTGTAGCATGTTAATTCTTGTATTGTAAGTGGTTGGCCATTTTTTTTAATGTAAGAGAATAGTTACTCCTAAAGAACTAGAACTGCAAACATAGGAAGACTGAGCCATTTTATTAGGTCATGGCTCATGAAATCCTTATTTTTGGAATAGAATAATTATAATAGAAGATTTGGATTATTTGTACAAAAAAATGTTGTTGTCAGAAAGCGTGTTATTGTGAATGATCCTTGTCACCATACTACTAATTATTTTAATTTGAGTTCTTTTCTTTCTAAGAGATGAAATGGAAAACTTGGTTGAAGCGTAATGGCCTTATGTCTGTAACTGTCATATATATATATATGACAGGTGAGGTAATGAAATATGATTTTTGAAAATTATGAATTTGGAGTCGCTACTAACCTATTATTTACCTACGTGTGGATAGAACACCTAATTACTAATTTGATTGGTCACTATACTAAATTTAGGCCAAGAAACCAGTAGTCTTGGTCTGTGTATACCAGAAATGGGATTGGGAGTTCGATTATGTAAGGAGAAGGTATTTGTATTGTTTACACACGTTTAATGAACGATACCTAATTAATTATGAATTATTTCTAAATTGAATTTAAGTCTTTAATTAACTCATTTTTAAAATAAAAAAAAATAAATGAATAAAATTAAAAAGAGATTAAAAATTACGGTGCGATTTATGAATGTGTAATAAGGCCTAATACGAGGGGATCTTGTTAGATAAATCCTTGGCTATTATAAGTGAGGTGTAAAATACCTCATTGCCTTTTTAAAAATCATAGGGACATATTTACATAAAAATCAAGAAAATTATCAAAAATATCTTTAAAAAATGTTCTCATATTTTTAAAAATTTTGTAGAAATTTTTTTGAGCATTTTAACTTTTTTATTTTTTTTTTCAAAAATTTTTGGGATTTTTCAAATACTTTTTCCTCATTTTTTTTATTTTCCATTTTTTCAAGTTAAAATAATTCAAAATATTTTCCTTCAAAAATTATTTTCCAAATTTTTCCTGCTATTTTCTCTAATTTTTAAGATTAAAAAATTAAATTAAATGATAAATAAATATAAAATAAATAAAGAAGTAAAAATAAAAAACAAAAATGGCTCAAGTTTGAATCGGGTCATGCCAGTGGGTGCCACATGTCATCCACTATGGTGACACGTGGCATTTATTATTATTTTTTGTTTTTATTTTTTTGAAAATAGGGTGATGTTATCCTGACGCGTGTCAACACTCGATTGACTATCACTTTGAAACATGGATCACTAATGGGGTGAAGATTTGATCGTCCAGAGAAAATACAGATCAGACGTGTGTAGACTGAGCCACGTTGCCCCTGAAACATTTGGTCCAAAATGTGCCACGCGTCACCGCATGGCAGTGACATGTGGCTCGCTATCCCCCAATATAAAAACAATTTTTTGTTTTTGTTTTTGTTTTTGTTTTTTTCATTTTTTTAGTCCTCTTTGTCTTCAGTTCTCTCCTTTCTCTCTACTCTCCCCTTTCTCTATGTCTATTCCCCTTCTACTCTCCTTTATGCTCTCTTTGTTTCCCTTCTATTCTCCTTTATGTTTTCAGTGCTTCCCAATTCTACGAAGCTCTCTCCATCTCTATTATGCTCTCAAACGTACGAGGCTCCCTCTCTCACTCTCTATCTAGGGTTTCAGATATGCAAGGATCTCTCTCTTTGTCTCTCTCAGATCTGTGAGGCTCTCTTTAGATTTGATCTCTTTGATCTATTTTAGTTTCTGATCTCTCTCTTCTGGTCTATTCTCTCACATTTTTCTTTTTCTCTTTTCTGATCTCACCTATTGTTTTTGTTCTTTTATGCAGATTTTGATCTACACGAAGGAAAGGAGCTCTTGAATACCCTCAGATCTGATCCCAAAAGCTCAAGATGAGTATCATTTCTTTCTATTTTTCATTTTTGCTTGGATCATGTAGTCTAGATCTGTGTTTTGGGTTTGAGTTGGATCTGTGTTTTGAGTTCGAGTTGAGTTTGGTAAACCCAATGGGTTGGATTCGGGTCGACTCGAGTGAGTCAACTCGCTGGGTCTTAAGGGGTTCTAGGCCTGGGTTAGGACGTGTGGGCTCAGGTCCACAATTGGGCTTGACTTGAATGGGTTTTGGGAGATAGGGTTAGGCTTTGGTTAGGGCTTGGTCATGTCAAGCCCACTTGGGCTAGACCCTGGACTGGTCGTTATGTCAAGTTGGGCTTGAGTGCATTTGGGCTTTGTTTTTTAACACAATGGGCTTGTGGGCTTTTGAAACAGTGGGCTATGAGTCTTATTTTACAACAATGGGCTTAGGACCTATTTAAAACAAAATGAGCTTGGGCATATTAAAAAAAAAAAAGGGCCTCTAGGCTTGTTTTAAAACAGTGGGCTTCAGACTTTTTAAAACTGGGCTTATTTTAAAAGAGTGGGCTTTGAGTTTTTCAAAGTTAGGCTTATGGGCTTATTAAAAAAAAAAAATCGCGCGATTGAGGCTTTTCAAAGCTGGGCTCCTGGGCTTCTTTTGAAACAAGGATTTGTGGGCTTAGGTTTGGGGGTTTAGACAATGGGCTTAAGGGTTGAGTTGGCCAGTAGGCTTTATGTGTCTGCTTGCTTGGGAGATGCTCCCTTCCTCCTTTGACGGAGTACCTGTAATATATTACAACTATGAAAGAAGAAAGCCATAAACAACTGTACTTGTCTTGTGTCTTCTATTCCTTCGGGTCTTCTTATCCCTGAGGTCTCCTCTTTTTGTGCTCCTGCTCCTCTGTTTGGGGCGTTCTCTGGTCTAGACTTCTATCCCTTCTAGTTGGTAGGGAAGCCTTCGAGTTGCAAGGCAATGGGTTTCGCAGCTCTCTTCTGTGAGAAGGGTAGGATGTTACACACCCCTCTTTTTTTAGGGTTTTATCCTTTAGACTTCACCAGTAGACCCCTTCTCTCACTATGATACCTCTAAATTATTTCCTCTTTGATTTCTCTCTTTCTTGGTGTGTCCTCTACCCTCTATGAAGGCCTTCCTTTTCCAACCCTTTCCTTTCCCCGCGCGTGCTTTCCTTCCTATAGCAAGAAATCCCATCATTTTTTGTGATTTGGTCGATTCTCTTCCTTTATGGGTCCTTGGCTGAAGATTGAGATGGGATACATGTAAATCTTGAAATTTTATCCAATTAATTATAGAATCACTCAAAAATTTCTCCATTTGCTGCTTGATTTCTTTTTGTTTTTGGATGCAAGTACCCACGAGGATGCTTGGGGATATTCTGTGCAGCGCGCATAATTTTTTTGTTTCCCCCCCTGTATTTTTTGTATTTTTGTATTTCTTTGTGATGTATTTTTCTTTATTCCTAATGTATTTTCATGTATTTTGTATTTAATATGTTTGTACAAAAAAAATGAAATGGATAAAAATGTTATTTAAAGAGGTCCGGTTAAAATTGGGTGTCTACAATGAGAATGTATATTTTTTTTCATATCCAATGTTGGATGAAATAATAAGAAATAGGCAAAGAATAACAATTACCTCTAGTTCCAATACTCCTAAGAAAAGTTATTATTCGAATGAAATGTAATTTGAAATGAATGAAACAAATAACTACACTAAAGTGCCCTCCCCCATTGGAGATCAACAACATTCATTTGAAGAAACTCAAAGAATGAACCAAAAAAAAAAGAATAAAAGAAGTTGCAAAAAAGAGCAAAAAAAACCAACCCTATAAATTTATAACAATCCTCCTTTAGGAGTAGGTCACATCCTCTCCAAAAAAAGAAGAAAAACAAGAGATTTGTCTTGGGGTCCTTTGTTGCACAATAATGAAAAGAGGTGCTCACTCCATTCACTAGATTTTAAGTTCATTATGCAAATTTGCATAATAATTACCATATATAAGGCCTCTTTATTTATACTCTTAATCTTATATATAATTAAAATTTTGGGGATAAAGGAAATTTTGGTCCTGAACTTGTCACTTAAATCTGATTAGCTCATTGTACTTTAATTTCTAGAAATGTAGTCATCAAAGTTATTGAATTGGTTCAATGTCATCAAAAAGCTAATGATCGTTAAAGAGACAAGATGGAATGCTTCTCTAACATCTCAGTCAACATCCCCCTGTCATTGACTCACTCGAAAAATGAGCAGCTAAAAAGCTATCCCAAGTATAGGAGTTACGTCGTGTAATATTAAGTACAAGGGCTAGATCGTCTCCTCAGGGAATGCGTTTTAATATCAAAATTTACGTTCTTCCAATCGAAATTAAAAAGGTACTGAACTCAGTTCAGATTCGGGATTTTCAAAATTGTGGAGACCTAATTTAACAAATTAAATACACACGCAAATTAAAGTCCTAAAACTAGCACGCACTAAATTAAATAACAATAACGGAAATCCTAGTCTACTTAAGGAAACACTGAAACACGCTTAATTAAAGATGACAACTTTGAATAAGGAATTATAACACGCAGGAATGGAAACTCAATCAAACACACACACGAGCGGAATAAAAATAAAATCTTTAACATGAACTAAAAATTACGAACCAAAATCACAATTTAAATGCAGACTAAAAACTGAACTTTTAATACGAGCCAAGAACTCGAACTGAAGGAACAAAACACGAACAAAGATCTAAATTTAACGAATCACAATAACACCTTTCTCCTTTTTTTATTATTATTATTTAAGAACTAGAATGGACATCACCAAATTAAGGTACTAAATCGAGCACTACCGATCCTAACACATACTCAATTAAAAGAAAAATAAAATAAGTAAATAGATAAATAAATACTGTAAGAAGAATAAAAAGCCTAAACAAATATCCCAATGAAAATTCGTACTTTAATAAAAAGTCTAAACAACAATCAAAGTCTAAAATAAAATTCAAACCAATTTAATTCAATGCTCAAATAATTAATACTAATAAAATAATCATAAAGAAAAGTTGAGAGAGAGAGAGAGAGAGAGAGAGAGAGAGAGAAGAGCTGTGCAGGGGCTGCTGTGCCGTGAGGGTCTGCTGTGTTGCTGGTGTAGCAGCTATGCTGTGCGTGGGTGTTGTGCTGAGGGAGGACTGGGACAAAGGGCAAGGAAGAGAATAGGGAAAGGCAGAGCTAAGGAAGAACAGGGGAAGAAGGAAAGGGAAACAGAGAAGGAACAAAGCAGGAAAAAAAACAAACTAAAGAAGAAGAAGAGGGAAGAGAGGAGAATGGGGAGCCACGGGGGCAGCCTAGAGGAGTTTAAGAAGAAAAAAGAAGAAGAAGCCCTACCCGGTTTAGCCAATTCGACCCGGCCATGCATGACCGGGTCACATCAAATATTCATTCAAATATATTTTTTATTTTCTCATTTTATTTGTTCTCTGTTCATCGCAGATCTGACTCTTCTAGAGCCAGTATCTCACAAAACTCAAAACACAAAAGTTGTAGATGATCCTTTCCTCTTTCTCCAAAAATTTGAATCATCTCGATCGGAGCTCAGACGAAAAAGTTATGCATGAAATACGAATAGGTGTCGGTTTTGGTTCCCAAAAATTTTCCTGCGACAAAAAATTACCAAAACTTCATAAATAGTGCAATAAAGTTCAAGAATGATGATTTTGGCACTTTATTAAAATATTGGACAATTTTGGACATTTAATTAAAAATATAAACCGTAAAACTCGGGTTAAGATGCCCAATTACGTAGTTTCGGCGTGTAATCAGTCATCCAGTCAACATCCACTAACCCTTGACTCAACATTGATTAAAACAACTCTTACATTGTCAGCCTCCACTAACCCTTGAATGCTGTAGATATAGTTTCCAGCAGATTAAACATTTCTTTATGGTTGTCTTTTGAATGTTGCTATGTTGGAGGTAGAGAGCAAATCATTACAAATGGGAAAGATGAGATTGGTGCATCATCTCAAATATTCTAGTAGTTCTCTAGTAGTTTATACATGGTGGCGGCAACAATAGTAGCAACAATTTCAAGCTATATACATGCTTGGATTTGAAGACTTTAGCAAATCCATGGCTATAACAACAACAACAACTTCCTCGGCAACCATTAGGCTTCCTTGAGATTAAAGAGATGTAATCGTGGAATGTTTAAGTTGTGAATCGATCAATAAGGTCTTGTTTTTCCTAGTTGATTAATTTTTCTTTGATTTTCATTTAAGTGTTTGTGTATGGTAATCCCTTATTTATACTAGCATTAATTGCTTCTAAAGGTTATGAACATATGGGTTTAGGCTCTGGCATATTGAACAGTTGCTACTTGGTCCAGATTAATATGATAATTTAAATTATTTTTACTTTTGAATTGTTGTGAAATGTGGCTCACATACTGAGTGGATAGCATACACAAAAAGAAAACATGAAGGAAATCAAGTAGTAGTAGGGGAAATCGTTGACAGTAAGGCTCCAACCGTCGATGGTTTGGCTTTGGACATCCAGCGCTGATTTCAAATTTTGAAAGGTGGACGTTAATATGGTTGGGGTTTGGAGGGAAATCCTCTAGGAACTCTATATATGTCATATCTGATGTATTTAGAGTGTTGGTTGATAATTGTTGAGAGTATTATTGAGAGGATTGTATTGTTCTTGTAATTTACACAAGAAGATAGTGAATCCTAACCGTTTGCTCCCATGGATGTAGGCATTGTCGAACCACATAATTCCTTGTGTCATTGTGATTGTTCTTACTTTCATTTACTTGTTGTGGTTGTGAATTGTTCTGTATATTCATCATTAAAGTACAACATTGTGTGTTTGATTCTTTACACAAATATATATTCTGTTGTGCAAACAAGGAGGTTTTACACAACAAATTGGTATTTGAGTATTGGTGTAATGGCTTCTGGATCTTTATCTGCAAAATTTGATGTTGTCAAGTTTGATGGAATCGAGAATTTCGGTTGTGACAGAGAAGGGTGAAGGATTTCTTAGTGCAGTAAGGCATGGTGAAGGCCTTATACGAGATTCAACCGAAAGGCATAGATGAAGCAAGTTGGAATGATATGAAGGAAAAGGTAGTATCAACCATCCGACAATGTTTGGCTGATGACGTGTTGTATCACGTCATAGATGAGGTTCTCCATTAGTAGTTTGGCGTAAACTGGAAAGTTGGTATATGTCTAAGTCTTTATCGAACAAACTATTTCTTAAGAAAAGGCTGTATTGACTTAAGATGGTGGAGGGTTCGATTTTGAACCAACATATGATACCCCGTGAAAGAAAGGCTTAAAAAGGATTAGATGTTACTATCTATATCAACAAGGTGCACATTTCTTTTTGGAAGCCTTCCTTTAAGAACTTCACGGCTAAGCGTGCTTGGCTTAGAGTAATCTTAGGATGGGTGACTTTCTGGGAAATTTTCTCAGGAAGTGTGTGAGAGAGGAAAAAATACACTGAAAATGACACGTGTCTGTGGGGCCAGTCATTAGTTCGATAAGGCCCGCTCCCCGTTGTTTGGTTTAGGTGGTGGAGGAGAGACGCATTGCTCCCTAGCAGACCCAGGTTAAGGCATTACATAACATATCAACGCATTCAATTAGATTGTGAGTGATTTGATGCGTGTTGATGTAAAGTTTGAGGAGGAAGACAATGTACTAATGCTATTAAATTCCCTACCTGCATCTCACACTTATGAGATATGGGAATCGACAACCACTCCCCCTTTCCCTTTAGTTTGCCGACATGGTGACACGTGGACGACCCTCGGATGCCCACAATGCTTGATAACCATTTGAAGATCTTATGGAGATACTTGGAAGACTTTTTAGAATCAAGAAGCCCCAAGTTGTGATTTTACAATTCCGAGACTCAAGAACCTTCTGGGCCCCACACGGATCTACTAGGTCCCACACGACTACTTTAGGCCTCCTATAGCTTGGGTCTCCCTTTTGACTCTATTTCATTTAATTAATTGCATTGAGTTATGTTAGGTATTTAATTTGTGAGAGATTTGTGTGAGTTCCTTAAGTGAGTCAACTCCCATGCCTGTATGGGACATTTAGGTCATTTATCACTAGGTCTTTCTTTTCCCCTATATATATTGCTATTGTAAACGTTGGAAGGCTGCCAAGTATTATTATTGATTGAATAAAAGTTCTTCCTTTGAAAGCTCAGAGCTTTGTTCTGATCCTTGCAGTTAAGTGGCGAGAGGCTATGACATTCTCCCCGGAGATTAGTTGGTGTGAGACCAACAATCTATCCATCAAGTTATCCAACATCTAACCATCACATCGTTCCATCTCTGATCATCCCACGCCCTCCACACACGACGAACAACAAGCAGCAACCTTTACACTAGTTCACTACGATCTCGATGGATTTCTTGGTTTGATTCACGTTCGTTGATCATTGGTAAGCTATCTAGATGAGCTACACGATAATACTCAACCTAACCCATCCATAACTTTGTTACCATCTTTGTTTAAGATCCCATAAGCCCCCATTTCACAAAAACTCCTAAAAATCCCATTTTTATTCAGTTCCTTCGCCACCAGTCGAATGAATACCTCCAAAGCTTGAAATTTCTCACTATTTATACCCATACTTGCTTGTCATTTGTGGGATATGATTGTGATAACATTGATTTATTTTCTTGAGCGATTGAATGGTATTTTCATGGCATGTAACTTGACTATCTTGCGAAAGAACCACCTGAGACTGAATTTGAATCTGATTATATACCTTTTTGAAATTCTTGGACCACATGATAAAGCATGACTCATTTTGTTTATGTTTGATTGATTGAATTCTCGTTTTAAAGTGTTTCTCATGTATGTGATTGAGGGTTGAAACCCGTAGGACTAGGTCACCCATTCCCGTCCTACATCAGTGTATGTGTTTTTTTTTTTTTTAAACTACCAATAGGGTAGTTATTTAATCCATGATACATATTGTCGCGCCCCGAACCCGGCAGGGGTCCAGGGTGCTACTTTCCATAAATAATTTAATATAAGCAACGTAAGTAAATATAATCTCGAATATTTTTATACCAGAGTACTAAAAGCCAAACCTTTATTACAACAATATCTCCAATATTAAAATTCATCCTTAAAATTTCTAAAATACAAAACATATCTTATTTATTTTAAATAGCTCTTTCTAATCCCACCCACGCTTTCGCTGCGCCACTTTGATTTCTGGCACGCTCTTCAATCCTATCTGTAATATAGAATAATGATTGGGGTGAAACGATATTTAGTAAGTAAAGGCTAGATTATTATCAGTGTGTGACTAATATAAGCTTCACAATATAGAAATTTATTTAACAATTTAGCTATTAAAACCACATTTAAACAACTGAAATTCATCATTTAGGCCTATTAAATGACCCTAATCACATAAATATATAAATATGTATAAAAAACTCCTTTTGGCATATAGGTGTTATGTTTACCCCCATGACTGAGTTGTGCGGTCCGAAACTGGATTTAGCTGATTGGTCGACCAACTAAATCAAACATAATGTCTGTAAGTGCGATTTTCCTATCACATTCTGGTCTGAAAGTAGGTGTGCACTCAGGACAAATCCACTGTCTTCCACCAATACTTATACAAAAGTGTGGTTGCACTCATACTCATCTGTAGCTTCACTATGGTACTGAGCATCTACAACCTTTGAGTTAATAGGGTTCTCAAAACATATCATTATAATTTATGCAATAACAACAGTATCATAATAATCCCAACATTTATGAATATAAAACTTGTAATAATATCTCATCATTATTTGCATGTAATACATATAACACCTTTATACTTGCTCATTTACGCAACAAAAATAAGCTCATGTCACACAATTTACATGCTAAAAGTATGTATTTTTAATATAATATAATAATGCTATAAATTATCCCAAGATAAATAAACTTGAAAATATTTTAATAAGCTGACATAATCAATCTCACTTACCTTTCAATTAACTCGTCTTTGAAATTTTCTATGAAAAGTGAATTAATAACTTTCCTATTATAGAGAATTAAAGGAAATGTATTTTGGTTGTTTGCCATAGTAGCTACACCCTCATTGTTTAATATATTTTGATGATATTAACTTATATGTTGTTCCTAGTGTTTTCCTATCTTTGCAAATAATGTTTAGTACATGTTCTCATACATGAATTATTAGATCGAAGGTAAAGATAGGACCAAGTAGGCGTCAAGAAGAGATCAAATTGACATGTACTCGGAAGGACCCAAGCACAACCAAAGGAATCTTAATTGTATAATTATTTGTAAAAAGGGTTGTGTTAGGTAGTATGTTTTGTAACTCTTTCGAGTGTGTTTCTTGCATGATTTTTGAGCAAGTGTTGAGTAAATGCACGCATACTATGACACATGAGTATATAGGATTGCACTAAAGTCATAAACTCAATATTCAAAGTTTTCTAAGTTAAAATAAGAGTTTGTCAAATGAATCCTAAAATTCAAATATGTTTTCATAGGGACAAGTTTTTAATATCCTAGTTTTAAGAACATTTTTATACTTAGTCCCGATTGTGTTATAACAAGTTTTATGTCCTAAAGTTTCAAATAAAGTCAAGTATATTTATAAAAGGACATACTAAGCATATAAGATATCAAAATGGGTTTTCAAATGTGTTTTATTAATCAAGATATATTATATTCAAAATGAAACTCATTTGGACAAGTTTTAATCTTCACTAGAGTTAATATATTTCATATACTTTTGTCCAAGAATGTTTTGAGTCATTAAAGCGCTTTTTGACAAGGAAAAACAAAGCAATTGTCACTACTGTAGTGCAGCCTTGAGTCCTGAACACCCTTTGGTATTTGGGGCATAACTTTCGCTAAAAAAGTCCAAAAAAGACAATCTTGGTGTTCTTGGAAATCTAAGACAAAATGCCACAACTTTCATGTTGATGACTTTTTCTAATTCAGCATACTCATTGACGAAAACAGGGGATTAGTCAATGAGTGGAAGTGTGTGACTAGTGGACAAGAGCAGGGGACTTGTCGACGAGTCCAACGGGCAAAATGACGTTAACGGGCGGAAAACGGTTAGTTTACCAAATAAAATATCTTTTCTTTTCCCCAACGACTAGTTAATGGCTCCTTTGGATCTTGGGCTATAAATACAAGCTATTAGACTTGTATTAACATGGTTTTGAAGGATTTTGATCATTTTTAGTGAAAAACATCTTTTTATACTAAAACCTAAGCACCTAACACTTTGCATTGTTGTTCTTCAATCACAAGTGCTCATTCTCTCTTACTCTTTAATTGTGTTTGATTCATTACTTGAGAGATAGTGTGAGGTTTTCTTTGTATTTAATATTTACTCATTTAAGGAGAGCATCATATTGTATTTCCATCATCTTTTTGTAAAGGTTCTTTGTGAACCGTTTGGTGAAGGTTCTTTGTGAACTGAAGAGGCTCTTTGTGAGCGGGTAGGGATTTGTTACCGAGTGGAGGCTCTTTATGAGTGTGGTAGGGATTTTTCCCCAGTTGTAAGACTTCTCCGCTCGTGAAGGAGTTCCTTAGTGGACTATGGAATCCTTGGGTTGGTCCAAAGCGTGGACGTAGGCTTGGTGCCGAACCACGTAAAAATACCGATGTTAATTTTCTCTACCCTTCTCATTTTATTTGTCTTGTGCATGATTTACATTTACTTATATTGTGATATAATTTCTTGTATCTAGTCAAGATTTTTTATTTTTTTAGAGAAATACGCATTCCACGAAAAAAAGTCTATTCACCCCCCCTCTAGACTATATACTCTTGTTAGTCGTCCCAGCCCCGGGAGTATATAGTCTAAAGGGGGAGTGAATAGACTCTTTTCGTAGAATACATATTTCTCTACAAAATAAAAACTCTTGGCAAGATATAAGAAATTATATCACAATATAAGTAAATATAAATCATGCACAAGACAAATAAAATGAAGAGAAGGGTAAAGAAAATTAACATCTGTATTTTTATGTGGTTCGGCACTAAGCCTACGTCCATGCCTTGGGACCAACCCAAGGATTCCACAATCCACTAAGGAACTCCCTCATCGGTGGAGAAGCCTTACAACTCGGGAACAAATCCCTACCTCGCTCACAAAAAAGCCTTCACTTGGGAACAAATCCCTACCCTCTCACAAAGAGCCTCTTCGGTTCACAAAGACCTTCACCAAATGGTTCACAAATAACCTTTACAAGAAGATGATGGAAATACAATATGATGCTCCTTAAATGAGCAAATATTAAATACAAAGCAAACCTCACACTATCTCTCAAGTAATGAATCAAACACAATTAAAGAGTAAGAGAGAATGAGCATTTGTGATTGAAGAACAACAATGCAAAGTGCTAGGTGCTTAGGTTTTGGTATAAAAAGATGTTTTTCACTAAAAATGATCAAAAGCCTTCAAAACCATATTAATACAAGTATAATAGCTTGTATTTATAGCCCAAGAGTCAAAGGAGCCCTTAACTAGCCGTTGGGGAAAATAAAAAATATTTTATTTGGTAAACTAGCCGTTTTCCGCCCGTTAGTGCCATTCTGCCCATTGGACTCGTCGACGAGTCCCCTGCTCTCGTTGACTAGTCACACACTACCACTCATCGATGAATCCCTTGTGTTTATCGATAAGTGTACTAAATTAGAAAAAGTCATCAACTTGAAAGTTGTGGCATTTTGTCTTAACTTTTCAGGGACACCAAGATCATCCTTTTTATACTTTTCTAGGGAAAGTTATGCCCGAAATTCCAAAGGGTGTTTAGGACTCAAGGTTGCACTATGGTAGTGACGATTGCTTTGTTTTTCCTTGTCAAAAAGCGTTTTAATGACTCAAAACATTCTTAGACAAAAGTATATGAAATATATTGACTCTAATGAAGATTAAAACTTGTCCAAATGAGTTTCCTTTTGAATATAAGATATCTTGATTAATAAAACACGTTTGAAAACCAATTTTGATATCTTATATGCTTAGTATGTCCTTTTATAAATATACTTGACTTTATTTGAACCTTTAGGACATAAAACTTGTTTTAATACAGTCGAGACTAAGTATAAAAATGTTCTTAAAACTAGGATTTCAAAAGCTTGTCCCTTTGAAAACATATTTGAGTTTTAGGATTCATTTGACAAACTCTTGTTTTAATTTAGAAAACTATGAATATTGAGTTTGTGACTTTAGTGCAATCCTATATACTCATGTGTCCTAGTATGCATGCATTTGCTCAACTCTTGCTTAGAAATCATGCAAGAAATACACTCGCAAGAGTTACAAAACATACTACCTCACACAACCCTTATTACAAATAATTCTACAATTAAGCTTCCTTTGGTTGTGGTTGGGTCCTTCCGAGTACGTGCCCATTTGATCTTTCCTTCTTGATGTCTATTTGGTCTGATCTTTGCCTTCAATACAATAATTCATGTACGAGTACCTGTACCAAACATGATCTGCAAAGATAAGAAAACACTAGGAACAACATATAGGTTAATATCATCAAAACACATTAAACAATGATGGTATAGCCATTAAGACTAACATTCTCCCTCTTTTTTATGATGTCTAACCTATTAATAATTTACTTAATCTTTGCATTTGTATTTATACTAATCATGGTTTGATATGCAAAGATAAGCTTACCTGGAACAACTAATGGGTTGTTATCATCAAAACAATGCAATTAAGCTCACATAACCTCTAAAGCTAACATTCTCCCCCTTTTTGATGATGACAAACCATTGATGTTCTCCTATAGGGTGAAAGTTAAAGTTCCCCCTTAATTTATGCATATTCTAGAATGGTACTAAAATATGCTCCCCCTTACTTTTTGCATACAAGGTTTAACTATATTTTTTCATATCTATGGAGCTTTTGACATACAGTGCACAAGATAGAAAGTTCATTCAAAATAAAACAAGTAAGCAAAATGAACTTTCATGCAACCATATGCATTCTACCCCATATGCATTTTCCATGCATTTACTTCTCCCCCTCACATAACACCACACAACATTTTCCTAACAAAGAGGAAACCAAAAATCTTCTCCCCCTTTGATCATCATCAAGAAAAGAGGTACAATTTTACCAAAAAAAAAAAAAAATTCTCCCCCTTAATATAAGATTCCCTGGTGGTGAGGTGAGTATGTGCTAGACACATATACCAAAATATTTGCTAAACCATAACATTGGAAAGCCTAGAGGGGCTTTCTTGCAAATACATAAATGCTGATTTTTAAGAAAATGCCATATGATGTAGATCAATCATTCAATGTAAATTTTTAAAATGAGCACAAAATATTCATGCTTGTAATTTAAGCATGGTATATGTATCCAAACAACTTGGTAAAGAACATGTGTATAATTTAGAGTATTCTAGGAAAATTCAAAGGATTATTGAAAATTTTGCATATTTTTCAATATAGCATACATTGTTTAGGATTCAACATGCACCACTACCTATTCAATTATTCAGCATGCATTATAAAAATATTCATAAAGTTCAACTCGCATGCAATGGATTTCAAGTCATGATCATTCAACATGCAAAGGCTAATAATTACCAATGAATTGTCATGCAAATGATCTTTTTATCATACATCGTTTATAAATATTCATTAATGACAATGTGCATGAACCAGTCTACGTGACCACTTAAGGTTAAAATACTAAGTTCAACTTGGTCACCATATTGATACTACATAAGACTTTCAAAAGTATTTAGAATTCAAAAATAAGTCTTATGACGTCATAATTTCAGTCAACTAGCTAACGCGTATGTCTAAAATAGATCAATGAATTCAACATGCAAGACCCTAGTCAACTACCAGCATACAATGCACAAAACTGCATCGGCCAAGCAGATGACATTCAAATTAGGCATGCAGTTCAGTATATCTGATCAATATAAACTATTCATCAAATAATATAACATTTAGAAAGTAATGGATAGTAAGCTTTCAGTTCACACAAAGCATCCAAAATGAGATATTTCTAAAATAAGCACAATACAATGAAGTATTTATTGGATGAACTTTAGATTTGTTGCTTCCCCTCAATTATACAGCCTAAGCACTAAAATTTTATGATCTTCTGAATATATTAATCATTTAAGCTTCAAGATGAGTTTAGGGCTATATGTGCAAAGTCTATAATTAATTCCCTAAAGCTCAATTTTGTATGATGGATAAAATATGCTACATTTTAAGATATTCATACAAAAGCATATGTATAGAGCATTTAAAAATTATTTAACTAGTTAAAATCCTTTGTCCATTTAGGGGCTTTACTTAATTATGCAATAGCCAATACTATCATATAATAATCAATCATAATGATATATATATATATATATATATATATATATATGTTAAGTGAAATAGATTGGATGTTTCACTAAAGTTCTCATATTAGCTTGATTTTCCTAAGGTTCTTAGTATAATAATAATGTATACTAAAATTTAAAATTTTAAGAACAAAACACTATTTAAGCATTTAAAACATTATTACCCATTATAACCTAACAAGAATCTTATGAGTTAAAAAAATTTTCTTTTAAGATATCTCATAAGATAGCATGCAAATATAACCCATGATTCAATAATGAATTTAACACTAGATGTAAATCATGAATCATGGCATGAGATAAAGTAGAAGGAGGAAGATATACCTTTTCAATTAACTTGACTTTATTTGACAATGCTCTTAGAAAATAGGAGACATGTTCTCCTAATTTGCCACCAATGGGAAGGTATTTCTCAAACATTTGATATCAGAAATAAATGCTTCATTTTAGAATGCCACTTGTTGATATGATTATTTTTACTAAATATCAATTCATGAATACTATGTTTAGATATTCTACTATGTATTCAAACAAGAGCATATATCATCAAAACGAATTATGTGACTAAGAAACACATCTCTTTTCTATAAGAGATGGATTTACCTATCATAGCATGCCTTTAAACTTAAATTCAAAACCTTAGTAACTTATATGAGAAAAACAAAGTATTTCTATTTAATAAGCTTGGAGCATATGCTATTTCATCCCATAAACAATGACCAACATTTTCAAAAAGAAACCAATTGATAATATACATAATTAAAGCATCACAGTGGTTTTATAGTCTCAACTCATCAATATTGGCATGATTCTTCAAAAGTTCCCAGCATAGTAACTAAACAATTCAAAATGCATAAGCTAGGATTTTTATACATTGAGCATAATTAGAGAAGTGTTTCTAACATTCAAATGGGTCATATTTATGGTTTAGAGCCTCAGATAACTATTGCCTGAAAATAGGGTGTGAGTGCTCCTTGTTTTCCTCGAGAACTAGCTGTTAGCAACGCATTATATCCAGCTGCTCGAGGCCACTCATTGACGAGTCCATGGACTAGTTGATGAGTCACACACATGCATCCGTTGACGATTCCCCTGTATTCGTCGACGAGTTTGTTCTACAATCTCAAGGTGCTCTCGATTTCTATTTGTCAACGAATGCCCTATGTTCGTCGACGAGTCTCCTAAAGGAACCAGTCAATGAATGCACTGTGTTCGTGAATGAGCCACCTTTGAGCTTTCAGGTGCTCTCGGAATCTATTAGTTGACGAATGCCAGGTGTTCGTCGACGAGTCCCCTGTTCTCGTCGACGAGTCACCTATTTTTTATTCCGATGAACCTCCAAAAACACTAACTCATGCTAAGGACAAGTGCCAATGAGATGTGTATATTCTAATGATATAACATGCTTGTCCAAGTGAGGTTTGGGTGCATCTCGTTTGGAAAAGCAAGTTAAAAGACTTGTTTAGAAAACCAAGTTAAAAAGACTCGTTTGATAGTTTAAGCACTAAAAATAGTCCAGTATGCATGTGTGAACATAGTTTAGATGACCTTACTTGGTCATCATATTTTACTTTTCACCTAGGTAAAAATCTAGTCTACCTTAGACCTATTTCCTAATTCTAGGTTCACAGGAAACAATTCAAAGAATTCATGTGTTTCCTTTTGGTACCCACTCTTCCTTGGGTGCCAAGGGATTTTTCTTCTTCACTACCCATTCCATTTTTCTTTCTTTGCCTCTAGCTCTTCTAAACGGGCAAAAATATCTTATGTGACCCTTTCTTTCAAAATATAAATAAATTTTATTTTCGTTTGAGGGTCTTGATTTACTTGCATTATTTTTGCTTGTTGAGGCATAACCATGTGATTTACAAGAGATTTAATTTTTTTTTGTAAAAATCATTTTTCTTAACTCCCAAAGACTTTTTGGAGTTTTCTTTTCCTCTTGCGGCTTTACCATGATTTTCAACTATCATTTTCAAGCAGGTGTTTTCTTTCAAAACATTTCCAATTTGTTTTTTCAAATTTTCTACCATCATAAAAAAGGGGGATAATGTTAGCCTTAGAGGCTATGTGAGCTTAACTATATTGTTTTGATGATAACAACCTATTAGTTCTAAGTAAGCTTATCTTTGCATATCAAACCATGATTAGTATAAATACAAATGCAAAGATTAGGCAAATTATTAATAGGTTAGACATCATCAAAAAGGGGGAGAATGTTAGCCTTAGTGGCTACACCATCATTGTTTAATGTGTTTTGATGATATTATGTTGTTCCTATTATTTTCCTATCTTTATAGATCATGTTTAGTACAAGTACTCGTACATGAATTATTGGATCGAAGGCAAAGATCGGACTGAGTAGACGTCAAGAAGGAAAGATCAAATGGACACGTACTCGGAAGGACCCAAACACAACCAAAGGAAGCTTAATTATAGAATTATTTGTAATAAGGGTTGTGTGAGGTAGTATGTTTTGTAAGTCTTGCGAGTGTGTTTCTTGCATGATTTCTGAGCAAGAGTTGAGCAAATACATGCATACTAAGACACATGAGTATATAGGATTGCACTAAAGTCACAAACTCAATATTCATAGTTTTCTAAGTTAAAATAAGAGTTTGTCAAACGAATCCTAAAACTCAAATATGTTTTCAAAGGGACAAGTTTTTAACATCCTAGTTTTAAGAACATTTTTATATTTAGTCCCGATTGTGTTAAAATAAGTTTTATGTCCTAAAGGTTCAAAAAAAGTCAAGTATATTTATAAAAGGACATACTAAGCATATAATATATCAAAATGGGTTTTCAAATGTATTTTATTAATCAAGATATCTTATATTCAAAAGGAAACTCATTTGGACAAGTTTTAATCTTCATTAGAGTTAATATATTTCATATAATTTTTTCCAAGAATGTCTTGAGTCATTAAAACGCTTTTTGACAAGGAAAAACAAAGCAATCGTCACTATCATAGTACAACCTTGAGTCCTGAACACCCTTTGGTATATGGGGCATAACTTTTGCTAGAAAAATCCAAAAAAATATGATCTTGGTATCCATGGAAATCTAAGACAAAATTACACAACTTTCATGTTAATGACTTTTTCTAATCTAGGGCACTCGTTGATGAACACAGGGGATTCGTTGATGAGTGGTAGTGTGTGACTAGTCGACAAGTGGTAGTGTGTGACTAGTCAACGAGAACAGGGGACTTATTGATGAGT
The DNA here is from genome assembly GCF_029873635.1 of Malania oleifera. Classification (NCBI taxonomy): domain Eukaryota; kingdom Viridiplantae; phylum Streptophyta; class Magnoliopsida; order Santalales; family Ximeniaceae; genus Malania; species Malania oleifera. Next base: position 98,257,426 of record NC_080420.1, read on the forward strand.
CCAATGGGCAGAATGATGCTAATGGGCGGAAAACGATTAGTTTACCAAATAAAATATCTTTTATTTTCCCCAATGACTAATTAACGGTTCCTTTGTCTCTTGGGCTATAAATACAAGCTATTGGACTTGTATTAATATGGTTTTGAAGGCTTTTGATCATTCTTAGTGAAAAACATTTTTTTTATACCAAAACGTAAGCACCTAGCACTTTGCATTATTGTTCTTCATTCACAAGTGTTCATTCTCCCTTACTCTTTAATTGTGTTTCATTCATTACTTGAGAGATAGTGTGAGGTTTTTTTTGTATTTAATATTTGCTCATTTGAGGAGCATCATATTGTATTTCCATCATCTTCTTCTAAAGGTTCTTTGTGAACCGTTTGGTGAAGGTTCTTTGTGAACCGAAGAGGCTTTTTGTGAGCGGGTAGGGATTTGTTCCCGAGTGAAGGCTCTTTGTGAGCATGGTAGGGATTTGTTCCCGAGTTGTAAGGTTTCTCCACCGGTGAAGGAGTTCTTTAGTGGATTGTGGAATCCTTGGGTTCGTCCAAGGCGCGGAAGTAGGCTTGGTGCCGAACCACATAAAAATACCGGTGTTAATTTTCTCTACCCTTCTCTTCATTTTATTTGTTTTGTGCATGATTTACATTTACTTATATTGTGATATAATTTCTTGTATCTTGCCAAGAATTTTTATTTTGTAGAGAAATACGCATTTCATGAAAAAAGTCTATTCACTGCCCCCCTCTAGACTACATACTCTCGAGGCTGGGATGACTAACATTGGTAATTTCATAGATTTCTCAAGAATTAAGAAATGAAATAATTAAATAATTAATAAATTTATTAAATAAAGGATAAAGGAGAGAGATGGACGGATTGGGGGAGAGAGAAATGCGTTGAATTGGGGGGGAGAGTGTCAATCTGATCTTTAGATTGATTCTTCCTTATCAATCTCTCTCTCTCTCTCTCTCTCTCTCTCTCTCTCTCTCTCTCTCTATATATATATATATATATATATATATATACACACACACACACACACATATATTATATTATATATGGATGAAATTGAATTTCCTTCAATATGATCTTCAAATCATCCATATCCTATAATATTATTATATACATATATATATTATTATATTATATTTATTTATTTATTTAAATAATAATAATAATATTTTTTTTAGCCTAATCATGTATATATATTTTTGGGGTCGTTATATTCTCTCCTTCTTATAAAAATTTCATCCTCAAAGTTTTGCTAAATATATCTCTAATTAAAATCTAATGTAACAATAGTTTTAAAACTCTCCTAACCTACTCATTCATACCCTTATCATGAATCATGTCTATACTCTAGTAAATTTATTCCTAAAGTCTACAAAATCTATATCTTGGGCTCTGATACCATTCTGTCACGCCCAGAAATGGTAGGGGTCAAGGGTGCGACTTTTCATAAATAATTTAATATAAGTAGAGGAAGTAAATATAACCTCGAATATTTTAATACCAGAGTACTAAAAATCAAACCTTTATTACAACAATATTTCCAATATTAAAATTAATCATTAAAATTTCTAAAATACAAAAACATATCCTATTTATTCTAAATATCTCTTTTTAATCCCACCCACGCTTTCGGTGCGCCACTCTAATTTTCAGCATGCTCTTCAATCCTATCTGTAATATAGAATAATAATTGGGGTGAAACGATACTCAGTAAGTAAAGGTTAGATTATTATCAATGTGTGTAGCTAACATGAGCTTTACAGTGTAGAAATTCATTTAATAATTTAGTTGTTAAAACCACATTTAAACAATTGAAATTCCTCACTTAGGCCTATTAAATGGCCCTAATTGTCACGCCCTAAAACCCGCTAGGTGGGGCCCATGGTGTGATGAGACCATTCATCATATCTAATACCATTCATGTAGCGAAGATAATAAACAACCTCCAAAAAAAAAAAAAATACTAGAGTTCTATACTATTCAACCCAAAATGTATATCCATCTGTCCATATAGTTCATATTACATAACCAGCATTTAAAAACATAATTATACATATATCAGTTTTTGCAACCACTCACAAGTTACCAAAATTCTAAACCCTACCCTAGAGCTTTCTAAGCTTGATTACCTGAAGGACCTAAAAAGTCAATAATTCACCGGGGTGAGACACCTCTCAGTAAGGAAGAATAAACTATAACAGTGTGTGACAAATGAGTTTCAATATATATAAAATATAGTCGTTTCTTAATCCACCACAACATAGAATACACATGCATATCCACATACACATATATAAATATTTACCAGCAAAAGTTCCTGAGGATAAAGAAGATTATACGCCCATATACGTACCTTCCCTCTGCTTTGATACTATTTGTAACTTTCCCCTTTTATTTAGGTGAGACTACAATTGATAACTTATTAGGGCATCGCACCTTTGTTAGTAAGCTCTCAGCGGAGAGTTACTTCAACCCTAATTGTTGAAGCAGTTAAATACGCGTACATTAAGCTCACATACATGTCACCACTAAAACATGAACCCCAAATCGTGCAGATATAATGTCCACATCACATCCACATAGGATAACACACATCCACAAAGGATTACTAAATCACTTCATTCCACGTCACCACAGGGTCCATAACATAGACCTGCATAGGGATTGTCTTTTTCATCTTTCACTTCTTTCTTTTTTTAATGTCAAATCAGATATAAGTCAAACTTGTGTGGGGGAGGTTCGGGCGGGAAGAGGATATAACAGGGGAAGCATCAACAGCTGTGTAGGGTGTCCGCGAGATGGGGTCAAAATAGGCAGCATCCACGGGAGGATGATTGGGTATAATAGGGGGCCAATCACACAGGATCAAATAGCGCGAGGGGGAACAGATGGAGGGGGGGAAACAAGGAAGTCCACACCAAGGGGGAAGGATGGGCAGCGAGTGGGTAGGGGGAAGAATTCACACTCTACACAAAGGATATATTCACTTATGTCATTAGGAACAGGGAAACAGAACCTTTCACAAACAGGGTAGCATCAATCTACACAGGATTCGTATTTGGTGCGTTCAACACACACACCGTGTGGATAGCTAGTTTCCATCAGGTTCTCTCATCGTTCCACCACCACACAGGTTACTAACCATTCCACAACACACCTTATTTATTAGTAATCGTTAAAAACCGAACTCCTCATTCCATCTAACCCAAATGTTTACCCCCGTTTATAATATCATTATATAACGACCTCTTTATGCGGTACTGCCCAACATATATGGTAATTTTATATCCATGTACGTAGAACGACCTCCTTATACCACTGGCCATGTTTTCTGCTTTTACATGAACCACAATACACATCTGGAACGACCTCTTTATTTTACTCATTTTTTTTTCTGTCACTTACGTACATACTACATTATTATTAATAATTAACCTGAACCAATAGATAGAAAAATCACCCTGAACCCGGTGAATGCCTGGGATGCCCTGTTTTACACACTCGGACACCTATAGGCAGCAAAACAGGATTGATTCACGCACAAACAGTACCAGAGTTTCACTCATCTACCATTCTGTAAATTAAGTATACAATCCTCCCCACGGAGTAAAAAAAGGAAAAACTAGGATCATATTTCCAAAAACCATCTACGCTGTGTTCGTATTACGCATCCTTTTACCAGGTATTATAATGGCCTCTACTGACTCACGAAGCTCGGTTACTCCGCCCGCTCGCAGGCGATGGACTTCCGTGACTGTGTGTACTGGGGTGAGAGCAGTCTCTCTGAGCGGCATCTTCCTCAGTATGGGCCACAACTATCTACATAATCATGTGGAGTGTGGAGGTGCGTATGATTTGGGTATTCCGTATTCGTACGATATAATATACTTAATAATGACCATGTACATACAAACACAGTCTGGATACAAATGGTGATATAATACTGGATTAAAAATACATACATGAAACATGAATCATCATGTTAAAGTATGACTGAATTTCTTGTCATTATTATTACTCATCTGCTTTCAAACTGATAGATACTAAACTTTACCTATTATGGACTAGCGTACACTATGTCATGTATTCCCCCCCCATGACTGATAGGTGTGTGTGCAGCCTGGAGGCAGGGATCCTTGACAATGACTGGTTTCGACACCACTTCCAAGTAATGTTTTTAAGTACGATTGGGTCCGACCTTTTTTCACCTTGGCCGAAATACCGTGGGGAGCTGTCTATAAAACCTACCGAGCCACATTGACTATCCCATCTCCCAACACTCTCTTTATGCAAGTTGTGTTAGTAGTAATCTGAACTGCACTACTAATAACTGTCACCGGAACTCTTACGTAAACCGAACTCTGAATACGCATCGTACGCTAAACCCCCATGCTTGTTCTGATAATTGATAGATGTTAATATACTGGAATTTAAATGAAACGGTATTGATTGATAATAACATTTTTCTGTCAATTCTACATTATATGCATATACGCCTTCACGACTTACTCCGAATACCTACTAATTATTATTACCTTGTACCTTACCGCGGTCTTCTCCGGCTATCTAATCACGACCTTTGGTCGCGCATATTTAACATACTGAACGTGATAAGCTTGTACTGTTTATCATATCATCATAAAATTCTGAAAACCATTAGATTTCTGTTCATTTTATGGTGGTTGGTCTGGCGAAAGATAGTTAAGAATAGTTAAAAACGTTATCTGAAAAATTCGACATATCAGAATATTTGTAAATGAATATCCCATGCACAACAGTTTTAAATATATTAAAACAAATACCTAAGAGTGCTGGATAGATATTTTTGATAATATATTTTAAAATCGTTTTCCTTGGTTCAACAGTAGTATTTCCAAATATATCTGATCTAACATACAGAATAGGAATGTACTTTACTTTAAATCCATACGCGTTAAAATAATAATTTTTCATAAAACTAAACTGACCTAATTTTGTATCTCTTCACCCTGGCTGTACCTGAGAAACCCACAAATGAATGACTACAAAAATCTGCACTTCGGCAAGTAGTCATTCTCTCCAGCTCACACCCCTAGAATCCCCGAGCAATATTGTTACCCAACAAATAATAGTATTATTCACCCCTAACACATTTCTTCTTCCCAGTAACACATATAACACTATAAAACTTAAATAATAATAATACCTCATCCAGGTTTTGGGATGGTAGCCACAAGTTGGCTAACCCTACGATTTACTCATTGCAAATATGCAATAGAAACTTTCACGAGGGTAGCGTGTCAGCTTTTTTCCCCCCTCTTTTGGATCATCACGCACTCGCGCGAAGAGAGCGGTAGGCCAAATCTAGTAGGAATGCGTAAGGGGGCATAGGGTGGAGGAGAGAAAGAGAGATTCTGCAGTGCTCTCACAAAAAAAATGGTTAATGGTGCACTTCCTATACTAGAAATATGCTGTCCACGGGCCTCGTCGATGAGACATCCATCTCCTCCGTCGCCAGTCCCAAGAAGAGTTTTCCGCTGATCTTGACCCCTCATCGATGGATTCAGACCCAGTGGGAAAACGTCTCTCTCTCGTAAGTCTGCTATACGCATGTCCTCGAATGAGCCGAAACCCGTTTGTTAGTTGGCGACTCGGTTATCCGAACGCGAGAGCAGGCTGCGGGTGCCCTCAGTACCACACTCTTAATTGCCCCCGTTGGTGCTGCCACTTTCAGTATGCCTCAGTAGCACGGCCACGCCGACAACCCACTTATCTTTGTTGGTCTCGAACGCTCACGCGAAACCTCCCCGGCGCGCAAAAAAATGCAACGGACCCTGGAGGGCACTGCGCCCTCGAGCCCTCCGAGGTTCCTGATAATAGTTCCGCCGTGCGGGGCTATTTTAGGGTTTTACTACTTAGTGGCGGGGGGGATTAGGTCGCGCGCGGCGTTCGATGCAGTCGAACGTCTACAAGTGGAATGCTAAGTTGGGGGGGGAGTGAGGGCGCACCGCAGATATCTCGGGAGGGTGGGGGGTATTTATGTATGAGAATATTATATATTTACATGGCCCCGTGAGGTGTAGTATAAATCAGCAGCGGGACGCCGGACGGTGGCTGGCTGCAAGTGGCACGCCACGGAAGGAGCACTTGCATACATCTCGCGGTTTTGGGTACAAGGAGAGTCGTCGCCACCCTCCTCCTCTACCATAATACCAATCATCCGGAGAACTCCAACGCCATTCATCACATTTAGTATACACACCAGATTCCCTAGAGGTCCTTAGAGGAGACAATTCGCAACAAGATCTAACACAAAGAGTACAAAACCCACCATCAATCACCATGTAAACCAGTTGTAGCACCACAATCATAATATAAATGAAAAATCGGGATTTTCCACTGGTTGTTTATCCCAACATATAAAGTATATTATCTTTTCTTAACATCAGTTCAGTTTGGAAAAATTCCGAAAACCCTTCAGAAATGCAACTGATATAAACGTATATACGGTTTTTTATTACTCACCCAACACGAAGTGTTTCATACATTGATTAAAAGTGGGTATTAACTAACCCACTTACCCCCCCTTACGTGGTTTTTCCAAGAAAACGATCGTGAACAACTGTAAAAACTGAAACCCTAGCCCGCTTACATCTATCGAGGCATCGACCTACGTGCCATGGAAGGGGAAATTGAGTTGTGGGAGGGGCACTCGGAGCTATCAATAGGCTCTAAGTAGTAAGGAGATGAGAGAATCGATGCTGAAGAGGAAATCTCAATTCGAAAAAATGACCTAAGAGATCTTTTATAAAAGAGCTGTCCATTTTGCAGCAACTACAATTAGAAATCACGTGTCGTGGATGGTTGTTGTTTTCTTTTGGAGCCGACCCAAAAATGAACCGTCGACGACGAAAAACCCAGCTAGTGAATCCCCGAGCCTCTGTGGACCGATGATGTTTTGGTGTTTGAGTCCCAAACTGTCACTGTTTTCCGTCCTGTCCTTCATATTTTGCTTATTTACCTTTCCTTTATATTTCCCTTTTCTTTATTTATTTTTCTTTTATTTTTTGGATTCGAGTTAATTACACTAATCCCATAAATTAGAAATATGTATAAACCAAAAAAACTCTTTTTTGAACCTATATTGTCACTTGACCCCCATGACTACCAGGCTGTGTGGTCCCAAAGACTGGACTGTAACTGGTTGACTATCATTACTAAATAAACTGTACATGTCTAATGGATCCCTTTCATCCTATCACATCCTGATCCTGAATCAAGATGTGCACGATCAGGTGAAAATTCCACTGTCAATCCACCAATAAAAATCTGTTACGACCAGCCAACTGTGTGGGCCTTGCGCTCCGCTCATCACCCCTCTTCTGTAGTTCGATACTTAACTCCACAACAAATTCAAGCCATCAAGGGAGATCTACAGCATATATCAAATTTATGCAATAAAGCACAATATACATCACAATCTCAACATTATTTGTAGGTAGTAAACTAGAAACCCAATAAAATCTCATTCTTGCTCATTTATGTAATAGATAACACCCTGCCACAAAACGATTTCCATGCTAAAAATTTGTTTTTTCAACACAATATAATAATTCTGTAAATTATTCAATAAATAACTTGGAACTTTTAATAAAAAGCTACATAGATCAAGCCCACTTAACTTTCAATCACTCTGTTTTTGAAATTTCTGGAAAAATGAATTCCAAACTTTCCTATTTATGAGAACTAGAGAAGGAAATTTTGGTATTTCATAGATTATCTAAGGATTACAAACATATAATAATTACTTTGAATGTTTAATTCTTAATTCTCAGGATTCCGGCGAGAGATTGACAAGTCCCGGGGCGCGGCGAATAGAAATTTGCTGTCCTATTAGGGGGGAGTGTCAATCTGATCGTCACGACATTTTGGATTTATTCCTTCACCTCAATATATTATCGAAAGATAAGGGGCCTTTTTTGGCACGCAGACTTGGGCAACACTTATGATTCGGTCTTTAAACATCTTTGAAAAGAGCTGATGGTATCACATAATTTGTCCAAAAGGAAAGTGCCATATATAGGAATTTTCCACTGGAATGGTCTCTGCACGTACATACGTCTTTAATTGAGAAATCTTTCTTTGGACTTCTTGGCTGAATGTCTATCTGGTCACAACAATTAATAATTTTGTTTTGAAGTGTTGCTTCTGTTAGATGGCTTAAAGACCTGTCTTAATAGCGCCCATACGGAAGGCTTTTGATTTTTGATTTTGCAGGTGGACAGGTGCAACC